>NC_133491.1:8390167-8571486 GCF_025370935.1 Choristoneura fumiferana
TTAATTTCCTCACCGTTTTGCGAGACAATTTTCCCGGACCCACTCGGGGTCATATTAAAATGGCAATAATAACAACACGGTCCCGAATCTGACGGAGGCTGCCGTAAGTCGGTGCAAACGACCAACGGAAGAGTCGCTTTTATTTGAATATTCTGTACAGTTGGGGGGATCGAACGTGATATTATTAGGATGGAATCACGTCTCATATCAGAATCACATTGCATTTAGCATTGCAAGTCAGAGTATGCTACAATATGTACTCAGTTGCTAAAAAGAGAGAGAGAGAGCGATAAAGACATTTATTCACACAAATTCGAAACACCCGCAAACAAAAAAAAAACACAAAACATGTAGACAGTCAATTTGCTTCCTGTCTATTTACAATATTAGTGTCGAATAGGTGAAATGGGTCCCACTCAGCATAACGTTTAAGCAAGCCGCAACGCTGTTTTGCAGTGGGACCCGTTTCGAATTAAACACACACACACAGACACACACACACACAGTGTCGATAAAGGATGCCATCGCATGCTTTTATCTGATGTTTTGAGTTGTTATAGGATTCCACCGCATGCATCCAGCTGCTAAAAAATGTGGTAAATTTTACTGTTCCGCACAATTATTACACCATTATGATATTTTAAATTTCGTTTGTTTATATTCTGTTTTCACACTGACATGTAATCCGCGAAATCACGGCAAAAAGATGCGAGATTCCTTCGAGATTCATACGAAACTAAGATGGTTCCAATAAATTTTCCGCTGTTCACAGCGTCAGTGTACAAACAAGGTAAGTAATTAGTGATTTTTTTACGCTGCATTTGGGCGGTTAAAGGACGAAATTGACAAAAAAAACACTAAGCATTAAATCAACATGTATTTAAAAATTATGTGACGCACATAAAAAATAACATTCAATCATTCGATTCATTCGTGCGAGCTCTTATTAATCGACCTGCACTTAAATACTTTACTTTTATCTTGAACACTTCTAGCTGGGCAGGCGACACAAGACCCGAAATTAGTTCTTTGGACAATCTTTTATCCATTCATCAGGCGTACAGAAAGTAAAGATTACTTTAGGGTCATTTAGGATTCCAACGTTAAGTGTAGTCGAATCAGGAACTTTACTTTCCATAAGTTCCAAAGACCTTTAACTAGTTACGAAAACGATAACGAAGCTATAGGTAAAGTCTTTATCGTTCATTTAATAAAACAGGATTAGGTTTTTTGTCATGTCAAAGACCCAAATAATGACCAATGCCACGAAACTCAGGATACAAGAAAAAACACAAAAAAAATACACTATGTTGACAAATATATTTACTTGGGCCAAGTAGTCTCTTTCAGCAACAGGCAAGACAAATAAATTGAAAGGCGTATTGAAAATGCTTGGAAGAGCTACTGGTCCATGAAGGAGCACATGAACCTTCCTTTAACGCTGAAGCGCAAACTCGTTGACATGTGTGTATTGCCTGTCCTGACCTACGGTGCGCAAACATGGTCTTTGACTGAGAATCAGAAATCCAGACTAAAGGTTTGCCAACGAGCTATGGAGCGCAGCATATTAGGGGTAAAAAGGACTGATCACACATTGCGCTCCACGACTCGAATAGCTGATGTTGGAAAAGCGACCGACAAACTTAAGTGGGACTGGGCCGAGCATGTCTGCTGGATGCACCCACAAAGATGGGCGCACAAAGCCACATGGTGGGTACCACATGACGGGCACCGACGGCAAGGCAGGCCGAGGCGGAGATGGCGAGATGACCTGGACGCGGAACTGAGTGAGTGGCCAAATATAGCTTTGGATAGGGAGATGTGGAAGTCAAGAGGAGAGGTCTTTGCCCAGCAGTGGGACACAGTTATAGTCTAAATATGATAATAATAGGTTTTTTGATACATAAAATGTGTCAATAATACCTAATGCATTCGATTGCTTCTCTTTTATTATCACTTACCATCAAGCGTTTCAGCATAAAATTTATATTTTTGAAAATGTAATAATTCCCTGTTCGTCTAGACGCTCACATTTCGTGGAGTCTGCGACAGATGTCAAGTTGGGCTGACAACCTAGGAGATATAACGAGAAAAACGTTTAGCCACATCTTGACGTAAAATAATAAATGTTGAGGTAGGTATGTATAATACACAAATCAAAAAAGTCTTGGATACTGTTTTTACTTATTCAAATTTGATGTTTTGACTCAGTAGTCATTGTGTTGTATTGTATAACTCTTTATTGTGGGTACAAAAAACATAATATGAAAATAACAGTTAACAAAGCAAAGAGTGCATTTTTCTTTTATATTATGATAATTTTCCACTCGTCTCAAAGCATAGGAAGGATAAAGTGAAAATAATAAGTATTCGGTGTAGTAGAGTGGGTACGGTTGTGCTGGCAGGGTACGGTAGTGAGTGGTCATAACAGCGAAACTATACAGAATACGGGGAAGGGTGCAAGGGGAGAAAGAAGCGGTATGCATGTCTATATGCGTTCCCCTGTATCGCGTCAGCCGGCGCGCGAAATTAACGTAAGCAGGAGTGCACATTGCTTTTCAACAGTCAAAAGTAAGTTTTTTGTTCAATTTCTTCCAATACTTACTGTTATTAGTATAAGATTATATCATTTTTTTTTTTGTTGAAAGTTGAATATTAGTAGTTAATTAAAAGTGATTACTTTTTGGCGTAGATTATTCGGTTCAGTCGCGGCGATTTTTTGTTTTCGAAAGTGTGCGTTGGGTACGGTTGTGACATACATTTTTTTAAATATTTTTTCCTTTAGATGCCTAAAAACGTTTGTGGAAGACTGGAAAAGCGCGCTCTGATATTAGTAAATGCAAACATGCTTATGAAGAAGAGAAACGCGGGACTTCTTTACGGAGAGCTTCGGAAATGCATGAAATTAATCGCATGTCGTTGTTACGATACATTCGTAAAAATTAAGAAGCCGGTGCGAATGGAATCACGACAGAAGACTAGTTGTTGTTGAGTTATGTTAAATATTTCGAACAATAAAAGTAATTATAAACCATTTCTGTGTATGTTTATCTCTGTCAATACAGACTCACAACAACTAAGGCCGGTTGTGACACTTTTCCTTTTTTTTCTAAATTGAAGCTATTATAACTAAAACAGCGTATTTAGAGAAAACATTTTAGTATTTTTACGTAGATAAATGTACAAATTACGATTCAAGTTACTTTTTTCCCAGCTAATTAGAAAATTGTGAAAATTATTGGCGATCAAACTAAAATTGTCACTACCGTACCCAGTCTACCTATGGCTGACGTGGATCGATATAGTTGATCACAAAAGGAACTTTGTGTTTACCTGTAATCCATACTAATACTATAAACGCGAAAATGGTTTTCTGTTACATCTTTACCCTCAAACCGCTGATCCGATTTAGATGAAATTTGGTATGGTGATAGTTTGACTCAGGAAAAAGATATAATAGTTTTTTCACTTCTCATGCTTATAAAATGTTACTTTAGTCTCTGAGTATCGGGACTAAAGCTCCTTTTTATTCTCTAGGGATTAAAGTATTTTTTTTTTTTAATTTACGCTGGAAATCCCTAAACAGCCCACACGGTGTTTGTGAATGAAGGATTTTTAGGGCGTGGAAATAACCTCAAAATGACAAATGTGCAGAAATAAAAAAAAACACGATTTAATTTCGTGAAACACAATTAATGATTACGAATATTAATTTATTCAATTATATTAAAGATTAATTCATTTTATTATGCTAGTCCAGTTAGTATTAAAATAGTTTTCAATTATGAAACTGTTGGCTAAATTATAATGCCATTACATATTAATGAGTCCTCATTCATAAAACAATAAAAGAAAAGAAAAAACCACGCAACCAATTTTTTTTGCTATTTGAATTTTGAACAGCTGGCCTGCCCATTAGTCGAGCGTACATTTTTAAAAAGTAATATTGTAAATTTGAACAGAACATTGTTTTTTTTCCTCGCATTCAAAGTGAAAAGTAGAGTGTTTAACGCGAGACTAAATAATCTCTCTGCACGGGTGGCTAAACACCTCATGTCATTATGGCTTGTTTTAGTCCCTTGTTGAACAATCTACTATTATCCCGGAAAATAGCATAGTACCCGCGGAATGAGCATCTAAACGAATTCTTCGCAGCTGGAGTCGCGGTTAACAGCTAGTAGTGAATAGCAACTTTTCGGGTAAGTAATTTTCTTTGAGTTAAAACAGTTTATACACCAAACTAGTTTATACATCAAATATTAAAGCCAAGTTGAAGTCTAAGCTCGTTTTAATTAACTTCCTGTGTTTTTTACATGCCAAATTAATTATGTTACTTGTTTTGTTTGTAATAAATTAAGTAGGTACATAGCAATAAATAAATAAATATAACGGGACAATTAACACCAATTATCCTAGTCCCAAAGTAAGCTTAGCAAAGCTTGTGTTATGGGTACTAAGCAACGGATAAATATAATTATTTAGATAGATACATACTTAAATACATATTAAACACCCAAGACCCGAGAACAAACATTCGTATTTTTTCATATAAATATCTGCCCCGACACGGGAATCGAACCCGGGACCTCAAGCTTCGTAGTCAGGTTCTCTAACCACTAGGCCATCTGGTCGTCAAATGGATTGTTTTTAAGTATTTGCAAACGACTGTATACATTATATAATATCTAAATTTAAACGAATTTAGATGTAACAGTGCTATTTAACGGTCAGCACTATAATGTCATTCCACCAATGTGAAACTTATATATGTAACGGTTAAGGTGCGAGCATAGATACTATTAAAACCCGACGCCACGCCACGCATGCGACACGCCATCCAACGCGTGTCAGTACTAATCAGTAAGGCCCGGAATTTTGCGTGCGGCTATTGACAGATTGCAGGGAGAGAGCACCGCTTTTTATCGATGTTATCGACAAATCGTAAGTTTTTAGTATAAAACCTCAAACTTTCCGAAAATACGTATTTTCAGCGGCCAATGACGAGAAAAGTTCAAAATATTGGAAAGTTTATATTTAAATTACTTTTTTGAAATCACAATAATTACGAATACCTTTATATTTTATAACTTGAGAAAAGATCCCTCTGAGACCACTTAACGTTACCCTTTGATAAAAAAAAAAAAAAACTATTTTGTATTCCTTCAGTTCTTACCACGAATATAAAGTATTTTATAATAATATTCCAAGCAAAAATATATTTACAATTATGTATTAAAGTTACAACTTCATTTAAAGTTGTTGATTTCGTATTCAGTCATTGTTAATTTCAGCAGGGCTACTACGAAACTCGAAACTCGAAGTTCGTGTCGTGCGGTCCCTCTGACACTTATACTATTTAATACGAGAGCGAGAAGGACGGTACGATACGAACTTCGAGTTTCGTAGTAGCCCTGCAGTATCGATAATATCGATAAAAAGCGATGCTCTCTCCCTACAATCTGCCAATAGCCGCACGCAAAATTCCGGGCCTTACTAATCAGTCCCATGGAATGTATTATGGTCAGTTGCAGATAGAAACATGCGTCAGACGACGTGGCGTGGCATCGCGGTTTAGTAATATGTTTCCGCCTTTATAGACGATGCACTTGACAATCATTTAATCACAGAATTGACGACCAGTATTTTTTAACTTCAAAACACATCCTGTCCCTAGCGATTATACCCTGGTAAGTAAACTGCAGCGATAAATGGTTTAATTTCGCTTTTTATTGTAACAATAATAAATTCAATAGAATTCAAAATTTGCTTTCCCTTAAATAGGATCCAGTGAATTCATTTTATTCGAAAGAAAATGTGCGCATTCTTCGTTGAACGCGGCAAATGAACAATAGAATCTCATGAAGCGTTTGGAAACAAAAGCCGTTGTTGAATAGAATTTTCTACATATTACACATGTATTGATTTTGATGTACGGATTCCATTATCAGCCTAAAAACATGATTGTTAATAATTCAAGTGCAGTAAATTTTCCATTGAAACTCACCATTGTGCAGCCTAGGCTTTCACTGTGCCTAAGGCTAGATTGGATTGTCTACATAGAATAGAATATACTTACAGAATAGAAAGAACGCTAGAAAACGTTTATTGGAGGTGCTACAAAGGTTACAACAAAGATTAGATTAGATTAGATTGATTAATTTATTACCCAATGAAAAAATACATTTCAGGTAATTATAAGAAATTCATAAAAGGAGCGTCAAATTGTATACAAAAATAATAATAATAATAATAATAGGTATATGATAGTGTTAAATTACAATACATTGTCAGCCAAAATAAAATTAGAATTAAATTTAAAAATAATAATAATAATAATCAAGGGTAAAACATGGACAAAAAGTTAAAATTAGGTACAATGTCAAGACGATAAAATTAAATATAAAATAAAATATAAAAGTCCACAACAACAGGACAAAATATGTCAAAACTAAAGAATAAAAACACTAGAACAGAACACTAGAAAAATTATATGTAAGAACAGATGTCATATCTACTCCCATACATAGCGGCCAAAATTATAACCCTTTATAATAATTCTTTTGCTTTGCCATAGTCCAGTAACTATTGCGACATGGTCGCAACTCTGTACAGCGTACAAATCTGACAGCAGAACTTAGAAATTAAATTAGAGAGGCTATTCCTTATTAACCGACTTCAAAAAAGGAGGAGGTTCTATGTTCCGATGTTTGTATTTTTTTTTAGCCCACAGCATGTAACTGCAGCGCTGACCGTTCTGCGAATGTGACAGTCACGCACGCCAATCAGCGGGGTTACTACAAAATTTGAAAATCGAAGTTCGTGTCGTTCTGTCTCTCTGAGACTTATACTATTTAATACGAGAGTATGAGGGACGGTACGATACGAACTTCGATTTTCGAATTTCGGAGTAGGCCCTCAGCGCCTCAGCCACATGCACCCGCCCCACGCATCTCTTATTTCCCCACGATCCTACACTTTCGTACCACAGCCTGTGCTGTCATATCTTTGATGCAAGTACTTTAATGACAACCATTTTTTATAAAAAAAAAAATCCTTTTTTTTCATCACTTTCAGTCAGAGCTTCAAATACCGGTAAAAAGTTGGTAACGTTACATCTGTCAAACAGATTTAACGTTAAATCGTAATTAACATTAAACGATGTACCGTATTTATCAAGTAACGTTATAATTTAATACCGGTACAAGGTATTCTTACGATTTTACCGTTACGTAACGTTACTTATAATGTGAATTTGGTAACGTTAACAAGCCCTGGTTTCAGCACTTGTTGTAACAGCTCAGGCAGGGTGACGTAAAACTGTTTTCACTTCCAGTCAAAATCAGTTAGGTAAAACATAATGTCAACACGCACGGCCGATTAAACCCGGAAGCGCCATTAAACGGACCTGGTGCAATCAATTCGTGTTCTATTGGATTGAAACTGTATTTGCGTTGCCTGAATTATCATTCTGATGTCAGCGGGGGTCCCGTGGGAGCGCTGATTTTATTGTTACCGTCCCGCCGTCATTTAAACAATCGATGTAGATCATCGTTATGTTCTGGTGCGTACTGCGTTCCGAATCAATCGGTTGTTGATCGATTATTCACCTCGATGGTGTAGTGCACATAGGGTATAAGTATTGATATACTAAGAAGATATACTGAGGTATTAACTCTTAGCTTTTTGATTTTCAGGTTTTTATACCCAAACTTTGTCTGATAGTCTGCCACAGGGCTATATCTTTTGAACCGTATCTTATCTAACAGAAAGAAAGTATTTGAAATTTTCTCAGGAATGGTCGCGAGAGTTTAGATTTTAATTTTCTTGTCTTCGCACATTATGCTGTTTATTGATTTGTTTCCATTTCTCTCAACTTTGCCTGTTATTTTGTTTCGTCTAAATGTGAATTGTATTCCGGGGAAGTGTTTTTTTTAGAATATCCTTTATAATTTTACTTTCACATCACTAGCTCAGATGGTATGAGGAAAGGATTATAATCGTTTCAATATGTTATAGAAATAACTATGTGTTCTTGGCATTTCCTTTTAAAGAATTGAAAGAATACCTAGTCTTAACCTTAATATCACGTAATAGAAATATTCATGGTGTATTGTGTGTCTAGACTCTAGACGACTAAATTAACCATAATGATTTTCCTATTCCAACCTGAAGCCATTTATAGTTCACCATCAATTTAATTAATTGATGCTGGAAATAATTGACAGTTGAAAGCCGATGGTTATTACATTGGCTAGTTGCCAGATAGGTATAATTCAATGATAGTAAATTCTTGACGAGCCTATTATAATGAAAGCACGCGAGGTAATAATACACTGATGATACGAGTATGCAATGCTATTTAAATCGGACAAAATTACGATGTATGAATGGGAAATGTGGCAGGATTCTATCCTCTTAGCTAAGACGCTGAGACTGGTGTGTTTGAGCAATGTTTGCAAATTAAACAAACCTGTGAAAAGGCAACATCGTCATTGTAATCTTACTGGGTTTCAATTCATTTATATCAAATGCAAATATACGAATGAATGAAATCCGATTATGACTCAACTTTTAGGTAAATTTACCTACTCTGCAGAAACCGGTGGCAAATAATAAATAAATAAAATAAACTTTATTCAGTACCATAAATGTAACAACTGCTTACTTACAAATCATCTACACTAAATTGAGGCAAAATTCTAAGTATACATAGTTAGTATTATATGGTTAAGACACAGAAACCTAATATTACAAGTGTTAAGATAAGTTATATAGTATTATGTACTCATGTAGGTGCGAGTAAGCGTCTTCTGCTCCCCGTACTAGTATAAAACTGTATCACGGTGGAACAGGATTCGCCGTTATCTTTAACTTACCTAAAATCTATTAAAGTTAAACAAAACTATAACATAACTATTTAATTACTTATAAACGATCACCCAAATGCGGGTAAGCGTAACATAAGAATGAGAACAAAAGATGGCAGGTAGTAACCATGCCGAGCCAGTAGTAAACACATAGTATATGCAGAATTGACATATCAATCTTTACCGCTATACAGTACAGTAACGTAACCGAACAACGACTATTATGACCAATTACTGGAGTAATCAAATCACGAGTTATTGTTAAATTAAATATAGGTAGAGTTTATTTTTCTACTTTTTTTTCAATAAAGAGTTCGCAATCATACATAATATAGGTGTAGAGTCAGCATGTAACGTGTTAAGGCTTTGACTTAACCATTGAAACTAGATTTATGTTTTCCGGCAAGTGGTTTCACACTATGAGTTAATGTAAGGTGATATATCACCACCCAAGTTGTATTGCTCGTTACGCGAGTGTTCGACAAATCGACACAGAATGGCAACATTATAAAATGTTAACGGCATTAGCTATAGGTATCAGGGTCATGATATCTTTTTACGGCTCAAAAGCGCAATATGTTTCGTTTTATTTACTGCAGACTATAAATTTACTTTATGACTATCTTATTTCGCGAAGAAAGACGCGACACCTTAGCGATGGTGGAGGTTTTTTCACATTTGTCAGTCAATAAAAACAATTTTATTAGCATTTTGCGACGATGGCCGGCGCGTTTCATGCATCGCGGAGCTTTGTTTGATGCGATCCAATAAAATCTCTTGTCTATAGCTAACAACCAAATATTGAGTTTCCAGGCGGCTATTATTTTCAATGTTTCGTCCGCTTTTCGACGAATCTATAACTACGCCAACATCGGAGATTAATTTAGGAGAACGGCAGAATTAAAATAACGTACGATTCCAATAAATATTGGAGATAATAAAAAGCGTTAGGGTAAATGATATTCATATGATTTTTCTTCATGAAATCAAAGCGCTGTACATAAATTCGCAATTCGGCAATGTTGTTTTGAGTTAGCTTTATCTCATAAAACAAACCAACCGGCCGTGAAGCCATGAAAGCAATGGAACCATTTGCATTTTATTGGAATACATTCGCATTTACACATCAAAAGAATCCGATCATCGACATCGAAATTAACAATAACGGACGGCGAAAACAATCACCATAATATTAAGCCAATAGATACAAGTTATTAGATGTTGTATGTTAGGGTCCCGTCTTCAAAATGTTGGTATGTGCACGGCTTAGGTTCTCTGTTAGGTCTCTATTTCCAGTGGTCTTCTTGATTTGAAAATTACTTAGGTATACATTATAGTCTGTTCGCCGTCAGTTGATAGAAAATATAATAATATAAAAGTTACAGGCTTTAACAGATAAAATACAGTAAAACAATAATTGTAAAACACCGTATAATTGTAAAGCGTGTTTATAAAACATAAAACAAATGCGATTAACCAACTGACACTCTCAAAGCCCATTCTAGAACAAAATGGTACCTAATAATGATCGCTGCGTCCGCGTGCTCCACGGGCCGCGCGCTTGGCAAGGACTGAATGCCTGGTCCCACGAAACTCATTCCGCGTGATAAGCGTTGCCTGTAGTACGGTGTGCGATAATCGAGAGACAGTTGCTACTTACAGACTTCATTTTTTTTATTTGTAGTCAACAAAAAAACATTTTAACAGAAACTTGTTTTTAATGCAATATATTCTGAAGATACAGAGGGACATGTCAATACCTTATACGGTGAAATGATATGACGTTAAAACATTTTCTTTATTTGGTATGGGAAAGTTACTTTTCTTACGGGGAAATCTATTTACATAATGTAGATTAACTTCGAAGAAAAACTTGGTGCAGTTACCGGGAAATCAATGAGGGTTTACCGACAGGTAGAATATTGCTGAATGGCGTTAGTATCGTAAGATCCACTAGATATTATAGTATGGGTTGCGATTGGCTCATTTAGTTTTAATAAACCAATGCCAAACGTGACTCTAATGTCAAAGTTGTTGAAGGGCCCTCATGGTACCAGCGTCAACAAGCCTATCACAGAGAACCTCACTATACTTTTTTTTATTCGACTGGATAGCAAACGAGCAAGTGGGTCTCCTGATGGTCAGAGATCACCACCGCCCATAAACATCTGCAACACCAGGGGTATTGCAGATGAATTGCCAACCTAGAAGCGTAAGATGGGATACCTCAAGTGCCAGTAATTTCACCGGCTGTCTTACTCTCCACGCCGATACACAGCAGTGCAAGCACTGCTGCTTCACGGCAGGATTAGCGAGCAAGATGGTGGTGGTGGTGATGGTGATGGTGATGATGATACGTATGCATTGTAGAAGAAAGAACGACAATATCTTAAGGGGGACAAGTTGAAAAAGTGTTCGGTTTTAAACGGCAAATAACTGATCCAAATCCCCCCTGACTGGCGCTAAAGTAGCAAAAGTGTCCGAAATAATTTAGTAAATATAATCCTAAAATAACTGATACGATAAAACATTTATTATAAATCTATTTGCTTAAGAACTTACAGAATTGAATATGTATCTATTGGGGTAGATATACATTAGGTTTATTTTATAAAATAATCGTAGAAATTTACTACTCGAGTAAATCGAATTATATCTAACGTAGTATAACAAATGTAACACTTATATCAAACTAGCTTTTGCCCACGGCTTCGCCCGCGTGGAATTCGGTTATCGCGCGCTGTTCCCTCGGGAACTGTGCATTTTCCCGGGATAAAAAGTAGCCTTTGTAACTCTCTGGCCCATAAACTATCTCTATGCCAAATATCAAGTCGATCCGTCGCTCCGTTTCGACGTGAAACACGGACAAACATACACACAAACGTACAAACACACAAACACACACACTTCGCATTTATAGTATTAGTATATCTATCATTTCATTACACACCCAAAAATACGTAGTAAAAAGTTCTCTGTTCTGTAGGTAATGTTTAGCATCGTCATTCATTCATATTCCTTGTGCGCGGATAACTTTGTTTTAGTTGTCTTGTCTTCTTCCTGTTTTACTTATACTTTGGGACAAAAATAGGATCTGGTTTTTACCTGGTTTTCTTGCTTAAACTAAGTCAAAAGATTTAATATGAGACTCAATCATAGCAAAAAGAAACCAGAAAGAAAAATTATACACCTAGTAGGTACATAACCTCGTTTCTGAAAGAATCATTTTTTTTTAAATTTAAGAAAAAGTTATGTCGGATTTCCACAATTCAACATCACGTTCGAAATTCAAAATTTGTTTTCACGCTTACGGTAAAAAGCACTTTTCCGCACAGATTTCGAAGAAGAAAGACAACTTTTGCGAGCTAGTGAGTGTAGGTATGAGATGTTACGAGCGGTAATTCAAGAGAAATAAAATTTTGCACGGGAGAATGAAGAATATTGTGAAATTTTCGTTCAATTGTCAAATCAAATGGTTTACTCGGTTAAGGACTAGTAAGAAGATTTACTCTTTAGTCCATTTATAGGCAAAATAATGATAGCTGTATATATAAGTAATGTAATCTAATTAAACAAACGTAATTACTCCGAGAGTTTGCTTTGTTAGTTTAATTAGTTAATTCAAAATGTAAGTTTGTAGACATTATTAACTTGAACAGACCAAAAATGCAAATAACTGATCGTATTTCGTAAGTAAATTAAAATTAAAATGGAAATGTGAAATGGAGCCCAAAAGGCTTGTTGTGGAATAGCGATGCTGATTTGTTGAGAGAGATACCTTAAGGCCCTTTGGCCTCCAGGGTCGACCAGGGGACGCATTTTCGTAGGCACATTACTAGAAAATATAAAAGTGTTAAAAATATGTCTATTGTTTTTTTTTCATGCGACTGGATGGCAAACGAGCAAGTGGGTCTCCTGATGGTAAGAGATCACCACCACCCATAAACATCTGCAACACCAGGGGTATTGCAGATGCGTTGCCAACCTAGAGGCCTAAGATGGAATACCTCAAGTTACAAAAGTTCTTTTGTAACAACACACATACTTAGCTCAATTTTTTTTTTGATTCGTTAACAAGATTAATTAAGAGCTTTTATACTCGTAATGTTCTATTCGCGTTTCAAATTCAGCACAATTTTATTTTAGCATTTTTGGAAGGGAATTTTACAGATGCGATGCGAAAATTGGTTACAGGCGCTTGTAAGCGTAACTGTGTGATGTAGGTGTACTTATTATATTTTAAATTTTTAGTTTGTGTTACTAAATCAGTAACTACACCTTCTGCTATATTTGCACTTACTATGAGGCGAGGAAGAGGTCGATTGCTGATCAGCTCGTAAATAATAAGTATGTGTTTTATGTGTATCGAATATGTGTAAATTATTGTTTCTCTCTCTCTCTCTTTCTCTCTATAATGCCAACAGATCCCATTGATCCAGGGTCCATGACTGATACTGAGATTGACTGGGATTTTTAAGACTAAAAATATTAGCCATGAAGAATTTTTCAAATAAATTAGAACAGTCGATTTCGTTTGTAATAGAGAATAATGTATAATCGACTAAAAAAATCCTTTGTCACTTCAATGTGACGGTTAGCTTTTGTCTTTTTTTCTGATGCAAGAACTGTCATAAAAATGGTAAAGCACTTGCTTACTCAATTATACCTACTCATACAACATCCCACGCCATTTCTCCGCTAATCCGTGCATAACTAAATCTCAAGATCGTTAGAAACCCAATCATCCCCTGTTTAAATTCAGTTTAGTTGCACTGATTTATTTCCAAAATTAAATTTGGCTTCAATTCAATCCAATCTAAAACAGATTTACAAGATTCATTTTCTCAGGCTTCCAAAATACAGAAATAATTTTCATAAATTATTATGTTATAAGCCGTTTACGGGTTTCATGTGATCAAGTTGTAAATTTGATTTGAGGGTGTAAACATGCGTGGAAAAATACGTAGACATTTAACATGGTTCAAAATTAAAACGAAGGTTAATAATCCTTTTAGGGGTTAGATCGCCTTTGTTTATCTGTTTTGGCCTTTAATCTGTTAATTATATCTTACAATAAGTACAGGCCACCCCGAGCTTGAGGAGGTGTTCTGCTCAATAAAATGAGACTGAATTTGTAATTAGTTATACATAGATACATATATTTACAAAAACGGCACCTCACCAAACGGTGGACCACATTATCCAACACTGTCCAATCAGAAAGTACAACGGCGACCCTCATGACTTGCTCATCCTTTCAGACAACGCAGCCCAATGGGTCAAGACTTTAGATATAGTATTATAATGTAAACGATTTGACATTCTTCTATGCCGTACGATTAAATAAATAAATACAAAAACATAACACCCACAAAGACCATTCTTAGTCATGTTGACGTACTTTCCCCCCCCCCTCGTCTGCTCCAATAAAGATAACAAATGAAGAACAAAAACTCTACCATATTTTAAATCTATCACCCTTTCTTTCCGCAGTCAGTCTTAGTCCATTCGAATGGCCGTAACGACCCCCGAGTGACATGGTCGCGAGGATGATTCGTTCGGTCGGGATCTTAACTAATTACTCTCAGGGGAACCTAAATCGTTGGGATTATCAAGCATATAAACCGAAGCTTTCGCGAAACATCCTTTGTTTGTTAATGCCTTAAATTAACACTCATTCAGCCGTTATTGAGAGTAAATGGCTGTGCCGTTAGCGTCATAGATTATTGTAAGAATCGCTGCGTCTGTCGTTGTTTATAGTACTTTTTGGAAACCACATCTGTTATCTGTGCCTCATAAAATTGCACTGCACTTTATTATTTATGATCAAAACGAATTACACGTATGCATGTCGGAGCACCAATTTTTCATGAAGATTTGTTACCTATCAAAGTACGGTTGTATAAAAATATAGCCAGACAGGTAGGCAGATGTGTAAGGAGTGCTCACTTTTGGGTTTGAATGTGTTTTCAGCGTAACCTAACCTATGAATAAACAACAAAAAGTGGGAAGACAAGCAAACTGTAGATAACATTTCTATTTCCCTTGCTACAAGTGCACTTGCCATTAGTAGTTTGAGTTTTTTTTCACACAACTTCTTTGAATCATCAATTTTCTTGTAACATAAGTTATACCCATACATCTTTATGCAGCTGTTAAGTTTCATTATTACCGCAAAGAGCGTCCAAATTACAAAATTCAAGGGTCTCCTCGGCACGAGCCATCTGCAAGTGACGACTGCCAGAAAACAATCCCACGTCTGTCTGCAGCACGTGTCAATCAACACGCAAGTGTGATAGTTATTTGAAATTTTTACGGCTACGTTAGTTTTGAGTGTTAGAAATTATGATAAATACGGCAAAAATTGGAATGCTACAGTTTTTTCACGCTGATATCCAAAACAACCATTTAGCTCGAAAAAGATACTCGATATTAGTTAAAACTGGCACTTTATACATTTTTCAATATTCTGCATATGAATCCCTGAATCGATTAATGGAAATACAAAATATTTTTAAAATCTTATCCAAGGACTCGTCATACCATGAAATAGACGGTTTTTTTTAAAATAAAAACTTAAAAGGAAAAAATAAATCTAGTGGTCTAGAACTTAGTCAAGTAAACTAAACCTTAACAGTTGGGAGCCATTAAATATATTCGTTTGGTATACAGATACTTTGAGTCCCGGGGAAGAACAGGATAGTTTTTGTCCTGGAAAATTGCATACTACCCGCATAATAGCGATAACGGAATTCTACGCGGACGGAGTCGGAGGCAATAGCTAGTGGTAAATAAAATGAGAGGCTGACAAATAAAATTAACTTTCTTTTTGTTTTAATATAAGTAAGCACAAGAAGAAAAACACAAAAAAAAAGCAGTTTTTGTCCTAATAAAAAATGTTTTCTTTGAATAAATTTTCCTATCTTCAGTATTGAGAGTACCTCCCTCGAGATAGCGTGAAAATTTTCCACCCTGTAAATTGACTATAAAAAGTTCTAAAAACACAGGATTTTTTTTTCAAATCGGTCTGTAGCACGCTTCATCAAGAATGTGATAATGTATAGTGGGGTGGGAGGCACGCAACTAAATTAGTCTGCGGTCAAATTTGCGGCCCCATAATTTTCATTGTTCACCTCTAATCTCAAAATACCTGTACAGTTATTTTTATGAAAGTATGTCATTATTTTGATCATTTATTTTATTTAAAACTCACATGATGTAACCGATACTGTCTGACTACTAGATGATAAATGGGCATTTTTAAAACTTGATGTGTATATTAAACACGATGATTGTAGTTTTGTGGATAGAGGATGAGGGTTCGTGAGGTAAAAATTATTTAGTAAAGAAACGGTTTAATAAAGATAATAGGAGTAAAAACAAAATTTGGTAGTACAATACAATACAATACAGTACAATACAATACAATAGACTCTTTATTGTACCTACACCAGAAATAGTAAGCGATACAGAAAACAGATAAACAGAGGGAAAATTACAAGGTAAGCAATAGGCGGGCTTATCGCTTAAGAGCGATCTCTTCCAGGCAACCTTACAAAGGTTTGAGGTTAGAACGCTAAATACGAGTAAGCTGCTGTAATGCGAAGGACTCCTGATACAGGTATCTCAATATGTTATTAGGAGGTGCCGGGGGACCGCTGGCTAAGGTTAATACTTTAAAAAATACAACATACTTATGTACTTTAGTTTCCTGTTACCTTAGCGGTCCCCCGACACCGACGACGCTTAGATAAAAAAATATTACTAGGTACTTATACGAAATAACTTAGGCTAATTTTGCGGGAAATCAGCATAGTCCCCGCGGGATAGTGAAAAACGAATTCTTCGCAGATGAAGTCGCAGGCAACTGCTAGGTAGTGCATAATTATTTTTTACTTTTTAGTTGTCTTTTTGGGGGCATTTTTTGTCAGCGTTTTTTTGTGTCGGGGGTTTTTTAAATTTTAAATTTAAGTTTTCATCAATTGCCATCAGGTGGCCTACTCTTTACCCATTATCATAATAATGACCTAACCAAACCAACAAAAGGTTGGAAAACCCCCGACTTTGTCACTTCAAAGTTCAATAGCTCAAAAACGTCTGAACCGATTTTGATCAAACATATCTAAGAACCTTCGGTAGAAACCCTGATTTAAATAAAAAAAACCGCATTCAAATCGGTCTACCCGTTTATAAGCTACGATGCCACAGACAGACAGACACACATAGCGGTCAAACTTATATTAAGCACCCCTCTTTTTGCGAAGGGGGTTAAAAAAATCACTAGCTTTAGTTCTCTTTATTGCAAAATCAGAATCCTTATTTCACCCATTTCTTTCAGGTTATCATATCGATGCATTATATTGTTGATTAAAGTACGAACAATAAATGCTCAGAATTTCTCACCCTTTTAAACTCTGAACACAACCTATTTTATTTACTTACTTAAACGAGCACGTATTGTATTGCAAGCCACGTTCGTTGGCAATAAAAGTGGGGCTATCTTTATTCTGCGATCGGCCTACGCATTCATTGCCGCTAGGCTTTTGGTCAAAAGTCCATTTTATATTGGACTAATGCCACAACAAGCTATACTCGTAAAACTAAATTTAATGCAAATATTTTTGCTGATTAATACTTTTTGTTGACTGCACAGCTAAATCCCACTAATGATAGGTATATGCGAAAGTTTTGTAAGTCTGTTTGTTTATTACCTCATCACGTCAACATCCTCAACCCGCTGAACCGATTTAGATTAAATTTGGTATAAGTACTGTAAATATTGTGTCACATTTTTCTATATTTTGAACTAGAAAATACGAGTAGAGGCACATTTTCTCTTACTCGCATTGCAGAATTAACCCTAAACAAACAGGCTCAGTATTATGCCATCAAAGTTCGCACACCTTGTCTAATTTTCGATACTCAACCTTACCTATATATGTACTCTGTGACCTTACACACCTTTGCTCACAAGTCAGACATGGAACGGTGGGTGGATCGTAATTCTTTCAGTGGATATGAAATATAATTTCTTCCGCTGCGATTATGTTTCTAAATGAAACTTTAGTATTCACAAAGGTTTGAATCACGACAGAAACTTTCAAAGAATGTTAAGTACTTAAAAAGTGTTAGCGCGTAAAATGATGCCTGACTTATACCTAAATTTTTTAATAGCGTTGTGGATAAAAGAGTTTCGGGTCACTAAATGTTAAGCAGTCTCAGCCACCCAGGGACACTCGCAGTTTCGCGGTAAGTAGTCACCGTTGCGTCACCGACTTACGTGTAGGTGTAAAAGAGTGAGGGTTTCTTGACAGGCAAAATATCGCTAGATGGAGTTAGTATCGCGAAGTCCAATGAGGGCTATCGCGTATGAATTCGCCACTAGAGGCGCTAGTGTAGCGTGAGGTCTCCGAAATGTCAAATCTCATAGTTTTTGGGTGAGCTACGCGGGTTTATTTATAATTAGAATAATTTTGTGAATATTTTGCAATATCTGAAATTAATTATGGCAAATATGCGTTCCGGGGCAATGAATGTCTGTGTTTTGAGACAGTTTTGTCTTTCGGAAACCTTTGCCCTACCTTTTTTCCGAACAAAACGGGGACTATGCAACACTGTGGCATGCTCGATATTTTTATGGTACGGTTGCCTAAACTTTGTTTTCACGCCCGTAATAACAGACTTTGAAAGCCATACTTAAAAACCTCACGCAACAGTGCGCCATCTAGTGAGACAAAAAACGATAGCCCTCATTTTCGTTAGTCTTGCTTGCGATTGGTGCATTTAGTTATTAAACCAATAAAAAGTGTGACGCATTCAAAGTTGTCAAACGAATCTCACGATACTAGCGCCAACTAGCATGACACAGAAACCTTTATTAGTGTAAGTCGTTTATATAGACGCCGTCTTATTTAGCCAAAAAGCCAAAATGGCAAAAACGGAACCATTATAATCTCGCCATGACTGTCTGTCTTGTCTGTCCGTCCGCGTCTTTGCTCTGAGACTATAAGAGCTAGAAAGCTGTAATTTTGCAATATTGGATGGATATACAGGGTGGAAAAATAAGTCGGGCCCTGGAGGGAAACTACCTTAAATCCTTAAGTTGGCTCATTTTACTTAAAGGAGACATTCCTTTATTTTTAAAAAGAAACAAAACTGCATTCAAAGATTTTCTTAAACTCGCTTGCTTCGCCCGGGACTCGAACCAACTAAAATTAAAAAAAACACTCCCTATTTTATTATACTAATCGATAGGATTATTATTCAGGATAACATTTCTCTTACAAACATTTGGTCTTACTCTCGTCTGTCGTACAAGATATTCTAGTTCTAAAAAGGTAACGCTGCATTGTTAAATTCTAAAATAGATCCGTGGTTGCGAGACTTTAGGCCACCATTTATTATTCGCGGTTGCCGGTTGGCAGTAAAGATAGAGGCTGACAAATGCGTTATAACGATTTGTTACATCCTTACGTTGGCATTAATTTATCGTACAGCGCATATTTCTAGATACGCGATGCTTTAAAGCCCACTCATATCCGGGACTGCTTTGTCTACCAGCTGTAATGTTATTTATGATGCAATAAAATCATATTATCTCCCCTAAGAAGACATAATAAATTTAATGTGCAGCTACAACGTTACTGTGGCATACTGCGTGCAGACCTTTTGTTTACTTTCACGCGGGTTATTTGCTCTTAACCAACCGGCGTGATAGGTACAGAAATGCATTCATTTCTATTCAATGAATTAATTCATTGCTGTCCCCTGAAATCAATCAAATCAATCAATCATTTTTAATTTTGAAAATGAAAAAAAAAAGTGAGTGAAGTGAAAAGTGAAAGAAAAATAATTCAGTTGAAAATTGAATTAGGTAACAGTGATTTTACAATGAAGTATTTATCTGTCTCTTTCTAAAATGGGCTTCTCTATGGCGCAACATATATTAATAAGTCTTTATCTGTCTAATTTTGAATTTCAAACCTATATAACTCTGGTACCTATATGGGTAGCCTAAAAATAGTTCTTCCATTCTATAACACGCATTGGCAAGCTTTGATTTATAAAATAAATAAATAAATAGTCAAATATCGTATTAAACTGTATTTTATTTTTTATTTTGCATTTTAAACTTTGTATTGCATTATGAAATTCTTCAAACCAATCTGGTTGAATGACTAAGAACAAACGAAAATTTATTAGTAATTCATTAAAAATACCAAAAATCATGTCTTAATCGATATTAATTAATTACATAAAATATCCGAATTCGGATGGTGACTAAAAATATTACTTCGTACCTAATTCTAAAATGATGATACTCGTAGGTATACGAACGAATAGTTCACAACGCGTTAAGCGAAAGAATATCTCCCTTTGCGACAAAACTGTGATATCTGTAAAATCGCAACTTTGGAGATTAGCAGTTTTGTCGCAAAGAAATATGACGTTCCTTTATACATTTCTAGCTAGATAAAAATCCGTGGATACCATTCAACAGCGCGCCACTATTAGTTCTATTCAAGGTAAAGTTACTGGAAATATTCTCGGGTTAGCAAGGGTTGCAGTTCTAGTCTCCAGAGATGGCGCTTAGATAGTTATCGGTACGTGACCACGAGAGCTTTGAGACTGACTGTACTATTAGTACACTCCGCTATGCTACTGAAGCCACATTTAAATTGCGCAACAAATATCGTACAAGTTTCGCTATATTGCTGAGCCACGTGGTTTTTTGAATTTATAAATATTTTTTGGTGAAAATGTCATTTTTAATACAAGCTTGTTTTGTTAACTGTACTTTTTAATGACTGTGCTTGCATTGTCATTTAAACTAAATTTCCGTACCTTTCAAGTCGATGCCATTAACCATTGAGGAGTTTCCTCCTGCGGCTAGACCACCAGCATGCCAAATGCCACTGGAAGTGGGTCAAATTTAACTTGCAAGAACATAAATAAATGAATTTATTATTGCTATTTATAAATTGCAAGTAAAATAAAAACTTGTAATGATCGATCATCGAAGGGATGTTATATTACAACTTGCACGATATTCTCGCACTCGTGTAAATAAGGCTTTAGATACACAAATTGAAAATACAAACTGAAATATAGATGGTTGACCAGCAGTGGTGTAGCGGTATAGCACGCGGTACGGAATACCGAGGACCTGGGTTCGATTCCCAGTGCTGGTCTTATTTTTCTGGTTTTTCTGTGCATCTATATTTCAGTTTGTATTTTCAATTTAGGTTTTACGGGATGACCGTAAAAGTAAAAATTTGGAATTGAAATAAAAATACAAAAAGATTCCAAAAACGAATCTTAATTTAGATACACAGTTAGCAAGTTACGTCATTTCATTCAGAAGTTCCCTTGAGCGAGTTCATTACCCTTAATTGTCATTGTGGAGCGACGCAATTTAACCTGCGGTTGTAATTTGCTTACCTGTTTACAATACAATACACTAACACATAGCAAGCAGTATAGAAAATACAGGTATATACACACAATTTTAATAGCAACGGAACGGAATTTTCATTGATGGCTTTTGGTTTTTTACAAGCTTTTGTTTAGCTCCACTTGCAAATTTTGTTACAAAAATATATTACTTTTATTCAAATCAATCAGTTTAAAAGATATCATTCTACTGTTATCTTAGATGCAGCCCAGGGCCCAGGGAAGAGGGACAGCGGTAATGACCCCATGACCCCTCCCCCCTGGATCCAATCTCGACCATAATCATATTTTATTTTCCAGATTTTTTACCGAATAACAACAAAACACACTAGATACTGGAAAAATTGTCCTGTAATGGACAGAGGCATATTGAAAATAAAATGACTAACTTTAATATATAAACCCTAAACTTGGCAAGTTGAGACAAGTGTACCTATTATCAATTCAAGCCTCGTTGGGTGCTTGTAGAGCTAACAAAAATAACTTTAAAAAATACAAAAAGATGATCTTAAATTATGTTGTATTATTATGTTATTATACCTACGCTGCCAAGTTTAGGGGTAAGCATGCATAAGTTTCCAAAAACCCACTCAAGTAAGCAACTAAGTAAAGACTAAGCCTTTGTTACATTTGCGGATTGAAGCTGAAGTTCATTCCACAAATAGTTACTCCGCGCACAGTGGAGCGCTCAGTGGCAGGTGGGCGAATGAAATGGAGTACCAGTGAGAGCGGCATGGTTTCAATGGGCGGGCCAAGTACTACTACGAGTAGTTCGATGACGTCTGGGCATTTTGAGCCTTATGCTTTCATCACTATCATATCAGCCGTAAAACGTTCACTGTAGGACGTAGGCCTCCTCCATAAAAAAAAATACTTTATTTCAGACCAACAAAAGTCCATATTTTTTTAGACATATGGAGGATGACCGGATGGCCAAGCGATTAGAGAGTCCGACTACGAAGCTTGAGGTCCCGGGTTTGAATCCCGGCCGGGCAGATATTTGTATGAATAATACGAATTTTCGTTCTCGGGTCTTGGATGTTTAATATGTATTTAATTAAGTATGTATTTATCAATATAAGTATGTTTATCCGTATTGATAGTACAAGCTTTGCTTAGTTTGGGACTAGGTCAATTTAGAAAATACATTTATTCGGAAAGCAATTGGTGTAAGTGTCCATGATATTTATTTATTTATTATATACCTCAGGTCGCGGGTGGTAAGTATTGCAATGGAATAGGCGCGGAAATTCTCTAAATTAAAGCATGTGCTAAAAATATTGTTCAATATTTTATAATGACGTCTGTTTTAGTGGTATTTTTAGGTCGTGGGCTTCAAATATAATGTATACTTTGGGTCGCCAGGCAAAATGGTTAAGAAACGCTGGTATATAGCCTGCACAAACTGCACATTACCACTTCAACGAGCTAATTCGCTTGTTGTTGTCTTTTGGTATGAAACCCTTTCAAAACTTACTGACTGATCTATTTTCCATTGCCCTTGAATTACATAGTGTACCTACGAGTTTTACTAAGCTTAAAGTCGCGGCTAGTCTTACCGTGCCATTATATACATAACAGTACAATATATTTCGGTTTCAGAGACAGTAAACAAAGAACGGCGCTCCTCATTAGACGCAGCTTAAGGCAGTTACCTCATGCACTTGTCAGAAGCTCTCCTAGAGAAAATAATAAGCAACCAGTTGCTTCTGTCTTTGTCTGCATAGTTCACTTAAATAAGTAGCGTCACTTCCACTTAAAAATAAAAATAAGAACAAACCAACAGCCGAAAAACAAACTTTATAGGTAGGTATTTATAGATGTAGTAGAAGAGTAGGAATAAGTATCGAAGAAAACCGTACGTTTCTAAAAAAACACCATTACTTTTACATTTGATTCACAAAATTTGGCCCTAACCCGTCATGGGTTTTAAAACGAAACCCCCAAAATTTTGCTCTAAATGGTCATGGTTTCATCTGAAATCTCCACCTACAGCTAAACCTGGATAAATCAACTTGTCAATACCATACTTACTAATTCTGTGAGTCTTAGTATTCTGTAGTCTTATTGTCTAATGCACTCGGTATCACAATTTTTTTCACCGCTTCATTCTATCCTCTTCGAGGATAGAACGAGATGGCGAATGCGAGCGCCCGAGCTTTAGACAATACGGCAACTGATCCTTATGCCCCTCTAGACAAAAAAAAACTTCTGTCCTACATCCATCCCAGCTTATATATGTCCCACTGCTGGGAACAAGCCTCCTCTCAGAATGAGAGGGCTTGGGCCGTAGTTCCCACGCGGGCCCAGTTCTGATTGGGAACTTCGCTCACCCCATTCAATTCAATTGGATTAAAAGCAGATTTGTGAAGGTTTCCTCGCGATGTTCTTTCCTTCGCCGTAAAACTCGTGGTAAATTACAAATGTAATTTCGCATATGAATTTCGAAAGACTTTCATTATTCCCTACCATAGAGATTGCAAGATTGCAAAAGAAACATTTTGTTAACAAATAAACGTGACTACACACTTTGATAAATAGTTTTTTTTTCTTCGTTTTGTACTGATACACATTTCATGCGGCATCAGAGCCAGACAAGGGTTCCTGTCTGAGTCAGCTTACTTAAGACCTTTATAAGTAGGTATGGAAATATCTAAATATTTTGTTTGCTCTTCGCCCAGCTCTTTAGATAGCTTCCAAATTTAAAATGAGGAATTTGGAACTAAAGGCTAAGAATGAAAATTGCAGTTTTTAATGTCATACCGCTTTTTTCCCCGTATATAAAAAAAACTTGCATGCTTAGCTATAACTATATTAAAATTTTTGCACATACAGACTAACTTGGTTGAAATCCCCCTAAACCCCCTAAATAAACCCCAATTGCCTTATTTTTGCGTATTACGTCTAAGGGCGTAATGATTTTAATGTATACCGGGTGTGGCCTGTAATACGAGCAAAAAATTAAAACATAGATCGTCCTCATCAAACTAAACAACATTAGTTCAGCGACTTTAAAAAATAATGGAGTCTTTGAATTTTCCCTTTTTCATACAAATTAAATACTGCTATCAATGTACGCCAATGTATGTTACGTTACAAACACCAAGCATTGTGCTATACATTGCTTCTTCGAATAAAGTTAGAAGTGTAATAAAAATTAAAAACTAATTATTCTTAAAAGTAGCTGAACTAATGTTGTTCAGTTTGACGAGTATGATCTATGTTTTAATTATATGCTCATATTACAGGCCACACCCGGTATAGGTACCTATAAGTACCTACTACTGCAAGCACCTTTTGTAAAAATATATACAATTTTAGTCGCAAATGTGATGAAAAGCATTGTACCTATGTCGCATGTGCGGTATTTATTAAAGCCCCCGTCTTTGACTTCGACTTCTAATAAACTCTCGTTCATAATTCATTATTTACCGCTCTTAACACACGATGCACTTTTATGGACTAAATAAATACAGCAAACTCATGTCAACATTTCATACAGCTAACTGCCTAACTTAACTAAAAGCTATTCCAAATAATAAAATCATTATTCGCTAAAAACCGCAAAGCCAGGTTGAGTGATGAGTGATGACTAAATCAACAAACGAAATTGACTGACACTTTTACTTGGTTGTAGGTACTACTTAAATCTTCAATTCAGAATAAGGGAGCTTGGGATGTACTTTCCATGCGGGCCTGGAGCGGATGAGGAACTCTACGCACTTTGATGAATAATTGTATACTTGTAGGTTGTGTTTTGGCATGTTTTCTTCATCGAAAGGCTCATTTAATAAGTGTCAGTATCGTAAATTTCTAATGTTATTTTCTTTATAAATTCCGAAAAACTCAAAAGTAGTATAATATTAGTAGTAAATAGAGATAGGAGCTCGTGCTCATTGCTATACGTTATGCGTATCCAATTTATTAAAAGCGTAAACAAACCGATTTCATCAAAATTCTTTTATGAACACCCACTGGGTCGAATCAATAACACATTTATCTATAATTCGTGTCTTTTAACTTGATGTCTAGTCATTTATTTCACCAAAATTTACTTGATTTCATTATTTATTTATCATTTGAAAAATCGTCGTCAAAATCTGACGTTATTTCTTGATTGAAACATGTAGTAGCATAGACTAGCGTAGAGATGGTGGAAAATGTTACATTTTAAAAATCGATTAATGGGCGGATGAATAAGCGATTTTTATTTACTTTCCTTAAAATTAAAAAAAAAAAGTTACTGCTTTTATAATTGAATAAATAAACAGTGTTTGAAATGAAATGAAGTATTGTAAATAATAAAATAGACAAAAGTACTTTGATCTATTCCATTAATAAATTCATCGATTTACTCAACAGATTAATTATTTTGCAATAGGTTCTAGGCTTTCAAATTATTGAATGTCTGTGTCTCTGAATGGCGTCTTTGTTTACACTTTTCATAAATATTGGATCGAAATACTATATACAACCATTTGTTGAGTAGACATAGGTCAAACACTAGGCTCACACGGCTTAGGTATATACTTTTTTTAACTTTAGTTGATCACTGAATCATACAAATTTCTAGCACTAGGTAATAGTCTCTCAGAAAAGCCGCGGACGAATGGACAGACCGACAGACATGGCGGGCGAAACTGTAAGGGTTCCATTTTCGCCATTTTGGCTATGGAACACTTTTTTTATGGTATAGGGGCAACCGAGCAAACGGATCGCCTGATGGTAAACGATTACCGTCGCCCATGGACACCTGAAACACCAGAAGAGGCACAAGTACGTTTCCGACCCCAAAAAAGCAACGTAGCTCAGTAGATAGTACTAAAAATGATTAAAACAAAATGAGGGGACATCCGGACAGCAAAAAGCACCAATTAATAAGAGCGCATATAAATCTCAAATATCTCACGAGGGGTTTTGATAAAATGGGTTTGCAAAAAATGTGTCCCGTCAGACGCTTTATGCGGTTGCGCGGCCACGCTTATGAATTCCTATTCATTTTGTTTAAAAGCTCTGAATTATTTTTACAGAATGGCATCCATTTGAGAGTGCTGTCACTGGGAGAATCCTCGTTATGGCAATGTATTGCCCGTATCTGTTTTCTCAGTTCAGGATTGTTCTTTCTTTATCTTAATTTCTTGACTTGCCTGTTATCCGCGACTCCGTCCGTGTACAATTCGCTTATAGCTATCCCGCAGGAATTATGCAATTTTACGAGATAAAAACTACCCTATGTCCTTCCACGGGACTCAAACTGTCTGTGTACCGAATTTCACCTAAATCGGTTCAGGGGCTTAGACGTAATGAGGTAACAAACAAAAAACCAGACTTACAAACTTTCGCATTATATCTGGGACTTATGGGTGGGATGTGATTTATAGGTCGGTAGTAAAAGCCATAGTTTGAAGTCGGTTAAAGACGGTCAGAGTTTTTAAAGCCGGAAATCTATTATATTTTTATAAGCTTTTGTTTAAGTTGTCGTGTTAAATCTTAAATCACACACATAATTAGTAAAAAACTTGTACGCTACTGGTAGTAATAATACTAAACTACGAAAGTTTGTGAGCGTTTGCGTGTGTGTTTGATAGCTGGGTGTCTGAAACAGCACATGCCTATGGGCTGCTTTTTTGTCTTGAGCTTTTTGTCCCTATGTTTCCACGGAAACAAGTAGGTAAAATACTGAAATCTTAACCGCTAAGGCGTAAACGTTAATGACATGATGTATTTTTTTTCCATGGGAAATTACTTAAATTACGAAATTCCGTATCGACTTCTAATTAAATCTAATGGTTAACGCGAGTGAAACCGCGGGCAAAAGCTAGTTAAACTTGTGTTATCGTCTGATTAATATTACCTTCCCGAACCTTGAAAATTTCATTAAAATTTACTTTGAACCGGTTTGTGGTAAAGGTTCTCCAAATTATCTCAACACTGCTTTATTATGTAATTTATAAGGATACTTTATCCAATATTTGACGTACGCGTAATATTATAGGAACTCTAATTTATACGATTTATAAGTGCCATTATAAGAAATTTGTAAATAAAATTGTTAAAAATATATAACAGATTACAAAGCGGGTAAGTGCAAGTTAAACTCCCGTGGAGAGGGTTTCGTTCTTTTCTAAACGTTACGGTAATACCACGAAATTCTTTATAAGCTTTCCTGCAATTGATAGACCCATGATTAGAACCATGTACTGTATTGTTTTCAAAATTTTAGGCCCAATATTATTAAAAAAGTCAGGTTAGAGGTGAATATCCGCTTATTTTGTATAAAAAATTCTATCTTACTATCTTAAAATTATGTAAAAATATATTTAATATACGATATTTGAATCGTTTCTTTGAAAAAAACGTCGTGTGTCTAGGTAACAACCGTTTAAAAAAAGTTAACTGAATTTTAATACTAAAGTGAAGATGTTATATACTCAGCGGACCAAAATTTAGCCCACCATTCATACAAAATTACCGATTCTGCATACATTTGACGGCCAGATTTTTTGTCGCTCAGTATAGATAAGAAAGATTTTTATTCGGGAAAAATTCACCACTAAATTTTCAATAAAATAAATAAAACATAAAATAAAATAAAATAAAAACGTAGTCAGTGCCGAAAAGCACAAATAAGGGTCACTTCTCCAGGGCGAGTAGCAAACGAGGCTAATCTCGTAAGAAACTCCATGTACAGCGAGCGAGAGGGGTTCTTAGCTCTTAGCTTTGTGAAAAGTGGTCCTAAACAAGACGAAAATATCAATTCGAAAAAAGGTTAATCGCTAAAAATGCTGGTTGACGTCAATTCGATCTTCTGATCGGCGACCTTCTCAGGCAGCTTATATATGGCCATTTTAAATTCTCTCCAAGCCACTTACATAACCTTGCTTTATAAAAAAAAAATATTTTCTTGCTTTCTTTGCATACAAAATTCCAAGTTCTCAATTATAGCTTTCACCTGAGATAGGTTATATTGCATTCAAACATCTCCGATATTTTTACTTTAGATAAAACATCGAAGCGAATTAATGTGTTCTTAACACATTTATTCTGTGTAATTACAACGTGTGGTAGAATATAAAACGAATATAAAACGAATATTGTGTATGTTTTAAAATAATATACGTACGCCAAATAAGTTGGAAAAGTACGACAGCGCGTTGTAACTCAATAAGCATCAAATTGATAGGCAATAATTCGCCGCTACGGAGACTACCTACTCTTCAAACTTCGTTAATCCATTTCGCTTGTCGTGTTTACTGAAAATGGAATAATAATAATATAATAATAATAAAAACTTTATTCAATGAGACAAAATTGCACAAGAGAGGAAATGAACAATTTTCTTTGGCCTCACAGCACGAGCCCGGCAAATACATGTATTTATTTTTATGTATAGCGAGGTGTTTTTAAGTTATCCGGAATATTTTAGCAAATGGTTGGTTTTTTTTGTGATGGTTGGATTTGACTGTGCCTTTGTAAGTTTACCATCAAAATTTTTGACGAATCGAAGCTTTTGACGCTGAATACTTTGAAGATTAATCATTGCAGGTATGGAATCGTTTCTCAACTACAATAAAAAAAACATAAATATTTGAGCGAGTTAATGAACTCATTCGATGTACGTTTTTAATTGTATTTGTATATATATTCACAAAGTATTACTTTTAGTCAATTTCAGGAGGCCTACTCCACAATAACATTTACTTAGCACGATTAGCTTATTACCCCATATTATACATTCAGCAGCGCGACCAAAGTGGCGATTCTAAACTCTCGTTTTTGGATCGTCGCCCGCCGCAGTGTCTCGAAAAATTGAATTTTTACTCCGATATGCCAATAATATTCCTTCTTCTCGATCCCGATTTACCTCTTGAATATTCCACAGAGTTCCATCGAGAATCTCATCCACTGACTTTTGTAATTTCATTTGAAAATTGTGGAATGGAATACTTCGTATACGAAATCCGTTGTGGAGATCAAAGGGTTTCGTCGGACCGTTGGTTTTGTTTTTCCATTGTGGTCTTAAATTTGGACTGAGATTAATTCTTAGAGAAAATATACAATTCGATTTCGTTATTAAATAGTGCCTGTCTGATTGTCAAGAACAATATTTTAAGCAATATTGTGCTGAAACAAGGCAGTTTTGATCCATTTCACTAAGCAATTCGGCTGAGTGTTTCTTGCTGGATTTTTTTAAAGATTTTAGTTTATTCACTGGACGAAGTTAATAAGCAAGAACGTTTAAAGATTGTATTAAAATCACCAAAGTGAATATAGCGCCATTTTTAAGGATTCACTTAATTATCCAGCCTTCGTAATTCTGAGTAATTGAAATTCTGGAAGTAAACATATTTGTAATAAGTATTCAACAAAGAAGGCGATGACGATGGAAAAGTAAAATGGAACCCATTGAATTGGTAGTCGGTGATCTGTGTTATCGATAAGTAAAACGCAATTATTCATTGATTTTGGTGACCATATAAAGTTTTAACGTTTTGTCGAAGTATCTAGGATTAAAATGTGAACATATAATATGCTTTTCATCACTTAAGCTCTTAAAGTAGGTTGCATTTAACTTGAAATCCGTGTTGTGAATTCGATTTACATCTTTAGGGATGTAAGTAAATTTAAAAATCGAATGGTATTGACTCCTTTGTATTGACAAACTGGTAAATAAGGAGATCGTAATGCGAAATACTTACCTCCAAACCTCCATGCTGGCATATTGCTGCTGGCCAGTGCTAGCTGAATGTGCCAAAGCCAAATAGCGCGAGGCCATTAAAAAAAAAAAAAATTTGGCGCGATACATTTTCTTCCGCTCTGTTACAAATTGCGTATACATTTATAACGGGTTTTCTTTATTACCTCGTATTTGTGATGAAAAGTAGAGTGTTCAACTCAAGTGTACATGATCAATTACAACCCTTGTTTATCAATCTACTATTAATAGTTAGGTACTGTACTTAATGGGAAGATGTGTGCTATAAGTACAAGTGCAAATTACCCGAAAAGCAAAAAAGCTAAGAACATTATTATTATCTGTGGTCATAAAATGTCTAAACATAACTTGTATAAGTTGCAAAAAGGAGTTCTCAGAAATTAAAAAATGCTGGTCCTAGAAACTCAAAAACTTTCCTTTTTCCAAAAATAATTCAGTTAGGTAAAGAACGATCTGATAAAACGTCGATATTTTGTCGCGTGACTTTCTCGACACTGCTGTTGCAATCAATCATTTATAGTCGTCGAACTCGATTCATCAGCTGCTATCTTAAATCTATTGTTGGATAAAATATTTACGAATAAATGTTCCTTCATTCAACGTTGTGGTAGGTACTTATTCCGATTAATAACATATCTATGAATCTAATACTTTAAGATAATACATAGTACGCTTCTTGAAAAGTTTTTTTATAACATATGAATATCTAAGCGTTATCTGAAGAATCGCAGGCCACGCAAAAATGTACTGTATCTCCTTCACTTTTTTTTCCTCCTCTTGAATATTTTGTATCGATGCATTAATTTCATATTTTACGTTTCATTCATTCTAGTAAGTAGACACTTTGAACAATGCACATTCCATAGGGGAAAATGCCGCATAATCCTATTGTGGTTCCTTGATTTTTCTTAGTTAACATGGTGAAAAAGAGCATAACGATAGTTATTCCTGACTGAAATAATTACTTTGCTCACCCGCGGGTGATACGCTTTGCTCACCCGCGGGCGAGCAGTTTCACTTAATAGATATATTATATGGATCTCCACAAAGTAACGTCTGATTCAATAAATTATTCCTGACAGTCACTTTGTTAACTTTTACATGCCTTCGTTCAGTGCCAGGTAGTGAAAAAGAAAATATTTTGGGCGTTTTCTGTGCGCCACTTACTTGAAATTTGCTCAGCGAATTCACAACACGGAAATTGTTTTATGGGTTGATTACATCATGCTTAAAATGTTTTAAGATTGGTTTTTGGAATCTTTTTGTATTTTTTATATCAATTCCAAATTTTTACTTTTACGGTCACGGTTTTACGGTTTTACGGTCTGGGTTCTATTCCCAGTGATGGTTTTATTTTTCTGGTTTTTCTGTGCATCTATATTTCAGTTTGTATTTTCAATTTAAAATGTTTTACTCTGTGATATTATGAGGTAAATATTCTAATCATGTAGTAAGATTTAGCTACAAATTTAACACTTTTTTGGAATGTTATAACCTAAAAATTACAACAGAGCATGTGTAACCACCGCCCTTTGGCTTAGAAATGGCAACATTATGAGCGCTCGTTAAAGCTGTTCCAGCACCTTTAAGGTGCCAGCAGGGCTACTACGAAACTCGAAGTTCGTCTCGTACCGCCCCTCTCGCTCTCGTATTAAATAGTATAAGTGTCAGAGGGACCGCACGACACGAACTTCGAGTTTTGAGTTTCGTAGTAGCCCTGCAGTCCCCGGCGGGATATCCTGTCTGCCCCAGCAGCGTTTTTCTTCCATTGTGTTGGATCGTTTCGACAGACATTAAGCAAAATTTATAGCGCAACCAATTTTAGACAAGATTTAAGTACTGCCCCTAATGCCTCGCCTACTAACTTCTGCAGAGTTTAAGTGACTCACACATTTTTATGACTTACACCCAGATGGCTATACGCAAGTAGCTTAAGAACTCAATTTTCTTTTTCAAACTTTCTTTTATAGCTGTGTTGAGGGATATTGGAATTTTCCTCGTCATGTTATTTAATTTAGTTTATTTTCAGACGCCATTAATACTTTTTGGCGCTCATATATACCTAGTTGAAAAGACATACAGGTTATTGAATAAAATATTTGGAGCGTGAAGAAATAAAATTCCGTCACATTTAAATATTCACAATCTTCTGAAGCATATCTATTTTTAGATAATCTAATTCGTGTTGATATTAGAAGCGTGTACCTTATTTAATAATATCGTACGACTAAGTACGTTAATGAATTAGTTATAGCATTACGGTGCGTTGTCGTGCTTCATAGACCGCTCCTCTGAAGATTTCGGTTTGTTATATTAGCGGGACATCTATCACAACGTTTTGCGTAAGCTCATTTTTATATCATGAAGCTTTTATAAGCTTATTTTTAAATGAAGTAAGATTAATATAATAATTGGGTTATAACATCATCCAATGAGATAATATATCATGTAATATACATACATAATAATAATAAGCATTTATTTACCACCACACTATAGGCAAAGCCTGTCTCGTGAGAGACATTGGCTCCCTTTTAATTTTTCTGTTCATTATTGTCATTATTATCTTTTTTAATTTAAATCTAATTTATAATTGTTATTTTTATCTCTATTTAAATACTATTATACATTATTTTATTTATATACATTTGAGAAACCTATTATGATTTTTTCATAATTACCTGATTACTTTTATAATTCGGTATGTTTGGCTCCTTTACAATAAATTAAAGAAGGTCGCACAGACACTATAAGCTTTTAGGAAAGAAAATCCCTGAGTAATATTTTAATTCCGTAACAAAGTGGTGTAATTATTGAGAGCCTAACAGCTTTGTAATTGTTCGAGGCATTATTATTAATACAGTAGGGATATTCGGAGTGAAACTAAATTTACAATTCCTATTAGAAAACGGACCGAGCGGGTGCTGGCGACATTTGGGGGCCGGTTTATTGGCAATTCATGCCGAAGTAGGGATGGGAGGCAGTGCTAAAATGTCGATGTCGATGCAGATGCAGAATATGTCTACACTACAGCAAAGTCGCTTCCCGCCGTCATTCCCTCAGAATATGTATGTCCTGTCAATTGTTCAAAGGTTAATTGGAAGAGATCCCTCTGAGGGATAAGTTTACCTTTATAGGTCTCTTGTTATCTGTTAATTTCATGTATTTTATTTACTATAAAGAGTTATTATATACAATACAATACGAGTATATCCTCCGGTACGGACACAAAATAACGTAGTTAAAACAACAAGTAAGTACCAAAAATGTTTCTCGAAGTTTCATGAATATAATAAACACGCAGACACAACAACAGAACAGAAGCAAACACAACAGGACAAAACAGAAATGCAAAATGGGTATCTAAAAGGTGCATTTTTAAAGATGTGAGGTATTTTAATATTATAATTGTGTTATTTTTATGTGTTCCTAAGAACCATTTATTTTTATATACAACTTGTTAGCAAACTTACTGAAAACCTGAAACTGAAAGAGTTTGCTTAGAATCGAGAGTAGAGGCTATTACATGATATTTATAATCGGGTTGTGTTGTGTTTATTTAAATTACTTTTTCATCACACTTGCTCGTAAACAGCGTCGTAACATGCAGGCTACCTTGGTTGCAACCCCCCAAATAAAACCCTCGATCTTAATGTGCTTGTCATGAAACCCGTGGTCGGTAAATGAGCAGCAGGACCACATGCACACGCGGCTCAGGCACATGCTGAGGGAGGGGGAGGGCGACGCTGCCAAGAGCGCAGCCTATGATATCGCCAATATTTGGAAGAATTAAATTTTTCCTTTTAGAAATATATTAAAATTTTACTCGCAAATGTGATGAAAAACATTGTATGTCGCACGGGCGGTACTAGAATTACGAACATCGACTCATTAAAGCCCTCAGTCTTCGACTTCGGGCTTCTAATAGACTCTCGTTCGTAATTTCTTATTTACCGCCCTTAAGACACAATGTACTATTTTATTGTACCAAGGCCAAACGCCAAACTAAAGCCACAATTAAATGTTTTAGCGAAGGCTGCATATTATTCAGATAATAGAATGCTGGCCATTTTTCTGTCAAAAAAAATATGAGTGTAGATTCGTGCAAAATTACAGCTTTCTAGCATTGATAGTCCCTGAGCAAAGCCGCGGACGGACAGACAGACAGACATGGCGAAACTATAAGGGTTCCGTTTTTGCCATTTTGACTCCGGAACCCTAAAAATGCTGTTGAGGTGGCTGTGACTCTTTGTATAGTATGTGTATCCTCAAGCGGAAACATGATATTATCGTTATTGATACCAATATTTGCCCATCGCTAACCCGAAGGCGGCGCGGAAAAAACTGCCGCGTACGGCTACAAGCCGAATCTGATAACTTGAATACGCCTTTTGCCGTCCCGATATATATCACGATCACGTCGGCCCTTTTTCTTAAGAATTGACCGCATTTTACGAAGACATTCATATCCAATAAACAATATTTTATTGAGCTTCCTTTTCTCGTCCTTTAAGAAAAAAATATCATTTCAAAATACTGTATTTATAACGCTTTACGGACGAATGTAGTAATTCACTGTTTGGTCAAACTGGTTGTCAAACTTTAAACCTAAAATTACTAAAAGTGGCTCCGAAGCGGTAACATTTCGTGTGCTCGGCCTACCCCATTTGGGAATACAGGCGTGATGTTTGTGTGTGGTCCCAAGACACTTAATATTACGCATGTAGTGTCAACGGATTGACGTAATAGTTTCTTTATTTTGTAATCGAGTTCCATTTTTAAAAAATACTTTGAAAATAATTAAACTGATTGAATAAATTTTATGAGGGCTTCGTTAACAAAATAATCGCTAGATATTCTCATTCACAAGAGGTCCGTTTAACGTTAGTCATGCTTGATATTGAATCACTTTATGCTTTAAAATTGACGAGGCGCGCGCCCGAGCTTGATCCCATGACCCTCTGCTTAAGAGGCCTTAGATCAAACTACTAAACCACCAGAACTTTATAGAAACTTAACTTTACCCTTATACGCAAACTTAAAGTAACTGATGCAATTAACAGATGAATTGATATTATAGTCAGCAAAACAAATCCTGAGACAATTTCCTGTAGTAGGTACTTAGGTTACTAAATTTTCTGGCAACAGAATATTAGAAATACGACTGCTACAAATTTGTTCAATTATAAAACCATTTGGTATTACAGAAATAAAGCAGAACCGACGTTTATTATTATAATTTAAGGTAAAGTTTGTAAATGATTTTCATGGTCACGCTACCTCGAAAAGTTGCTAATGTCTTTATTTCTATTTCACTCCTTTATTGCATTTACTTTATTATTGACTAGCTTTGTCTGCAATTTCGTTCGTGTTAATTTAATATTATAATCAATTTTATTTTGCTAACCAGACCTAATTTTTTTTATAAAAAACGACACTTAGGCGATTTTGCAGATTTTGTTACTTACCTAACTTCACATCTGTAGGATTTAATATTGAAAAAGCCTGAAACACATATTTACCTATTTACTTACAGAAGTACTTCTGTGAAATTATGAATAAAAATGTCTGTCTATTCTTCTATTTCTTCTCGTTTTATCGTAGGGGGTGAATTTTTGAAAATTAATACTTAACAGATGCCTACGTCATAATAATATTATATGTGTGCCAAATTTCAGCGCAAATTGTTTATTAGTTGGAATGGAAGCGTGTGTTGATAGATCAGACACTCAGTCAGTAACGGTTGTCTTTTATACAGAAAAAAATGGACATATAATTGACGTATTATTACTTTATGCCCAAATACACACACCAGTGGACATTGTCACTAGAGCTTATCAACTTCAATTTTTATTAGGTAATAGAAAGATAAGATAATACAAATTATTGGACGATAGCTATGTCTGCATGCGTACTTCACCAATAGGGTAGTAACAAAACTTTTTTTAGTTGTTTTAAAACAAGTTGTTTAATAACTTAAATATAATAAGATTGGTTATGCATGCAAATATGCAATTCCATATAATCCGGTCTCTAGTTATTACCCACCTATCGTAGAGGTTCCAAGTATTTTTCAGTAGCAAGAATGTCTAGATTCGGATTAAAACTTCCTAAGGGCGCCCGCGCGCGCCGCTTGCCTTACGCGATGTAATCCGACAAAGTTAGTGATAAGTGCGACACTAAAGTACAAAGTAGAACAACCTATTTCGGTAAGTGTGAAATGTTTGAGATAACTCACTATCGCGCTTGTGGTCGGGAATCCTTTGCAATAAAGTGTCGCTTTCACCTATTCATAGATACGCAATACGCATGCAGGCAGGTCCCTATTTCTCAAACGTCTAAACGTTAGTCTCACACACAATTCCTTTTTTTACATTAAACTAATCGTGATTGACTCTTCTCTCACCTGATGTTAAGTGCAGATGAGGCCAAAGTTGTATTTCACTAATGTTTATGAAATAGGGGCCAATGAACGTAAATGATAGATATACATAATACTCGCATCAACAACGTGTACGTACATGCTTGTAAGTGAAAGCCACATAACTAATATTGAGAGGAATGCTAATACTAAAAACCCATAATATTAAATAAATATTCACAGCTTGATCTGTAATGAAGTAAATTGCTTAAACTTGCCTGTCTCGATTTATTTTTAATTGTGTGTGCCGGTGAAATTACTGGCACTTGCGGTATCCGATCTTAGGCCTCTAGGTTGGCAACGCATCTGCAATACCCCTGGTGTTGCAGATTTTTATGGGCGGTGGTGATCTCTTACCATCAGGAGACCCAGTTGCTCGTTTGCTATCCAGTTTAATAAAATAAAAATAAATAAAAAATAATAATGCTTAATTCCGCCACGTGAAAAAAAATATTGTTTAAAACAGATTGTTTACGATTGATTGATTATTACGGGACCTCTAGTAAATACTCGTAGTGTCCATTTCTGATGCATCTCTTACAATTGTTCAAACACACGGTTTCAAACGGGACAAATTCCACCAAATCCCACATGAATGTCATGAGATTGTTTAAATTAATAAAACGACGATGTTAAAGTGACGTTAAGAACCACAATAACAATAAATAACAGACACTGAAAGATATTATTTCCATTACAAAGTTAAAATTGACATCAGATGAAGTTGCTGATTTCAAACGGTTCCTATTGAGTTTAATATAAATATATAGCTATATCGTTGAAAACTCAGTCAAGTTACATTGAATTATTTCTCGAAGGAACTATCCATTCTCAGCAAAGCCAAATCACTATTCTACTTGGAAAATTTCAACTTTACAAAACAAAAGTTGAAATAATAATATGCTAACATGAAATGGAATTCTACGTATATATTTACACTCGACCTGGATTCGTTAATAACTTAATGAATATTTAATTTTACTATTCTTCGAAGGCTAGGTACGACTGACTGAATAATAGGCAAAGCATTAAAATTGTATTTTTTATTTCTGTGTACTGTGAATAATATTGGAATCTTAGGAAATATTCAAGAACATAGGTGGAACCCGAATTCGACATAGAGCGGTATTTAGGTAAGGTTTAGGTGTTAAATGTCAAAGATTGTCTAGTGCTTTCATTTTACCTATTGATGTGCCAAAGGAAAATTTCCACAATACGGTATTTGACTATTTTGTATATGTTTTATAAATTAAAACTACACAATGCCTTTTATCGAATAGAAAATCAATTTTTAAGCTACCTTTACAAATAACAAAGTTATAAAGGTTTAAAATTCAAGATTAGACAGAGAAAGACATACTGGCATATGGCGTCATACGCCAGTACTGCCATACTTGCTGCATAGAGAAAAGCGTTTGAGAAAGAGACAGGTATATAGATTTTTCAAAAAATCACTATAAATCCAATTATCAACCGATTTAAATTTTCTCTTCGCTAAACACTATCTGCATGTGTATATCTTATATTTTCATAGTAATATTAAGATATGGCAAAATCAGGAGTTGTCAAATACCGTATTGAAGGGTCCATGGAAAGAATGTTTCTTTTTGAGTTAAAGCGGTTTGAAAGTTAGTCATCACGAACAATTACAATGGTTACCATTTATTTAAAAGATAAAAATAGTTATTTGTGCAACAAGAGAGCAAAGTCGTTTTTTGGTGCGAGTGTTGATTTTGAATCCCGAGTAAGCGAAGGATTCTACAATTGAATCACGAGCGATAGCGAGTGATTCTAGGTTAGAATCATGAGATCAGCGAGGGATTTCAAACACACGAGATGCAAAAAAACTTTGGTCTCGTGTGACACATACAACTTTTCACCTGAGCAGCGAGAACATTTATCATTTAAATTAAAGGTTAAAACAAAACCACATATATTTAGAAGACAAAAATATCAAAAACTAAAATATAATTCGATTGTTAGAAATAAATATAGTACCTACTTACATAATCATATTTAAAACTTTTTGTCGAAAATGATTCATACAGTCGCCATTATATCTTTAAAAAGTCACTTAATAATGCCAGACAACGATCAAAAGTCACCGGTAAGTAGACAGGTTTTAAACATGGAACGAAAAAGTATCCAGTATAAAAATAAACCTTTAAATATGATTTTATTAGGATTTTTATTGTTTGAAACATATATATAGATTACTTTCAAATTCATTCAATTTGACAAATATTTCATCCAACTTTAAGAGATATGCAGTAGACGGAACGAATTGATTAAAAAAAAACAAGAGCAGCGGCTTTCGTTCAACGAGGTTGCATACTTTATTAAAAGAGTGGGAAATTGTAAAATTTCGGAAATATTTCGCTGTCATATAATTCACTGTTTTTTAATTTCACCTCGTGTTTTTGTTCTTTAATTTGTCCTTATTATAATTAAGTAATTATTGACATATTTTTAATGCTAAAGGTCAACACAGTATTTTTTTATTAGGTTGGTATAATGCTTCTTGCTTAATTAAAAAGTAAAAAAAAACTAAGAAAAAAGTAAAATTGAACGGGATATTCGTTCATTTATGCTCGTTTTGTTTTCTAATTTAACTTTGTAGATTTTAGTTTATATTTGAGAAGAGCACCGTACAAGCTTCGAGCAATAAGTGCTATAATAAATCCCTCTAATAATGCTCTATATACCTACTTATATAACAGACGTTTTGTAATTTTGCGGTTGAAATATGTGTATCGAACGTTTATTTGTTTCTTTTTAGGGCTACAGAATTTGAAAATCGAACTTATTATCGATTTGATCCTAACTCTCGCTTTTTTCCTATTGAAGTGAAAGTGACAGATCAAAGTCAAGTTCAAATATTTGCCATTCAGTGAGTGGACCCAGCACTATCCTCAGCATTTAAAAAAAAAAATTAAAAAGCTACTTTGTCTCACGGAGTGAGCAAAATGCGATTTTGCTCACTGATTTTTCATAGCAAAACCTGCTTGTTTGAGCTGCTGAGGTGAAAATAGATTTTATATTGTTTTCAGATTATTTTATTCAATGATAAGTCATAGTACTTTGTGAGCTCTATATTTTAAAATTAAAATCTCAATTTTTAAAAAAGGTGACTAGGCATGTTCTTTCCGTGGACCCTTCAATTGCAGAATTTTTCATATAGGAAAATTTTAAAAAATTCTCACAATTTTGTATGGGAATTGAAACTTTCCGTTCCTTAAATTTAAAACTTCTCATATAATCTAGTGAAAATTTCCAGTCCAACAAATTTCCTAATTTTTTGGCAACTTTTCGTAACTTGCACATCTGTAATTTCACTTAGTACATTAAAATGGCATAACACACATGAAATTAACAGTTAAGAACACGAAAAGACGAAAACTATAGGTTACTGTAACTAAAAATACATGACAATGTTACTATAAAAATAAAATTGATTAAAAGATCACCCCGTCTAAAAGATCTGCCTGTGGCAGGGTTCCTATGATGCTGGCCGCTTTACTCCTTTGGGCCATAAATACGCGCCAGCTCTTGGGTTCCCAGAAGTGTCAACCAACCGGGAAGAAAAGGCCTTTATGAAAGACTTCATGTCGGCTGAGCAAAGCCCTTAAGTCTCAATAACAAACACCGCAAACTCGTAATCCTTTAATAAGGAGGAAAAGTGCAAACAATATGTGTTTTAACAAAATACCAGCTACACTTAAGACATTACCTAATAGTGAATTTAAAATGAAATTGTACAAATTATTAAGTGATAATTGTTTTTACAGCATAAACGATTTTTAATGCATAAATTCTTAGATTTGTCATGAAAATTTAATTTGTATAGTTTTAAGAAATTGCAATTCAATGTTTTTTTGTTTTATTTGTATTGATTAATTTTTATTTCCATTACCATTTTATTATTGTGTAATTTAATATAGTTAATTACTATCTCTTTTATTTAAATTTAATTGTAATATAGGATTGTTACTTTTTATATTTTATTTTATTTTATGACAATTATTTTGAATTATGTAGTATCTAATTATGACCACTGAGCACCGCTGAAATTGCTTGTCACATGCCTGCCTTGGCTAAACATATTATGGGAAATACCTAATTATTAGGTACTGTAATGCAAGATCCTCAGCTACCATAATGTTTCTGTGAATAAACGAATGATTAATTAATTTATTCATTCATTCATTTACTCATTCATGGAGGACTATTTGACCATTGATTTTATTAGACATTTACCTATACCTAATTGATATCTTTTATTTGTAGTTAAATTAAATTTTGTAAGGATAAAGATTTATCAATATAAAAAATATATATAAATAATGAGCCGACTACAAAAACCATGAAAATAATTTTCTATTAGTCTGAACTCGGTCGGTGCCTCAGCACGAGCCAGCAGGAGTGGACCTATAGTCATCTACCTCACCTACGCACTTTATATTGAGCTTCAATCAATCCTGCTGGCTCGTGCTGAGGCACCCACCGACTTCAGACTGGTAGAAAATTATATACATGGTTTTTTGTAGTCGGTTTTTTTTTATAAAACTTTTTTTCACGCTTTTTAGTGTAAATAATACAGTACAATTCAATTACTCTTTATTGTACATCAGAAATAGTAAGCGATACAGAAAACAGGTACACAGAGAAAATTACAAGGTAAGCAATAGGCGGCCTTATCGCTAAAGAGCGATCTCTTCCAGGCAACCTTTTTACAGAAAGAAGGAGGGACTAGTTTACAGCAGGTGGTGCATTAACAGTAGATCAGAAAAATTAAAATGCAACAAAAACACACATACACATAAATAATCTAATACAATAATCTAATATACAATAGTTTAATATCAACTGCTCGTCACCTTTTACGAAAGATTGCTTTTTCCCATGCTGCAACGTTCATTATTGAGGAGTCCTGCTGCTTCACTACCCGTTTTACCATATGCATTACGAGGAGCATAAGTAACAACTTAGCAACTGTGTCAAAGTAATTAAAATTCAACCCGTGAAATACTTGTAATTGAGTAGTAACTCCAATGGTCAACAGTGGTCTTCATCATCAGTTCAATTCCACTTTACCAAATGATGATTTTCAAGAGCAAATACACGAGTTACTGTATAATATATCGAATTTACTATAGGTGTCCCTACAACATTTGAAGAGTTCCCTCGATTTCCTTAAGATCCAATCATCAGATCCTGATTTGGTGCTTATGGGGCCTAATTGAAGATATTCCTAGAGGAACGCAAAAAAAATCAAACAGTAGTAACAAACGTAAAAAAAGAAAAAAAATAACGTTGAACAATCGTCAAAAACTGTAGGTAAAATTTTAGGAGGTGGAAGCCATTATTGCAGATTGTATGAAAAGCTGTGACTACTAAATCCTCTCATAACATATTATCCTGATACCCTATCGTAACCGCTGTCTGTACAAAAGTATTGCTTCGCTTACGACCACGTGTATCGACAATAGCCGCAATAATGCGCGACCCCCCTCAATTCCATTCCGAACATTAGGGTTACCATACGGCATGCATGAAATATCAGAATTTTAAGGCTCAGTCTGGCTAGAATCAAATGCATCTTTCTGTGTGACAACGCGTGTGAGGTGCTGAAACTAATCAGTGAGCACCATGCTTTTTTTGATCTTCTCAAATGTTATTTTTGTAAAAAGAAGTAAAACAAAATAATGCTATCTACTTTTCTCATTCTATAGCTTTAACATTTCCTAAAAGTCATTATGCTCTACCCTACCTAATACTATAAATATTAATATAATTGTATTTGCCCACGATTTTGTCCGCGCAGATTTGTGGTAAAGCTTCTTCATCTTTCATTGAATAAAGCAAAAGTCCACTAACAGCAACATCCATCATCATCATCATCATCATCATCTCAGCCGCAGGACGTCCATAGTTGGACATAGGCCTCCCTCATAGACCTCCAGTCGCTTTGGTTGGCAGCGGCCTGCATCCACCGTGATCCCGCGGCTTTAACCAGTTTATCCGTCCATCTCGTTGGTGAACTTCCTACGCTGCGCTTGCCGCCGCGGTCTCCACTCGAGAACATCCATAATCATCCTCAATATCAGTTAATACAACTCTATTCAAAAAAATCGCCCAGGTTTAAAGGTTTATGTTGGTCGTTAATGATGATAGTTTATGATGGTCAGTCAGTCAATCGGTTAAGACTTTTCTTTATATATTGAGACTTACAAAATGTAATACACACAAAATCAAATGAGGGTATAAATTACATAAAAACCAACCTATAAATAACCTAACTCTATCTACAATTCTTTTGAGCCTTTTCCGTATTATTTGAAACTTCCAGTCTAATTTAACAATTCTTCAATACGTCCCTGAGATAATGACTAGCCTCTTTCTATGGAAACCAACCTTATTGTAAGGATTTTTTAATTTTCCGACTGGTAACCCTACATCCGATCCAATTATTTCGAGTATTTCCGAGGGACTATTGACGAATATCCTCCGACGGTTAGCACTGAAGCTCACATGAGTCTGAGAGGTTACCCGTTTATATCGGAATCCCATTCGGTGACGAGCCACTATTGTATGAAACTGATTGATTTCATTAACTTCGTGTAAATAATACAGTATGTATCAGAACAAAAGGCAAAGAAAGAGACCCATTAATGTTTAGACCACAAATATGATTATGGTGCCTGGCTTATGGAAATTTAGCATCTTTTTGTGGTAGTGAAAAAAAACCATTATTTTATCCTCCTGTATAAAATCCTGTATTCCTGTATTGTATTTATTTACAATCTTATCAATGACAACTAATAAAATGTCATAAATGTGAGCTGATAATGTTATGCCTAAAATGCATCCTGCACGTCTCTAGAACCTGGTTGGCTGTGAAAATGGTCCAATACCTGCTCTTCCTCTCTCACGTGAAGTCGTCGAGGCCCTTCTCGGTTAATCGTCACCGGCGGGTTGTTTTTCCTAGATCGCATTGATGATCACGAGGGCGTTTTTGAGTTGCCTTCGTGCGGGAAACCTCTCCGCGTACAGACGAAGAGCGGCATTCCCGTTACTTCTACACTCTCCATAAACAAGGACCACATCCACAAGTTTTTCCGCAGAAAAGTTTAGAGGCATTATCAGTATTTTTTAATTAAATTTCTATGTAGATTTTATCTGACACACGAACGTCAAACCTCGACTTGAAGTTTTCAATTTAAAATTTCTCTATGGTACTAATACTCTTTGATTTAAAGAAAAAAGTCCAAATAAGTGATTTAACCTTTCCTCTTTCAAAATAACAATAACAAGGTGACAAATGTTATACGAAATCCATGTACTTAATGAGTAATAATGTAATAAACAGATAACGATTATTACATAACGTGGTTAGCGTTTCGTACTGTAAGCAGCAGTGTGATAGTGCGGTCATAGTTGAAATTGCAGTAATCTGATATGTGGATATTATGTTTGATTAGTTTGTTTACGTTAATAAACAGCGTCATACTGTTTCTACAGGATGTAACAAGAATCTTTAAACGACTGCAAATAAGAGGACCTAAAGTCTTGTCGGAATTGAGCAAATTAAAAATAAGCAAGTAAAAGTTAATAAAAAGATTGTTATTACAACAAACTCCACTTTACCATCAACCAGTATCAGCTTTGCCTTTCGTTCTGTTACATACTGTATATAAATACGGGAACAAAATTAGTGTTTGTACTTATTAATCTATACTTAATATAAAGAAGAAAGATTTGGATTATTGTATTTTTGGATGTTTGTTACGAATTAACTCAAAAACTACTAGAGATTTTAAAAATACTTTCACTAAAAATGCAAAATGATTCCAAAGAGCTTTAGGCTATATTTTTATTACCAGAAAAAAATAGGGTTCCGTACTATAACTTTAATAATGTAATTATTATTGGTTATTTGGAGTATTTTTGTATTTTTTATTTCAACTCCAAATTTGTTACTTTTATGGTCATCCCGTAACACCATATCGAAAATACAAACTAAGATAAGATAAGATAATTTATTCAATATTTCAGTACAAAATAACAATAGATACAATATTTTACTAAATTCTATGTAACACGTCCTATGTAAACTGAGACATGGATGCACAGAAAAACCACAAAAAAAGACCAGCGCTGGGAATCGAGCCCAGGTCCTCAGAATTCCGCGCTGCGTGCCATACCCCTACACTACCACTAGCTAGATAGTTGAAATTTTCACAGATGACGTATTTCTGTTGCCGCTATAAAAACAAATACAAAAAAAGAATAAAATAAATATTTAAGGGGGCTCCCATACAACAAATGTGTTTTTTTTGCAGTTTTTGCTTGATATTTAACGGCAACAGGTAGTTGCTTGAAATATTCACAGAATATTTATTTTCATATTCATTCACTTTACAAATAAATAATTAAGTTAAAATAAAATAAAAATTTAAGGGGGCTCCCATACAGCAAACGCAGTTTTTTCCGTTTTTTACTAATGTCTAATGTTGTATTGGTATGGGACCTTTCGTGTGGGAGCTATCACGATTCATGAGATACTGCCTAGTGACAGACAGACAGACGGACAGTGGAGTCTTAGTAATAGGGTCCCGTTTCTATTACCCTTTGGGCACAGAACTCTAAAATGGTATCTAATCAAGGGCACTTCACACAATTTTTTCAGTTCAATTTCCCAAAAACTATACCCGACAGGCACGAAGCCGGGGCGCGTCAACGAGTAAATGCATTTTTTGATTAGATTGATATTTTTAATTTCGTAATATCTTTTGAATGAAATATCAATATAATATATATATTTTTTTTTTATATATATATAACATATTTTTTTATTGAAATAAACAGCTTTTAATTTTGTTTTATCCGATTTGAATAATTCAAAAAGTAATCTAAAGGTATTGAAACCATTTTGAATATAAAATTATTTATTTGGATAGGGATTAATACAAAGGTATGGATAACATGGTCTGATTTTAGTCGTAATTTCTGTCAACTTTTAAAATGTAAAAAGTAGTTATAGTGACATAACTACAATAGTTGGACAAATGGTATGCAAAGTTTTTTGTAGCTAATGATGTCTTCTCTAATATCGTGAAACATTTTTTTGTTCTATAATCAATAGTTGCTACAGCGCATGCGATGAAAGATGTTTTATGGCAACTTTTTTACAGTTTGACTTACATTATTGTAGTTTTAGCACGGAACCCTAAATTTTTCTGTTCATTAATATAGCTTATGGCACTTTGGAATTATGTAGCATTCTAATAGTGAAAAAAATTTTAAAATCGGTCCAGTAGTTTTTGAGTTGATTCGTAACACACATCCAAAAATCCAAAGCTTTCCTCTTTATAATATTAGTATAGATATATAAAATATAACTTTTATAAATAATCAAAAATAAAGATAGTAATCTATTCCTCATCACGTATAAATATTTGTGTTGCTGGCATCTAGACAAGACGTGGATAAAAAAGAAAATACCAGCGTAATTGATGTGATGTTCTTAGAAAAATACATTACGGTGATATCAGATACAAAATTCTAAAATAACTTAACACAATATTAAATTTGCATTTTCCCTGAGGCAAAATGGAATCTGTTTTACTTTTAAAACAAAATGCGGAGTATCGGTCCTTTTAAAAAAGAACGATCATTAGTCTGTTAGAGATTCAGAAAATAATTTGATTCAGTATAGTAACATCTTTACGACTAGTTTTTAATTTCTGTATATTTTACCAGAGCTTTTAATTGCTAAGCTTATGTCAATCCCACGCAATCCATATTATTCTGCTAGCGTTATTGATAATAGGACGTGACTTTGTCCAGCCAAACTGAACAGTAAAAAGTCGGAAAACTACGTAAATTCTCATTTGAATATTCTATATTGAAATGTGTCTCATTTTATTGTGACATTCTGTGGCATTTAATCGTGATGAGGAATAAATGCTTTTTCCATTGATGCCAGAAAAAACGACATACAAACAAAATAAAGAATTGAACATTCACTTCGGTACTTTCGGTTGAGTTTTGTCAACATTGTGCGTCTTTTGTTCCCCAGTCAAAAGCCTAATCTTGTATAGCGTTCGACGTTCCATTTAAAATAGAAAATAGAAATAGAAATAGAAAACGTTTATTCGCATTTCGCAAATTACATAAGTACACAAAATAAAACAAGTATAAAGTAAATATTAATGACAGTAAGTATTTGCGAAATCGCGAAACGGTCTCAGCTCAGCATATTGCTGGCCGTAGAGGCCAACGCTGGTCTTCCGCTGAGACCGCTTGGCGACTTCACGGAAGGCGACATAAATTCAAAAAAGTAAATCTAAAAAGAAACAAATATAAAGTAATATAATTTAAATAAAATAATAACAATAATGAAAACAAACAGAACACAAAACCAGACAAAAGACACGTGTACAATAATAAATTATAAACAACACAGTAAAAGAAAGAGTCGACATACCACTCAACCATCCATAGACCACAGACGTCGATATGCACAATCTGCCAATTGTCATGTCATATCTCATCTGTGGCCTATGCCGAATGTCAGTGTCACTGAACAGACTGCAAAGAGTATAAGTACCTATGTACAGACTGGTTACTGCTGTGCACAGCCTAATAAGAGATACTGTGCTTGACTTACCTTAAAAACTAATATTTAAAGACAAACGACAAAAGACAATTGTTAATAAATAATTGAAACAAATTAAAAAATAAGACTCAAAAGCCGTTAAGTGTCTGCACCTAACATCATTCAAAGGCTCATGACTTCAAAAACAGCTACATCCGCTCCGATGCAAATGGGGCAAAAACTCGAGGTATGTACCTATTCCATTTGAGACAAGAAATTCGACAAACAAAACATACTGAGATTGCACTCGTATCATGGCTCTGCATCTCCTGAATCATTTGGTGTTCAAACATCATTTTTTTAAGCTTTAATTTAAAATTTTGTATGCATTTTAGGTCTCGGAAGTATTTAATGGAAGACTCGTTTTCTGTTCGCCATATTTGTACTACTTATGTAGGTTTTTAAACATATTTGATACCCTTATTTAATTTTAATGTATTCACTCACGTTTGAGAAACATTTTGAATAATTAGTCACGTCCATTGCCCAGTAAACGATCGTTATTATTTCTACCCTTATTATTTAAATTAATAAATTGCTCCGACCCAATCCCAAATTTACAATCGCCCACGCATAAAAGCAACAACATAACTTGTTTCAAAATGGTAACTATATTTCTGATTACTCACCAAAACGTTGTTTTCAGAAAGCCATCCCGCTACTCTCAAAAAAGTCAAAACATTATTTTGTAAGCGTAGGAGTAAACAGGTCCAATCGAAAAATTTACAACGAACTTTAATGACATACAAGCATGTTGTGTCTATTTTTACTAACATATTTAAGACATTTTTTCGTTCTTGTTATTTGAATTGTTTTGATGCCTTTCCTTCTTTGAAGTCATCAGACAAAAGCAACGCTATTTAGAATATTACAAGCAAATAAACAAAATTACTACAATTAGTCGGCTATATAATAATAATATCAATAGGTGATAGGATATTGGTTAAACGGCAAGTTTGTCGCATAGACGTTCGTAAATCGAAACATTACTGTGAGAATAATACGTTGCGAACGTGCACCGCTAGAGATGCTGCCATTTTTCTCATATTTAGTACCTACGTAAATGAATGAGATTTAGATGCTGGCACAAAGGAAAGAGATAGGCTGAAAGATTTTGAGATATGGTGCTGAAGAAGAACGTAGAGAATTATAAGTGGTCGGAGGAAGAGATACGGTCACGAGCGTTGTTTCAGGACCCATTTCATCAAAAAAATCCTTTGAATTGTCATACAAAATGACAGATATTCGATCTTAAGTGGGCCCAAATTAGCGCTCGTGGCTGCACTTGTTAAAATTTGGCATGGTAGAATTTTTAAGGTATTTTGGAGAGGAAATTTAACGGAACAAAAAAAAGACTGAGAATAAATTACTTTAACCAAATTAAGGATAATATGACCCTCAGTAATTTTAAGAAGTCAAAAATAGCAATTTCTCCACCGACAAGAATGCAACTCTGAAATGTAATTTTGGTGACGATTTCCTTTGAGACGTTAGTTAACACATGGTCAACACGAACTCATGACGTTTGCTGTCTTGAAATACTACATTTTAGCTTCAAATATTCACAACACCGGCTATAATCTCGAAAACTGCCGTGAAGGATAACGTCACGTCAACCTGTCATGAATCTTAGACGCGTATTATCATGGACTTCCCGAAGGAAATTAAACTAACGATTCGCCACGGCCGTGAACGGGAGTTTTGGGAAATGTTTCTCAGATATTTCCCATGAGCGCAGCTGTAAAAAAATAACGATGCAACGTTATCACTTCTACACATTACACCGATTAATTATTTGGCTATGGTCCTTGTGGGCCGTGGCGAAAAATGTAGTAAAAACTTTTAATTAGTCTTGCAGAGCAATCTACCTTTTGAGTAATACGAATGGTTATAGAAATAACTTGGCTTTTCGATGTCACCGTCTCCTAGCCATCAACCATCATGGATGAGACGTAGGATATTATCATAATTAGCTTTATTAAGCACTATTCACGTTTAGACGCTAACATAGTTATTTAAGATTGTTGTGTCACTAACAATACTCTCGGACAAGAAGGATTTATGTAGTCAGAAATAAATGTGTTTTTGAACGTAAAGATACAATAAGTTTTTTGCTACATTAAAATTCGGCTAAAACCGATAATGCCTGAATCTGTTATTCCAGAATCACTTTTGGCACTGAAAGTTATCCGTTGCAGTTTTTTTTTGTATAAATTAAGTTTGTCGACGACACGAAAGCTACCTTTCTTGTCTGATACTATTTTACTACCGTCTGCAAACTATTTCCACTCCGTTTGAGGAATTTCCACTTTAAAATAAAACTTTTGAAAATACTCTGCAGAATTTACTTACAAAGAACATTGATGGAATACTTCAAGACTGTATAATTTATAGTTATTAGGATAAGCTGGTAGTCAATAATCTTAGACGTACCAAGTTGTTGTTCTCTAGAGCTGGCATACTTGGACGACTTTGTTACTTGTAGTCGATACTGCTGTCATCTACGAGATTTCTATTTAGTTTTGACAACGCATTTTTGTTCCGATGTATATTGCTAGGTTATTACTAAAACGAACGCAACTAATTCACAAGTTTACAGTATAGTACAGTTATATTTAGAGAATCTCAAACTAGGCTGAGCCTGTATCTTGGGACCCTGGAGTGCAATATGTGAAACAATACAAAGCAAACAGAATAAAACCAAAAGTCCATAAAACATAAATTGCATAAAAAGAATAACCGGCCAAGAGCATGTCGGACACGCCCGAAACAGGATTCCGTCGCCATTACGAAAAACTTAAGTAATACTTTTCTAAGGATTTCGTATTTAGTAGTAGAAAACTTATCACTTATAGTTTTCCTTGGAAATTTGATATACTTACTACCATCCTGATTTTTTCAATTTTTTCCACCCACCCATTTAGATTTTAGAGGGAGGGGGGGACGCTCGATTATAATGAAAATTTGCACTTTAAAGTTGAATATTTTGCAAACAAATCACTGAATCGAAAAATCGTTTTAGCAACCCTTTAATGTTTTTAAAATACCTATCCAACGATAGGTACCCCACACAACAAGGTTAGATAAAAAAAAAACACACCCACTTTACGTCTATGGGAGGTACTCTAAAAAATGTTTTTTGAATTATTCACTGTACCATTTTGTCGGCATAGTTTACATATATATTCTTGCAAAATTACAGCTTTCTAGCATTGCTAGTCCCTGAGCAAAGCCGCGGACGGATACACAGACAGACAGGGCGAAACTATAAGGGTTCCGTTTTTGCCATTTTGGCTACGGAACCCTAAAAAAAGACAAGACAAGTGCAAGTGCTATACAAAAAGCGCTCATAGAGTAGCTCATAACCCAATATTGACTTTCAAAATACAATAAATTCTCTTAAACTTATACATAAATTACACTAAAATCAATGTCACTTAACCTGACAGCTTAAAGCTGCTCTATCAATTCTCTGAGTATGCATTGGTTTATGACACTTCCTTTATGTAAATTGAACAACAAATACTTTTTTTTAATTTCACTTCAACAAGCACTTTTTTTGCTGACTATATAATATGTTGTTGGCTTTTTTAAATCTCAACACAATTCGACTACGGGAAGTGAATCAAAATTAAAATCCACGATTTGAAGCAAACAATCAAATATACGAGGTGGAGTTAAATATTTAAAAGCCTGTTAAAAAACTTCGTATGCGACAATAATCATCTACTTCGCGATCATTGTTTTATTGTTCAAACAAAAATATCTACTATTTTCACACAATATCGAAGCTAGAGACGAGTGGTAGGAGAAAGGGGATTCCTTTGCCCAACAGTGGGACACCGTATAGCTATAGCCTATTTAAAAATAAAATAAAAAGCTGAAGCAATGGGGCAAATTCTGTAAGTGAGAAAATTAGTTTGGTGACCTTTCATCTGGCTACCCCAACTAAGGACCCCATTTACTAGATTATTATTATATTGTCATAGCCCTTATTACAAACGGTTATTGTTAGCAAATGTTTGTATAGGACGAGTCAGAAATCAAAATCACGCTCTCGTCGAGCGGTGCCGACTCAAATGCTAGTTTCAGTGAACTGTAATTAAATTTCTAGCTATTATTAACTCGCCCACTCCGTCCTTTAAAATACCGAGTTTCTTGGAAACTTTGGGAGCAGGCGCTATATTTGCATAGCCCTTAGAACTTTACATAGAACATGTTACATCTAAACAAAGTGTTAATTAAATAACTAAAAACCTCAGGCACCCCAAAATATTTTTTCATCAATCAGTTGTTTGCATTTTTTTCAAATACCTTCATTATATCAAAAAATATTCATGTCAAATCAAAATCCAAGCTCACTGTGGTACGCTCGCTCGGTTAAAAGATGTGGCATGCATAAAACTATGGGGCAGAGCTTCCGAATTATACTGTCTTTATAATGCAAAATGCATAAGTGCCATATTTGTTCTCAAGCTAATCGAGTCATGCAAACCTATATTTACAAGAATCCCGTACGTTCAAAATATTGGAATGTACTCGTACTTCCCACTATCAGATTTTTTTCCGGTTAAAAAATTGTTATGTTTTTTAAGAATATTAAGAATTTTTAATATATTACTGGCTGCAATTAAAAAAAACAAATGTACAATAACTTATTTAGTCTAGCCTAGCCGGCTTTTGTCTTTTGTCTAATTGTCTAATCGTGTATAATTGTCTATTTCTATTTTTCTTGATATTTGTGATTTTTTGTATGGTTATTTGCATGAGATTGTTCTTGTCTGTAAGCTGCACTGCGTAATGTCACATTTCTCTCGTCTTAGGTCTAATTGTATGTCGTATATCATCTTGTGTTTGTCTAACTTGGTATAGTTTTAAGATACTGTAGACACACTGAAAATCAGCGTCGTGGCACCGCGTCTTTTTATGAACCAACACCGTGTATATGTTTTTATTGTACTCGTAGTTGTTCAAAATTAATATTTTCTATTCTATTCTATTCTATTTCATAAGTCCCTAATTTTTTAATAAAATATGAAAATTTGTTTATTAGTGTCTTTACCCTTAAAGTTTGTGGTTATAACAAAAGTACACATTGTCGTAATGCTAATTAATTAGGCTCAAGATTAAAACGCTCTGCGTCTTATACTATAATCACCAGCCATCGTTTTGGTTCAATTATGAATTTTTAGAGGTCAGTGAACCCTGGCCTTTATGGGGTGTTATTTCGTCCTACTCGTGAGACGTACTATAACAAAGTTAAATCATTTTGTTGAAGTATAAAGTCATTAATTTTCGTTCAGTCCAGATAATTTGTGCATGTTTAATCAAGCGATGCCATCTCAACATTTTTCATTCTGTACGTTGGCGCTGACGCCAAATAATTTGTCACTTCTCTTGATTTTATATTCTATGCGCGATCGTAGAGGGTTCTACGGCGTAGCGTAGCCCGTAGCAACTGAGGCTACGCGCGTAACTCTACTATTCTGACGTTCTTAATTTTTATAAAGAAAAAAAAAACATCTTACGTCACATCCAAACAACTTATTGCAGGTGATTATTGCATTGAGACGCATCAATTTTGTTTCAAAACGATATCACAAACCGAGTCATCTGTCTGTATAAATAAAAATGAATCGTAAAATGTGTTGCTAAGCGCAAAACTCGGGAACGGCTGGACCGATTTCGCTAATTATTTTTTAGTTGTGTTCGTTATTGTCAGAAGAAGGTTATTATGGAAGAAAATTTAGAAAAATTACAACGGGGGCGAAGCCGCGGGCAACAGCTAATTTTTAAATAAAATTTAGGACGTTAAAATAATATCTACTGGAGCTTTAAGGGGCTGTTTCACCATCCATTGATTAGTGTTCACTGACGGTTAAATGTGATGCCGTCTCTATTTGTTTTGTTCAATTTTATTCATCATCATCCCAGCCTATACTATACTTTACGTCATATACTATACGTCCCACTGCTGGGCACAGGCCTCCTCTCAGAATGAGGACTTGGGCAGTAGTTGCCACGCGGGCCCAGTGCTGATTGGGAACTTACCTCTGCATAATTATAATTTGTCATTGATATAAATAGCTATGTTTGATCGATATCAGCGCTAATTGTCGGTCGAGCAAAGTACTGCCTTAAAGTTTTAATGCATACCAGTATAAGAATTGAAATGTAGGTACATTGTTTTTTTTAGCTTATTTTAACTATTTTTGGATACAAATAAAAGACAGATTTAAAATAACGGCTCAAGCAGGGGACGACAGGCGTCGTTGACATCGGTCGGCCGGCAGGCATATTGGAAAACGCTTAATATTATTTCATCTATAAAAACAGACATTCGCAGAAAAAAATAGAAAGGTTTCATTGATGGAGCATATCTGTAATAAGCTATTGTACCGCTTGACGTCTTATATTTTTTTGCATATACTCGTAGTTTACGGAACCCAGAGCAACTTAAAGCTATGTATTTCTATCCCAAGAAATAATTAATTCCTCCAGGATATCAATGAGAGTTCAGAGTATCAGTAAGAATCCAGAGTATGCACAGATGCATTTTTGGAAATTTGTGAACTTACCTATTATCAATATTTCCAAAATTTACGAGTACATACCTAATTTTTTTAAATAACATAACCTAAAAAGTGTATTCTTAAAACACGGATTGGATTATGACATGGAAATGAGGGCTATCGCGAATGAATTCGCCACTAGAGGCGCTAGTGTAGCGTGAGGTCTCCGAAATGTCAAATCTCATAGTTTTTGGGTGAGCTACGCGGGTTTATTTATAATTAGAATAATTTTGTGAATATTTTGCGTTACCTGAAATTAATTATGGCAATTATGCGTTACGGGGCAATGAATGTGTGTTTTGAGACAGTTTTGTCTTTCGGAAACTTTTGTCCTCCCTTTTTTTCCGAACAAAACGGGACTAAGCAACACTGTGGTTGCTGGATATTTTTATGGTACGGTTTTAAGGTGTATTAAATATGATTTTAATCTAAACTTTGTTTTAACGTCCGTAATAACAGACTTTGAAAGCCACACTTAAAAACCTCACGCAACGGTGCGCCATCTAGTGAGACAAAAAACGATAGCCCTCATTGCATGGCCATCATGTAACTGATTATAAATCGACTCACAAGTTTTGTTTACAGGTTATTCCCAATAAAGGTGTTAGTAAAAACTATTTTTCCTTAAATATTTCCTTCACAATTTTTTCCTTTAGATTAAAATAATGTCAGAGACACACGCTGTGTAGGTGAATAATACACTGCAAAGGTAGCATTTGTGAATTTAAATAGAATTTTGTATAGTTCTATTTCAACCCCAAACGCATAAAGGAGTTTCAATTCAACTAGCATTAAAACGAATGGACCAGACGGGGCCGATTCCAGCGCTTTTACTTTTTTTGTAAAGCCGGTTGATGCGAAATGATTTTTAGTCGTAAGTTTTTAGTGGTATTGGTCAGTTGTGTTAATCTACTAAAATTCAATTTTCAAAATCAAACTAACTATAACTGGGACCAGAAATGAACAATCGGCTCGCCTGCGGAAACTTCGATAAAAAAAACCATCACCATTCAACTTCAGTCAACTATTTTTTATAATATCACTAACCTTTACCCGGCTTCAAGACGTGAACCATTACTATCACCACTAGATTTGGCAGTTGAATTTAAATTCCTAAAAACTGCACTTGGTTTCTGTAGACTTAGTAGTTTTGCGAGCTCATGTATCTCTGCATGTGTAAATCCCAATCCCAACCCCAAGAAAACGAAACAAACAAAGTCCCCAAACCACTCCCCAAGCTGTAATTTTATTAAAAGAAGGAAAAGTAGGTGTTGAAAGAAACGATGAATGAAACAGAGGACAGCTAGAAGGATTGATCAGAGTGACAAAGAGAACAGAACGAACGGTATAATAATTAAGGTAGCAATAAGAAAATAGTTAGAATAGTTAGATGGGCCCGACCCCACTAAGACAGAAAGGTAGCGAAGACAAGAAGTAAGCGAGAAAGATAAAGTATGTGGAATGACAGTTCGAGCAGAAGAAAAAGCGAGAACTAGTATGAACGTAAAATAGCTAGAATAGGCTCCGATAATGTTGGAATTAAAAAAAAAACCTATTGGATTATTGAAAAAAGGTACTTAGCCCACTTGTCTTGTGTATTTACTAATAACCTATGGCCCATTAAGTTGTCTGAAAATCTGAAAGATATTTTATTTCTTATTATTTACTTGGCATTCCAGAGCTTCAGCTGTATTGGCACATAGGTACAAAATATCATCTAAATCCGTCCAAACGTTTTAACACGAAAGACCAACTAACACACACACAAACTTTCGCATTTGTAATAGGTTAAAGTAGGATCAGTTGCTGATGAGGTTGCTCATAATACCTCTGGTTTAATCAAAACTTATAGTGAAATTAAGTAGACTATGACAGCTCAGCTGGAATTACACCCGCACTCAAACTACTCGATCCCGATACCAAAGTTCTTGAAATGAGTTTTTAGGAACTTAGAAATTATCTTTCGTTCCCCAGCGAGTGAAAATATTGCGAAAGAACTGTTGCTTTGTACTGAAATTGTGATACACACTTTGCCGAAGTACCTACCTAATCACTTTTTGAGAAGTTTTAGCTTCTTGTGAGCTTTGGCAATTTTTAGTTTTGTCATGTTGTGTAAGGAGTCAAAACTAACTACTAACTAGGTAGATACAACTTAATTGAGAGTGTTAATTTAACCCCCAAACAAAAAAAAAATGGTTTGAATGTTTTTTTTAATAGTGAATATTATTAACAGATATAATGGCCAAAATTAGTTTCATATGGAAACACTAATGGTTTGAATGTTTTTTTTAATAGTGAATATTATTAACCGATATAATGGCCAAAATTAGTTTCATATGGAAACACTAAAATAGAGATAAAATGCTATATTGATTAAATTGAAAAAAAAACGGAACCTAAAAAGTTACATAGTTTTTGTGTTGACTGACATAAGTATTCTGGGAAAACATTGCCATGAAAAATACACAAAAATTACATGGTAGCCTTATTTGGAACCTCATACATAAATTATAATCACATCACATTGTTAAAGTGGGAAAAGATTTTCCATGTCAAAGTCATTATGGCATTGGCAAAAGATTGATTTTGAATTGGCCTGTGTAAAAACTTTTTTCACTACATCTATAACTCATTGAGATAGGGGAAATAGAAGAAAATATGATCGCCCCTTACCTTATTAGCCAAGCAAAAGTACTGTATCAAGTGTTTGTGTGTCTCACAAACACTGGATATCAAGTAAAGAGACAGGGGTCGACCGATGGACTAGACTAGGTTGTGGCTCTTTACGGTAAGTTTTTGCTTTTCGGCACATAATGAAATACCTACTTAATTTACACAATACAAAATTAGTGTTTCTAGCTCTTTATGTTACATACTTTAAATTCATTCTTTATTTGAACAAAGTATGAAGAAACATATATTTAATCAGACTAATTTGAACAATCGTATTAATACATTACACTATCTAAAGCTATTTATATTGTAACACATAAGAAAAACACTCCTTACAAAATAATCATGTAGGTACATAATATTATACATGAAAACTATGCTGTGCGATCCCCAACCCAGCTGCCAAGCGTGAAGATTGTGGTATCCCCAGTCCCAATAATGTTATAATATTATATTATAATACAAATATATATAATGTAGGTATGTTGGTTGACCGAAATTAAGTTTCCGGCGGCTCCTCTAACTCTGACCTCCGTCAGCCAGGTAACGGAGAAGCAAGGGGCGCTGCAACCGGTCGAGGACGTAGCAAATTTTTGTTCATTGTGGCGTTCTAAGGAAGGCCGCCCTTTATTGTTTAACATTGGACCTCTGATTGTTTTTTGTATTCAAATGAAACAAGCAAATTTATTCTTTACAGATTGTATTTTATTGTATAATAACTGACAATTGTACATTGAACAGATGAAAATAACAGTTAACAAGAGAAAGAGATGTAGGAACTACACAATACAACAACAATAACAATTACAATTTCATTAGATATCGAAAGTTTTACTGTATGAGTAGTGCTTTGTTCGTAGTTACAAAATAAACACTTGGCTTTATCTTGAAATTTACAAATCTTTGAAGCTATGTATCTCTAATTAACGATTTTACCGCAAAGCCATTTAAACGCATCTAAATAAATTAAACGCTCATTGTCTAAGTGATTATTATCAAACAAGTATTAATTTTACTTTGCACCGAGCCTTAGGTAGGTAAATAATATACAAAGTTCTGGCGAGCCGCCAATCTGTCCTCTCGCCGCTTGACAGACAGGACAACTACGAAACCCTTCACTTGTTTTTTTCTAATAGGTCTAATCCTATTTACTTTGTACAAATATAATAACGCTAAATACAGATTATTGTAATAAATAAATTAACATATTTATTAGGAGTCGATAAACATATTTTTTAATGCATTTCAGTTTAGTTGGGCTCAGAATATAACTAAATCCCTTTCGAATTCGAGACCCATGGTTCGTGAGTTCCCAGCGTTTTGTACGTTTTTAAATAAATCTCTAAGAGCCTAGTCCTGCCTTCCTAAACTTTTTTCTCCTAGACCACTTTCAAAATTGTACTGTTATCGGTAGACCCCCTGCTGCTACATTTCTACTAAGTACGAGTATAATATTCCCAAAATTCCTAAAACCTCAATTTTTTTTCACGCCAAACTGGAACCCTGTCTGGTCTCCCTTGGACCCCAGGAGGTCCACCTGGACCACTTTGGGAACCTCTCGTCTAGTCACAAGACACTGAAGAACTTACACGCTTTCTCGTACAAAAAATCTGCTATTTGAAGAGGGAAATATGCCCAAAAGAACTTAATTCCTTTTATAATTTATTGTACTTTTAGCATATTTTCTATATACTCGTATTTTTTTTCAGATCAGGAAATAAACGACACCGATAAGTCAATAAACCAGGTTTGTCTGATCAAACCCAAAACTCGATCTATTTAATAATTCGTAAAAACTTCGAATTTAAACTTCCACATAGTGTTCTTTTTCCAACAGTCAATTATTTTGATTTATCGGGTGACCACACAACCTTATAATAAAATAAATATCACATTTTTTTATTGTAGCCTAGTCCCAGGACGAAGCAAAACTTCAAAAAACGGAAATGATTCAGGTAATTCCATTGCAGAACGTTGAACGTAAACCCAATAAAATAATTGAGGTGTTTTTGTTGAAAAGGCCTAAAGTCAGAACGGATGAGATGGGTCGGACTATGCTATTTTCAAAGAAAAATAACACAGTATAAATAGCGACAAATGTCAGATCCTTTATCAGATAATTTTATTAGTTGTGTGCAAGGAACATAAGACAGTCATAGACATATTTATTCAGTAAACAATACAAGATTGTGTTTGAATTCCTTACAGGTAACAATATCCTATGTCTAATAACAATAACTCTACACTCGACACTCTATCTAATATTTTGTCAACACTATAAAAGAACCCTCTTAATAAAAATAAATATTTGCGATATTAAAATTAAACACGTTCTCAGCTCAATAAACAAACTTAATAGTAATTGGATTGATACTCCTGCCCAGCAGTGGACCGTGTATTATATCTATAGGGTACTGATCATATAATACCCAAATGTAAAGTTTACAATCGAGTCATACCCAAGCACCTACCTACTATCTTCAAATGTCAATCCAATCAATTTTGTTTTAACCTAAATAATTACTCTACGAAAATAGAACGAAATTTTATCTGCTTTGTCGCGACTCGTTTATCTAAAAGTAAAGCGCTATTACGAGCCAAAAGCACTATTATACATGAGCCTTTGTTTTTCGGGGATGATCGTAATATAATTTTATGCCTACTTGGGGTGCAAAATACTGTTTTTCATGTTACAAATTGCCTCAAGTGCCTAAACTGCGTAGTTCTCGCAAAATATGAAAATCGAGGTCTTTCGTATTTTATTTTACTTAGTAATGTTCTCAGTTTGTAGTAACATTCTTGACGTTTGGTAAAATTAAATTTTACAATAGTATTTAAAGTTAATTTTTGCGTACAACATAATTGTAGTTAATTAAATTATTATCACATAATTACGTTGAAAATGAAGATATAACTTTGAAATCACGGTACAAACATTGTTAAAAATAAGTAAGGTACATATGTACGTACCTATTTAATGACCATTCCCAAGATTAACACTATATTAATTGCAATCTTCGATATTTATAAAGAATCTTTTCTATCTTTTTTAACTCATTGTAAATTACTTACACTTAAACAGTCAAATGTAAACTTTAGTTTGTTTGCTGTATCTATTTAGCTTAAAATCTAAGTGGCTTAATTCTGATACCGAAGTGGTTGTCTTCAATCTGGGTAACAGCCCCCGACCCTGCCGCCACGACAACGGTAACTCAAAGATAATCACTCAATGCCAATTCATTAGCATTAATATTCTAACCGCACATTCCCTCAAAAACATGGCCGCTCTAAGTGGCTCGAATTAATATCGCTAAAATATTTGCACGTGCTTAATTCCACAAAGTTACAAATTCCTTATGAAACGGGCACGTAACTTTTCTATTTACTTATATGAGTTTTAATTAAAATACCTTTAAACACTTTCTGAAACTTGATAGATACGACTTACCACGGATAACGCAAGTTGCTGGAACTCGTGCGTTCAAACAAATAAAGACATTAATCTTCATAATATGTGCGAGTGGGTAAAATGGGGATTACTAGATACGTGGTTCGTGTGATGAATAATGACTAGTATTTTGTTATTAATTACGTTTGTGTGGTAATAGTTTCTTGCAGTCGGATTAATAATAGCTGATCAAAACAAATGACTAGGGGCCCTACTGAAAAAAACACTTGCGAAATCCGAATGGTGCATCTAGTTCCTTGACAAATAAGATTGGGACCACATTTGTATCATTTTAGTGTATCGAGATCAATATAATATCATATTGAACTCGCGTGCCGTTTCGTACTTTGGTATTTAATTTAACTCGAGGGGTAAATATTTAGATACGCGGTCCAACATGTATCGCGACGTATCAGATACGACGTACCTACTCGTATTGCATAATCGCATCCAAACTAAGGACCATGATACTCCTCGGTGACGGTGATAGGTACCCAAAATATATACAAATATCGCAAGGTCCGAATTGCTCTAGAAAAGAAAATAGAGAAATTAAAAAGCCAGCGATAATAATTTGGACTCACGCACTGAGGGTTTCGGATGACTTTAAAATCCGGCGAAATAATTAAAATAAATTTTAATTTTCGGACTTTTTTCATTGGTTGTGTGGTGAGACCTTACTTTTTGATAAAATTTGTGGGGGGAGGCTCCAATAGAGAGATCTCTCTCCAGGCAGGTGTTATGCCTGGGGACCGAAGTCCGAAAGAAGAGCGTCGGAACTTGTATATATGCGACCGCGTTGAGAAACTTCGATAGCGCGATGTAGAACACAGTCGGAGTTTCTGTCGTTGTTCACTAGATGGTGCTAGGAGTCGCTACAAATTCATAATTCCCTGTCAGACAATCTTCTAGTTTTGTTTCTAATGGTTTTGGTATTAAGTTACTCTTTTTGCAGATCTGAGTATTGATATCAACTTGATACCTCCATGGAGGTGTATGCACACGTTTGTGAGTTAAAGTATCTTCACGAACCGAGAGACATACAGTTTGGACAATGAGCAAGGGCATTGCCACCATGTGGGCAATGGGCATGCCCACAACCCTAATATAGACTTGTGACGACACACTAACGGTCTAATTGATATCGTTAATGTCTTGACGCGCCGAAAAAAGTAAATGAGCAAATCCAAAAGTCGTTCATGAGCTAGTTCTGACTCCGCTCGCACTTGGCCGATTTTCGGGTGGCTGTGTCCACAACCTTTTTTGAAGTCTGGATCCGCACCTCACAACGAGTTAATCCTATACCTAAGGACAATTTTTTTCCTTTTGAGGTAATGTTTATGGGCGGTGGTGATCTCTTACCATCAGGAGACCCACTTGCTCGTTTGCCATCCAGTCGAATAAAAAAAAAAAAAAAAAACTATGGAACTTCAAACCTACCTATGTATTCAACGCTACAGATTAACAACGTGCTAGAGCCAAAATTCCATTACCCCTTATCTTCGCCGTAATGTAACGGCCAAAGGAAATTATCACTCTCGTAGAAGCGCTTTTGTTTGCAAGCCATTAACCTTGATCAGAGCAAAAGCAGATGTCGCGAAACTGGCAAACTCTTTCGCCCTAATGGGATTGCTGTGTAAGCATTCTTAAAAAATGCTCACTTTTTCCTTATACAAACTGTCGAAGCGTAGGAATGTAAGGCCTTTAACTGACCCGTGATACTAGTGGGGCATGGGTGCGCGGAATTCATATGATATCTTCAGCTTCGAATGAAAATTGTGTCTGAGGTTCTTGTCAGAATTCTACTAAGGTAAATATCCCAGTTTTTTTTTTACCTCAGCGTGCGGATGTTGTGCGTAGCCAGGGCCAATGTCCGGTGGGGATGGTAGCGGGGAGTCACTCGGAGATTATCCCAGTTTCCGCAGTGCCTAAAGACTAGTCTTCGAACAGTGTGTGTTGCCAGTGATGACTTATGGCTCTGAGACGTGGTCCTTGACTTGGCTACCCAGCGCATGAAATTTTATCTCGAACCCACGTGATTATTGGGATATAAAATTACCCATGTGTTATTCCAAATATCCAGCTATTTCCATATCAAATTTTATCCAAATCCATCCAGTCGTTTTAGCGTAAAGCAGTCACAAACGCACGTATGTACACACTAACAAACTTTCGCAGTAATAATATTAGTTGGATTAAATATAATAAATAATGACCAGCACTCTGATGTTACCTTTGATATTAGCACATACAGGACGGATAGAAAAATCGTCTTTTAAAGTAAATGCCGCGACCTGACTGTCCATTTTTTTTTATAAATCGGGCATATTATTATATCTCTTATATTACAATACCTTCGCTAGACATCTTTTTAATCTCTTATATTCGCAAACACACTTCCATTTGCATTTACCGAAATATGAGTACATGAAAAGTAAAATGTACAGTCAGCAAAGAGTCCCAGTCACAACCAAAAGCGCTTCTCAAAGCGGTAGCTGTGACAAGCAGTAATCTCGACAGGCGTCCCCCTGCTCGCCTGTCGGGTAAGAATTTGCTTTTATTTCTACGTTTTCATTTGTAGCCTGCACTTTCGGAGGCCTTCATTTTTAGAGTTCCATACCCAAAGGGTAAAAATGGAAGCGTATTGCTAACTTCACTGTTCGCCTGTCCTTCTGTCACCAGGCTGTATCTCGTGAACCGTGATAGCTAGACAGTTTAAATTTTTATCGATGATGTATTTCTGATGCCACTATAACAACAAATACTAAAAACAGAATAAAATAAATATGTAAGGGGAGCTCCCATACAATGAATGTGATTTTTTTGCCGTGTTTTTCTAATGTCTAATGTTGTACCTATAGATAATGGTACGGAACCCTTCATGTGCGAGTCCGACTCGCACTTGACCGGTTTTTCAACTTTGGGAAGAACAGAGCATGCTTTCTAAGCAGACATTTTGTTTAACTATTTTCTAGTGCCCGCGTCTCCTCTGTGAAGACTTCGTTTATCGCTATCCCGTGGAAATTATGCCATTTAAGGGATGAAATCCTATCAATATTTCCATCCCTAAGTCTCAAAATGAAAATATTGAAGTTTCTTGCACAGAAAAGTTTACAAAAATAATCTGTGGTTCTGAGTTTTGTGCTAGGAGTCCCTCTATTACAAGACCCAGGCAACTGTCTCAAAATGTCTCTGTCTGGAAACTATCTCCGTATACTTAGTCTCAGTTTAACGTACAACGATCCGCTGCATGAAAGTATTTACACCGAACCTCTATGAAGTTGATCAATGTAAGTTAAACTAAGTCATCCTATTCTATTCAATTCTATTTCTATTCTAGTTTGATAGAGCCAACAATTTTTGCTCTTTTAGACTGCAAGTGCCGGCTAAGCAAAGCAACAGCAGATGTTCCTGCACTTCGACTTCTGGCCGGAGGTGTGGTCTTCGCCGTCGCTTTAGGGAAGCAAGGATAAAAATCCCTAAATAACTTTGTTTTCTCGTTACGATTTTTTGTGTTTTTAATGTCTTTTTTGTTTTTTTTTTGTATAATTTGAATTTGGGTTTTACTGTAATGTTGTTATTTTTTATTGGCAAATAAATAAAAAAATAATTAATTAATGAGTCTACTCCGTTCGCGTGGAAACCGTGCTTAGAACTCGAAAACGCGTTTTCCCAGACCAGCTATTTAATTCGATGAAACACAGCAAATTTCACCAAAAGCATTTTACTCATTTCCGTGATCTCCAAAATAAATATATATCTATTGCTATATTGCTCGTTCAAAGGTATTTGATATTTACAGATTTATTGAAAGGATATACGAGAAAAAGCCGTGGTGGCCGAGTGACCTATGGCCTCTCAAGCAGAGAATCGTGGGTTCAAACCCCGGCTCGCACCTCTGAGTTTATCGAAATTCATGTGCGAAACGAGCCTTACGGTGAAGGAAGACACCGTGAGGAAACCTGCAAAAAATGGTGTGCAAAGCAATTAAATGGTGTGAGTGAAGTTCCCAATCCGCACTGGGCCCGCGTGGGAACTACGGCCCAAGCCCTCTCATTCTGAGAGGAGGCCTGTGCCCAGCAGTGGGACTTATATAGGATGGAATGATGATGATGATGTTGCGAGTATAAGCAGTCAATGAAAAGAATTTAACTGCTCCCACTCGTGATTACGAAAACAAGATATTTACATAATAATATACATATTTCGCCTGTTCTTGTATCTTCGACTCGTTTGTAGTTTTCTTACGTACATATTATTTAGTTTTATTTTAAGCAATCACTTCACGAATCCCCAATCCTGATTGTCGAATATCCATTTCCCCTTTGCTTTTACACGTATTAATTGTTAGTTAATATACATAAATAGGATGTTCCTTGTTTCCCATGCATGGGAGGTAATTCTGATATGCAGTGTTTGGTAAATAAAAGGATGTTTCAAGTTGGACGTATAATTATACGTGGCGTTTATATTAGTCAATGTAGATGCTATAATTATTCTGCTAAGTTTGAGTTGTTTTTGTTTGCTTACATAAATAACGCTGTAGATACATTTCATTATAGGGCCACTAATATTTTAATGAATGAGCAAGCATCAATAACCTACGCCGGGTTACTTTGCTTATTTATCTATTAATAAAAATTAAACCTATACAAAACTTTTAAAGTTTCTGTTCCATCCATACAACCCGAAACAACGTTTCAACTGTGTCTGTTCATACGAGTATGAGTATTGGTCTGGTAATGTTTACATTACGTGGCGAGCGTACTCGAGTTAAAATAATTGAAACTCAAGACCTTTTGAAGAATTTTACTTGCAAGTAAAGCTCTTAATTATACAACCTTAGGCTAAGGAGTTTACTGTAGAAGTGACCGCTGTTGAATTGGACGTCGTGGTTTATATAGTCCTGACCTGATCGATTACTTCTCGAACCACGGCGTAATTGCTAACTTCCTTGTATTTCCGATAACGTTCTTATTGTGTTGGAATGGGCTTTTGTTTGCTGTGTTTACCATAGTGTCGTCTTTAGCTTTATGGGTTCGGATCTCAGAGATCCGGATCCGATAACGTTCTTATTGTGTTGGAATGGGCTTTTGTTTGCTGTGTTTATGGTAAAACAATATATATATATATGGTGGAAATACAAGGAAGTTAGCAATTACGCCGTGGTTCGAGAAGTAATCGATCAGGTCAGGACTATATAAACCACGACGTCCAATTCAACAGCGGTCACTTCTACAGTAAACTCCTTAGCCTAAGGTTGTATAATTAAGAGCTTTTACTTGCAAGTAAAATTCTTCAAAAAGTCTTGAGTTTCAATTATTTTAACTCTCGGATGCCATACGATTTGGTATTGGCGAACAAGTCAAACATCTTGCAAAACGCCCGATATCGTGCCAAATTACCAGGTACTTTACTTTGACAAAGTTTTCACCTTTGCGGGACTTACCTGGTGTGTGACTTCGTAATTCCAGCTGACTGAAAGGACGGAGTTTACCACGTTTTTGCAATCACATATGCAAAATCAACTTATATGCCGAATATTTACCTAATTTCGTTTCTCGTTTACCCTTCGGTATTGCAATGTTCTTATTCGTATAGGATATATACCGCATTTTTTATCCCTAATTAGTTTTTTTCCAGTACTTAGTTTATTTTTGTATGTTTTTCTTAAGTTTTATGTATTATTGTATTTTTTATGTATAATTTGAATTTTACAGTGCATTGGTTTTCTAACAGTAATGCTGTAATTTTTTATTGATAAATAAATAAATTATGTTTCTTTTATAACTTCAATAGTATAATGAACGGAAAATTTATTGCATTACAATGAATATTATTAATACAACTAAATTAATTTATTTAAATAGGCAGTGTACCTATATACATGAATGTCATGGAAATTAATTAAATTTAATCTGCTTACTAACATAGTCTCATAACAACATTGTACACACTAACAATACTTGGATAAACAATGTTATAAAAGCGCTCCTACTTACTTTTTTCCGTAAACGTAATTCGAGGTAGAGTTAACAAGACTTTTCTGTATATTTATATAAAAAGTTAAATAGACAGTGTTGAAAATAGTTAATTTACCGCTGTGGGCGGAACAAAGGCGGATTACATGCTGAGAGATTGTAATTAATGAGCTCTTTGAGCCCACCCGGTTAATTTAGCTAAATCAGCGTTCCTATTCGGAATTTTACTAAAAAGCACAAAATTAATTTGCACGCAGTAGTTAGTACTTATAAAGCATTATAATTATGATAATTATACTCGTTGTTAGTATGTGGCAGCATTTAGTGACTGAGAGTTTTTCAATTTCTGCCAACAAACTGCTACCTTTTTAGCAGAGCTGTTTAGTTATAAGTATTATGTACTTCCTTTTAAGTTTTTGAGATAAATAAATTTAAAAAAAATGGAGGAATGTACCTGGTGTGGCCTGTAACATGATCAAATAATTAAAACATAGATGGTACGGGTCAAACTAAACAACATTTTTAATTCAGCAATTTTTAAAAATAATTACTTTTATTTTTATTTTTATTACACTTTAAGGTAATTACACAAGAAGCAATGTAAAGCAAAATGTTTGATATTTATAGCGTGACAGGCAACGTCCCTTAGGTTCTAGGATGGCGTACATTGAATTTGAGCAAAAATTCTTTTGTGGGTATATGTATGTCTGTCCAGCGGATGTTCTGTTGTTCTCCACTATAAGTCGTATATTGCCAAAAGATTCGAAATTATAAGATTATTTTGTCTTGTTAGTTTTATGTTTTTTTAATGTTAGAATAATGGCGCTTAAAAATTAAAACACATACAGGCACAGCAAGTAAATTAGCATCTGAAGATTGAATGAATCCAGTTCTGTACAAAGTGCGTTACACTAATTTGTCAAACAAATACAAAAATTATGGTAAACAATGTTTCAGCTATTTGCTATATTATTATAAATCTTAATGTTCTTTTCCATAATATAAGCGGCATAATTCAAATTAATATAAAACGTTTTAGATTGACCCAGCAATACCTTGGAAATAAGCGTTACAAAAAATTTGAGCTCGCTCCTAATTAATCTTTCCTATAGGCTTGTCTAATGCATTCATGAATCGATCGTTGAGCTTCAGTATCAAAAACATATTAGGCAGAGTAGACGATGCGTCAGCACAAAAACAAAAAAATACCTATTAAAATCTACAATAAATATGAATGGTTTAGTGTGCAAATTCAATGCAATACATTTCAATACAAATTACTCTTTAATGGAGCACCACAATAGAAAACAATAAATAAAACAGGTAGGTACTAAGAGAACATATTTTTTCGAGTTAAATAAATAAAACAAAACAAAAATTAAACTACCTAGAGATTTTGTACAGAATTCCTACACCTACAAAAAATTTCATGATACAAAAACCTTCCGACAGGCAAGGGATAAGGTATTGCTTTAAAAGCGTTCAGAGAGAAATACTGTTAGCAATACTATGGTGTTATATAATTGTTTCATTTGAACTTTTGAAACAGAAACTGTCCAAACCTCTAAACATACCTATGGGAACGTCGGCGTAGAAAGTCTTATTTACTGTGACAAATTTATTACTTTCGCATTTATAATATTACTAAGTTATACTTTTAATTTAAAACTATGTACAACTATCTTAGACTTAAAATACTTACTTATACATACAAATCTTTGTAATCAATATACACTTCTGTTGACACAAACTTAATAATGTCTTGCCAAACTTCCACACAGTAACTACTTTTACTATCTAAAGCAACTAGTTACGAAGTTCGTAAATTACAAACCAGCGATCCTGAGCTATTCATGTAACTTACATGAGTTCAACGTCGAGGACCGATCAGAAGTGTAGTCGATGCTTCAGCTATATCTGTATCATTACAAGTTTACTATTACTCGTATACAATAGCAGTTGCATTCAATGAAATGTTCCAAACACTTGTTGTGTACTTTTTAACGGCAGGGCATTTGGGCATTTATTTTTTTGATAAATTAATTGTTTTACCTGTCTGAACCTTACTTAATAGTATAGTACGTGTGCAAGGTAAGCGGCCACCACCGGGATGGACGGATGGCATAGTTAAAGCCACAGGCTCACTTTTAATGCATGCCCCTTCCAACTAATGCACTAGGAGGTCAGTGGTGGACGGGAGGCCTGTATCCAACAGTGGACGTCCTCCGACTGATATGATGATAATAGTAAACGTCGCAAAATAAGTTACTTAAATACAAAACTAGCTAGCTGTGACAGTTAGATTCGGTACTTGTATTGAAATTACATCGTGGCTTTGCATGAAGAACACTTAAGTATGAAAATTTTTGTGTTTCCAGACATAGCAGTCATGATATGGGATTGCACTCACGCAAATTTTTACATTTATAGGATACCACCTATGCATTTACTACGTTTTCAGCCCTAATACTCTCTTACCCTAATTTCTTCGCCTAACCTGAGATTTAAAAGTTGGTAAAAGTAAGCGGTACCATTCCCGCAGACTCCACAAACCAAGTAATGTTTTTTAGCCGAAACGCCTGATCCCTGACTTCCTTTGTTTGCCCTCGAGCTTGAACTTGATTTAGTGTTTGTTTTCTGAGAAATTACGCACTGTCGCCCGGATTATATACAGTAGAAGTACTTAAAGTAAAGTTTGTTTTTATAGGGTACTTAGAATCTACTCTATGCAGAAAGTTATAGGAATGGCTCGTAGAGATCGGTCAGTATGCCGACCACCGAATGTATAAGAGATGCGAATAATCCTTCCGACCATCATCGATTGTACAGATAAGTAAAACTGCTTCTCGATTTCTGCATTTTTGATTTAAAAAACGGCCAAGTTAGAGTCTACGGCCAAGTTAGATTCTACGGCTAAGTTAAGGTTCCGTACCAGCACCCTACCCCTGTAAATTATATGGTATGTAATATTTACTTATATATCTGTAGCATATCTTTCTGTACCTATTTAATATTTAGATTCTGTGCAGACCCATTTCCATGGTAAACTTGGTAAAATCAAAGACCATTGAAAAAAAAATTACAGTTGCTATACCTCTTGAGAACCACATTTTTTGTGAAACTTAACTGGCGTGTTGTGTTCTCATATTAACATCAGCAATACTACATGACTAATGATAGTCCCCCAGCTTCACAGGAACATAACAACGCGGTACAAGGAAAAGTACTGCATTAACTACTCGGTTACACGCCATCATTTGTTTCTGTCAAGATTTGTGTTAATTCTTCCTCCTCTGATTTAGATCTGGCAATAAAAGATGTGAATCATCGGAATATAACTCTATATTTGTATTGCACATAAAACATACAGAAAAATACAGAATTGTTGGTCAGTAATATGGGCTTAGTTGTTATAGTGGTCATTATAATACATCTATCGCGCCCTCTGAGAAAATTCAAGTTTCACCCCAAAAACATAGTTCTGTGACAGAGAGAAATGCACGGACATCGCACCAATAGTAGTCGGGTCCCGTTAGTATTTATTAAATAGTTACTTTTATTTTACCTTTAACTACAGAACCCTGTAAATAATTCGTTCCTACGGCTACTCTTATTTGTAGTCGGTTTAAAAATGGTTGACATAAAACGGCAGTGATGGATAACTCCCAGAAAAACCAACAACCAGAGGCTGTATTGGCTAACGTTTCTGACGCTCGTGATCGCAATCAAATGACAGTTTTTGTATGCGAAATCTGTCATTTGATTGCGATCGCGAGCGTCAGAAATATTACGCAAAACGGCCTTGGCACGTTCTATTTAATTCTACAGATTTATTGCAACGCGCTTCGAGGTCTTGCCATCTTGGTATCCCAAATAAAATAACCCTGAAGCCGAATATGCTTTGAAGAATTTTCTTATTTACTCAGAAGCGAGAAATCACGTCGCCTCCAGACTATGAACCCGTTTTACTGAGAAATATGCAGCTTTTTCAAATTCACTTAAGATACGGTAAGAGAATTACAGCTACTCCAATTACCATACAACTGTATTAACCTCGTAAGGCTCAGGACATTAAAGTTAGCTCAAATAATAACCCATCTTCAACTTTTCTTGATATGCTTTGAAATTGCGTTTCAAATTTTGATGATCAAAATTTGACTTTGTTCTTATGAGGTCAATTTTGAGAACGAACTTTTTTGTTTTTCAGTGGCTGATCATGGCTCGAACCCTTTGCCACGTACATATTAGCACAGGGCGGACACGCCATACAAAATACGCGTTCTGGAATCTACATAGGCACGACGACGTCTGTACACGCGTCAATGTGTGCGTAAGACACACAGGGCTGACTATCGCAAAACCCTAGTACTATAGGGTATGTAGGTATGGCTTAAATGTGTAAATAAATGTAATCGTTAATCATATATTTTTATTTAAACCTACTTAAAATGTGTCTGTCTATGTATTTAAGCATTATTATTTTACATTACAATAAATATATAACTACAAACTTGAACTAATTATTCGGTACCTAATTAGTTATTTCATGTCGTATTAATCGCGATACTTTTAGAAAGCATTATTATTAAGAAAAGGAAGTAGGCAGGGTAGGAACCTCAATTTCTTGCGCGCCCACTGACAAGTTGGCGCTTGCTCGCGGACTCACGGCCACCGAGCCGAGCAATGAACTCCTTTTCTTATCTTTGGCTGTTGACAAACACCCATACAATGCACAGTATATCACCATTTCGCAAAGTTATTGCTCCCGAACTTAGTGCCGTGCGACGGTGCGGCCGACATACATCGCGTTGCGCGCCCGACTGCTTTCCTACAGTTTTCCTACAATCTGCGCTTGAGGGGTGGGGTAACTCGAACCGGTGCGGGGCGGAGCGTGTCCATTCTGTATGCCAGTACTATTATATATTCTGTGATATTAGTTTACTTGCAAAAAAGGGCGAACTATCACGCTGCGACGTGGGACGGTATAAATAATATGAGACAGATTTGAAAAGGTTTATTGGCAATATTACTGAATGAAAATTGTAGGTTGTTTACAGATGTATAATTGGTATTGGACAGCAAAATTACAATGCAATACAGTACCATACAAATACAATGATTCTTTACTAAACAACAACACATAGTAAGCAGTAGAGAAAACAGGTATATTATAAAGTTTTTCCAAGGCAACCAATAGGCGGCCTTATCGCTTCAAAGCGATCTCTTCCAGCCAACCTTTACAATAAATAGAAGTGAAGAATTGTTTTTTTTTTATTCGTATGGATCGAAACTGATGGTAAGAGATTACCACTGCCCACATACACCTGCAACACCAGGGGGATTTCAAATGCGTTGCCAAACTAGAGGCCTAAGACGGGATACCTCAAGTGCCAGTAATTTCACCGGCTGTCTTACTCTCCACGCCGAAACACAACAGTGCAAGCACTGCTATTTCCCGGCAGGGTTAGCGAGCAACATGGTCGTAGCAATCCGGGCGGACCTTGCACAAAACGACCTTATCACGAAACGTCAATTACGGCAACAATCTCATTCACGACATCAATGGTTTTAAAAATATACGGTGTCACAATTCCACCACCTACTAAAATCTAACCCTCCCATAACAGATATCTTACATGTGACCCAAGAGTAGAAAGAAATAATTTGAAGACAAACTTCGCAGAATTCATAGCTTGCGCACATTTCTTGGTCATTTGGAACAAATACTTTTGTATGAAACAACTACCTCCTAGCATATAACCTTAAATCGGGAACCCTTTTACCGACATGCCATCGTCCTTTCCTCCTCCGGGCTTTCTCCAAATCCATTGTGTCCACGCGAGCGAGGATTCATTTATTTAAGCTATCAAGTACAAACGATAATACAGAAAAACGAGTTTTAGAGCCAACGAAACATTTTTTCTTGAAAATATATTATTACAAGTAAACGTGAGCTCGATTTAGATAAAATTTAACTGAGGTGGAGAAATCAATCTTATGGAAAGATTTCAAGTTTAAGCAGGACGAGACTTTTGTCAGCAAATGCCCCGACGAACAATCAATCCTGTAGTTTGTTAATTTTCGATAGTCATGTCATGACGTCAAAAAGCCGCACATACAGATCTATTAAAGCAATGGCCGATTCTATCATAGTTATAAGACTTACTTGAAGAACATAGATTACAAATACGGTTATTAAAAACGATCGTTCCATTAAAGATAAAATATATGTACCGGAATAATTATGGAATTTTATTCAAATACTGCAGGGTTTTGCCAGTTCACGACAAGGTAGACTTATCCATCGTGACGGAATACTCGTACAGGGATAACATACCGTCATTAACCAAAAGACATAGACCAGATAGTTTACGGAATCTATCATATCTCCCAACATTCATAATACCTTCAGCTAGCAATGATTACGGTAGGAGAGTGTGGACGCACGCTCTGCCATGCGCTTTGAATAGACTTCCATATGATTCAATGCAAAATAACACTGGTTAACAATTGTTAAATATTTATAAAAAAAAACTGATAAACAGCCTTTCCGACTAAAATTACTTGTTATAAAATTTGCATTGTTTTTTCGCGCAATTCCTTTTTTTGATTTCCACGTGCACTTGCAATTTCCAGTAAATGCAGTTAGTGGTTTAACCAATTGATAAACACTTGTAAAAATGCTGATAAACAGCCTTTCCGATTAGTAAGTGTATCTTACGATTAATGTTATTTCCTTATTGAGTTAGATGTAAGAACGATAATTAGATTCGTTAAAGTCTTTAAAAACTAAGATTAGAATCTAAGTGGAAGTTTATTTTATAACTTAGTGAATAAACAATACATATATATATTTTTATTGAATAATGTTTATCCATAGTTATTTTGTCGTATAAGTTCGTATTTAATCTTGCTCTCTCAATTAGCTTTAGTAAACTATTTGAGAAAGCAAGATGAATACGAACTTTTCCGATGAAACATTATTCACTGCATCTGTACATAGAAGTCAGCAGCGTGGCCAAATACTTTAGTAAGTGCGAAAATTTTAAAGTGGTGCTCATATCTCCCGAATATGTACAAAAAATGGGCTGGTCCCGTTCGAAATGGAGTAAGGGCCTGGTAAAGGTCAAGAGAAGCAATAAGATGAGAGAAATCTTACTTTGACGATTAAGTTAGGCTAACTCAAGTTAATTGTAACTGAAAATTTATTAATAAATTGGCACAATGAAACAAATCAGTCTAAATTAAACAACATTTTCATCATCCCAGCCTATATACGTCCCACTGCAGGGCACAGGCCTCCCCTCAGAATGAGAGGGCTTGGGCAGTAGTTCCCACGCGGGCCCAGTGCGGATTGGGAACTTCACACACACCATTGAATTGCTTCGCAGATTTGTGCAGGTTTCCTCACGATGTTTTCCTTCACCGTAAATCTCGTGGTAAATTTCAAATATAATTCCACACATGAATTTCGAAAAACTTAGAGGTGCGAGCCGGGGTTTGAACCCACGCACCTCTGCTTGAGAGGCCATAGGTCAAACCACTCTGCCACCACGGCTTCCTACAAAACAACATTTTAAGCATCATTATATTTTCCGGGGGAATAGGAACTGATATTGATAGTCATTATCCTGAGTAAACTAAATAAATCATCGTCATCGCAGCCTATATGCGTCCCTCTCCTGGGCACAGGCCTCCTCTCAGAATGAGAGGACTAAATGACTAAAACTATTTCTTGAGTTTCATGAACAAAGCGCAACTGCACAAACAGCTAACTACTTACAACATTCTTCGTGCTACTATACTCGTACTCAAAGTGAAAAAAGTTAAAACTAAGCTGTAAAGTCAAAAGAGAAATAGTTTTCTGAAGGTTTCAAAGCATACAAACAGCAACTTTTGTAGCGAGGTACTTTAAGCCGAAACGAAATCAATCGCATTGAAAATCAATTACACCAGAGCGGTTTTCAATGAATTTTAGTTCTATACAATACCTTTTCCCCGCTACTTTGTCCGCGCAGACTTGAAAGTTTTGGTGAAGCTTCTCCCATTATGTAGTTTACATTAGGTAAATTACGTTATGAAAAAAAAAACATATTTTTTCATTTCGTCGAATATTCATTACCTGGAATGGTTAGAATGAGTATTTTTAAATCACCGATTTTTAATTCATGGAAATATTATTTAAGAGATTGTTTATTTGGCAGATATTCATTTTATATTTTATTATTTCATACTTTTTTTAATGTTGTAAATGTTACATCTTAGAATATTATTTTAATATTTATCATTTCTCAACTTTAATGTTTTTTTTTAAATCGCAGTTGTAATGTTCTTTTCTAGTAGCGATTTATTTTTGTTGGGGTCGCAGTTCTAACCTAACCTAACCTACTTGCCTGGTAGCGATGTATTTTTGTTGGGGTCGCAGTTCTAACCAAACCTAACCTACTTTTCTGGCAGCGGTTCTTTTTGTTGGGGTACAGTTCTAACCTAACCTAACCTACTTTTCTGGAAACAATGTATTTTTGTTGGGGTCACAGTTCTAACCTAACCTAACCTACTGTCCTAGTAGCGATTTATTTTTGTTGGGGTCGCAGTTTTAACCTAACCAAACGTATTGAATAATAGTAACTATATTCATTTTATTTTTCAGAAGAATAAAAGCCTTTAAATTTTCTAAAAAAATATGCAAAAGATGCAGAATTCAATCTTGAATCACTAAAACTAGTAGAATATATTGTTATAATATGTAATCAACTATGAAATAAAGTCTTTTATATAATACGTCGATGAAATAAACAGCGATATTTAGTTGTTCTGTCTCATGAATAGATGATGAAATTTTTTTTTAAGCAAATAATAATCCTTGTACTGTTGTTCTAATAACTGTTTTAATATGTAATGACTATTCGATGAAGTGAAATTACTCCAAAAGAAAATATTAGTATTGAATATTCGATATATCGTTTTCGATGAAATGAAATTCGATAATTAGTTTGTCGAAATTTCAAGGGGCCACCGAAAAAAACATCTGTTTAGTGCCGGAGGTTGGGCTGGGCATTCATAAGCTCATCTGTCAAGATTTTTCTTTTATGTATAGATTACTAGCGTTTACCCGCGGCTTCGCACGCTTAAATCATTTGATCCAGCAGTTGAATTGCAATTCCGGGATTTTATTAAATTCTTGTTAAATTCCCTAAAGTTACATCGTGGTTTTCATTAACGTTAAATTAAACCCAGCGGTTGTTATTTCGAGGTTTTATCCCTACCCCGTGGGAATATCGGGATAAAAAGTAGCCTTTGTTTTAATCCAGATTATTAACTATCTTTTTGCCAAATTTCATTCAAATCTGTCCAGCCGTTTCAGCGTGAAGAAGTAACAAACATACTCACTCACTCACAAACTCACTCACTCACTCACTCACAAACTTTCACATTTATAATATTATATAGTACGATTGGGATGACTCTAAACTAGTTAGGTATAGTCTTCCAAATGCGATCATGCTATACCTTATTTTCCGCACATTATAAGTAGAAGGTTATTCTCCTTTTCTGTATGTATGTCGGCGGCCGATCGTAAAATCCGCCAGATCACGAAATTCCTAGGCATATCGTGAAACGCCGCCATTTCATGATATGCCTAAACGTTGGCCAGGCATATCACGATGTGCCTGAGAAATAATACGGCAGATCGATTAGAGCAACGCATTCGTCGATATTCCTAGCTCTATACCGGGCACATCGTAAAATAGTTTCTTTTTTGGCCACTGGTGTCGCTGCGTATGCAATGGCGGCCGTGACCAGCTGACCGGTCGTGTTTGTTTAGCGCGTGAAAAATGTCGGCGTCGCAACAAAATGATCCTTAAACCGAAACTAGTTATTGAATTCAAAATAGAAGTGCAAAAGAAGTTTTTTAAAAACATCAACTCCGTTCTTTTTATGTGAATCAAACGGATTCTGTGCCAATATGAAAAAACCATGGACGTCTGCCCGTATTTTAGAGGTTAGTATTTTGTTGATAAATAAAGTATTCACTAGTTGTTATTTATTTATATAGAAAAATTTAGGTACGACGAGCGAAGCGAGGAGTGGTTAGTATTAATTGTGATCACGACGCACGAGCCGAGCGAGCGAAGCGAGCGTGCGGCGGCAGCGGCCGGCGAAGTGCCAGAACCGATATGGCGGCGTTTCATGATATGCCTAGGAATTTCATGATCTGCCTAAACTGGCCAAATCATGAAATGGCGGCGCTTCATGATATGCCTAGGAATTTCATGATCTGCCTAAACGTCACTAGGCAAATCGCTAAACGGTGAGTTTTGAACGATATGGCGGATGTCCCTTAGCCAATTCATGAAATGGCGGCATTTCACGATATGCCTAGGAATTTCGTGATCTGGCGGATTTTACGATCGGCCGCCGACATGTATACGACGAAATGATTTTTTTACAACACATATGCCATACTCGGGCCAATATTTCATGGTAAAGAATAGTGGAGCAATGGGCCCTTAAGCTAAACAGGGATTATTTGTATGACTGAATCCTGCATAATCGAACACACCATCGCACTAGAGTCAGAGATTTAAACAGAATTAACGTGTGAAAACTTTTTTACTTTGTCTAACCAAATGAAAATGCTATAAATAATAGGGAACTCTATTCCTATAAATCACCGTCCGTAAATCGCAGAACACTGCTGCGGATGACTGTGAGCTTTTAATTTGGAAAAATAACGACGTACTCGGATTCGCGCTCGGCCCGTAACGTATGGTTTCTTTATTATAGTCCGTGATTAATCTCTCGTATGGCAAACAGCTAAATACAGATTTTAAGTACGATTTTACAAAAAAAAATGACAAATGTTTAAATGCGCAAGTGAGTTTTGGAAAATTTATGAATCGTTTGGCGGCGTCCCCGTGGCAAATCTCACATATTACTGGGCCAACTACATGTAAAAAAAATGTGACATTAATAATATAAGCAAGATATGACATCAGAAACTAACTATAGAGTGGTAAATTAGCACTTAATATTATTTAACTAATGTATGATAAGTATCTAGATTTATAAATAAAAACGAATAAAGAAATGTACTTTCGCGCATCACTTAGATTTGGTTAGGTAATTCTTTTTAGGGTTCCGGAGCCACAATGGCAAAAACGGAACCCTTATAGTTTCGCCATGTCTGTCTGTCTGTCTGTCTGTCCGTCCGTCCGCGGCTTTGCTCAGGGACTATCAATGCTAGAAAGCTGTAATTTTGCACAGATATATATATGTAAATTATGCCAACAAAATGGTACAATAAAAAAATGTTTTTTAGGGTACCTCCCATAGACGTAAAGTGGGGGTGATTTTTTTTTCGCTTCCAACCCTATAGTGTGGAGTATCGTTGGATAGGTCTTTTAAACCCCTTACGAGTTTGCTAAGACGATATTTGGATTCAGTGATTTTTTTGCGAAATATTCAACTTTAAAGTGCAAAATACGAAATCCTTAGAAATATATTACTTAATTTTTTCGTAATGGCTACGGAACCCTATTTCGGGCGATTCCGACACGCTCTTGGCCGGTTTTTTATTGTGTTTGTAATTGTCAGGAGAAGATATGCATGATATAAATAATTATTTAAATAAAATGTTACATAAATTGTATATTAGAATTTAAAAAATCGGATTTAAAAATCACCAAACAAAAAGTGAGTTAGTGAGATAGAATATGCTTGCAGATAGATTTTCGCCATGTGCGAAGTCAGGTGGCTAGTTTTTAAGAAGTAAATTTAAACGTTAGCATTTCAACATGAAGCCACTGAACAAATAATTTATTAATTCAAATTGGAACATCAATGAATAATATAAGTCACAATGAGCATCACGTCAAACTTGTACCAAATAATTTCCTGTGACTGTCTTTTAGATAAAATTTATTTCATAAATTTAATTTGCTACCTATTTAAACTTGTATTTCAGATGAGAATTTTAAATGAATCCAACTTTTCGATACCGTCCATCAAATAAAATGCTAACAAAGCCTTAAAATTAAGTCAAAGTTCGGAGCCACGATCGGTAAATAATCATTAGATATCAAAATGCAAATTATAGTTCGGTATTTTTAAAAAGCAGCTTTCAAATAAACGAGGTCAAGACCTTTATTTTGTTACACTGTTATTTCCACATAATGCTATAAACGTTATCATTGCCATTTACGTCTAGATTTTCGTAGCGATCGCGTCGTAGTCATTTGGACCTTCGGCTCATATCCCGAGACACTTTATATTAATAATCATTATCATTATCAGTATCATAATATCAGCCGTAGGACGTCCAATATGGGGGAGACTACTTCCAGTTGTCTTTGCCTCGCTTAGAGCGGCTTGCATCCACCGTGAATATAAATCCGTGAATCGTTTATTTCAGAAACGTGCTAAGTATAAAAAACGTGTTGGTAACATTATTATAATCGTAGTTAAGTACTACTTAATTAGAAAAAATATAATAAGCCCTTAAAAACAAAAACAACCCTAATCGGGTGCTGATAAAATGGCCGCCACTCAGCTACATATGTGTCGCGAAAAGATGTGAAGATCGTGAAGATGGTTTGGCGACGCTGATTTTCAGTGGCGCCAGTCTTTACACGCTACGCAAGTAAGACTAACAAATATGTCCAAGAACAGAGTAAAAATGCATTCCGCTACTTTTGTTGTTGGCTGTGCATTTTGTGAGCTGGTATATTGTTTAATTAGCTGCTGTCCGGAGAATTTGTTTATCGCTATCCTGTAGGAACTTTGAAGTCGTTCGAAATAAAAAGTAAGTATCCTGTGTTAAAGTTTATATCTTTGTGCCAAATTTCTTCCATGTGCGTCGATCCAAACATCTTTACGAGCTTTCTTAATAACAATAATAACTAACTGTTGTTCGCGACTTCGTCTGCAAAGAATTAATTTGCAGGAAGAATAAAATTTTCCGGGATAATACTATCCTAAGTCCTTCTCAAGGCCTCAAACTGTCTTCATACCAAACCTCATAACGATCAGTTGAATGGTTTATCATCAAATTAAATAATCGAATTTTATTTCAAAGTCAACGTTTCGAGTATTTTCATTTCATCGACAATTCACTCGTGGAATTCTCATTACAAGTAATTTCAATTCATATATTTATTCATTGTATAGTTGTATTATTTCATGGAAAACGTTTCGTAATTTATTGTTTCATTTGTTTTAAATAACATAAAACTTATTTCACGTAAAATCACTTGAATATGAGTTATTTAGCAAATAACCTAACCTACTTTTCTGGAATCAGTTCGATTGTGCGAGGGTCACAGTTCTAACCTAACCTACTTTCCTGGTAACAGTTTGATTATACAAGGGTCGCAGTTCTAACCTAACCTAACGTACTTTTCTCGTATCAGTTCGATTGTGCAAAGGTCACAGTTCTAACCTAACCTAACCTACTTTTCTGGTAACAGTTTGAATCTGCAAGAGTCGCAGTTCTAACCTAACATAACCTACTTTTCTGGTAGCAGTTCTAACATCTATCTAAAAATATGAAAAGTTTCCACCCTAGTACACGGCTCAGTTTCTTCGACTGTACGTGTTATCGATTATTTTACAATGTGTTGTAATAAAACTGCGAAAAAATGAACATCTTTGTTTTGTAATTCAGTCATTTAAAATTGTTGCAAAACTAATCATCCGCCAAATAATATTCCTAATAACAGTTTTTCTATGAAATAATAAAAATTGAAATGAACTGGTCACGAGACAAAATTCCATCAAACAATAATACTAGAACCTAAATTTACCATGAAACGTTTTCGATGAAATGATATTCGATGTAAAGTTTGTCGGTGAAACAATGGACACCCAAGTTGAATACTTTAGGCCTGAAAGCGTAACAAACAAACAAATACACTCACGTTCTCAGTTATAATATTAGTAGAAATAGAATAACATCACTCCACCCTATTCACTTCTTTTTTTTATATATATATCAAACACTTCGTGGACTAGCCGACACGATTTTGAACCTTGAGTCATGCAAAATCATATTTCCTTTAGATTTTTTTTTAAGTGTTTAGCGTATTAAAAAGACAGCCACCGTGGCCCTTAGGCCGTAAAAGGGGCTCTTTAGGACACCCCACCAAACTTTACGAGCATGACAAGTAAAATATGTTTTTGTTTAATTAAAATAACCTTAAAGATAACGTGAGTTCAGAATTAAAATCATAAAAAAAATGGAACTGATTACTGTCTTTTGATTCCGTCATTAACTGTGACATTGATGTTCTGTTCTGACGGACTCGTCTCAATCCTCAGAGGGGCTTATTTACAAATCCCTAGATTTTATGTTTCTTGTTTTTTTAAGCCTTTCTGAGTTACAATAAGGCGCTGTATATAAAGTATATTATAATATAAAAGTAAGATTATTTTGTATCTTGAGACAAAAGTAAACTCATATTAAGTTACATCCTTCTTCGTCGAATGGTGCGATGCTATTTTAGGTTGTATTTTTTTTTCCACAAATACTACTGATAATAAATAAAGTTAGCACAGACGATGCACAAAAACGCAACATCTACACTTGGTGTCTATTTTTCCTAATTACCTGGGGATTTTTTAAGCATTGAAGGAGTTGTCGGAGTCGAACTACTTATATTAAAAATCACTTTTGCGTAAACATTTTTAATATTTTCCTATCCAATTACATTTTATCTAGCTAAAAACGACATTTGGATGAAACCATCTTTATGGAACGTCCTTTTCTATGCTTCTTTCACTGTGAAAAAAAAAGTTTTTTCGAGGCGATTAAGAACTCATATTTCCCTGTAGTTATTGCTTGAAACTGAAACAAACTAGCGAGTGGCAGCCATAAGCCGCTGCCAGTCGATTGCGGCTTGTAAACGTCGATCGTTTCTTAGAATTTGAGGCAGCCGTCGAGGCGCCAACAACTTATTTCCTATTTTTTAACTGACGAAAAAAACGGAAGCGGTTTTCAAATCGACGAGTATATATTTTTTATGTACGCATAACTTTTTACAGAGTAGTCAGATTTTGTTAATTCTTTTTTTATTAGATAGGCTATACCTACCTCGAAGTTGGTTCTATATAAATTTGGAAAAAATTCTTACTCAAAGGGTGTGAAAAAATTATAAAATAAAAACCTTTTAACAAAAAATTAAACCGCCGAAAAATCTGAAAAGCAAGAAATAATAAACCTTTTTTATTGTCTACTAGTGTTTACCCGCGGCTTCGCACGCGTAAATCGTAACATTCAGGCAGCAGGTGAATTGAAATTTCGGGATTTTACTAAATTCCAAAAATTATATCGTGGATTTCATTGACGTTACACAAGAAACAACTGTGAAAAATTTCATGACTATTTAAGTCAAGCGATTGAGATTTTGAGATTTTATCCCGATTCCGTGAGAGGGAGGGAGCATGGTTGTAACAATAAATCGATCTTCTCTGTAGTACATCTCGGTCTGCCGGTTCTTGGTCTTCTAGTGTTCTGCCCAGTTTCTGGACGACTTTCTGCACGGTAGAATGTGACACGCCTGTTATTCTCGCTGTTCTTCTCTGACTTCTGCCTTCTTCTAACATAGTGACGATACATGTACATCCTTCTGGTGTTAGCGATATGATAGTAAATCAAGAATGACCAAGAAAGACAACAATGAGTGCCTTTTATCATTATGCTTTGACAGACTGAAAACAAAAGTGAGAAAACAGGCAAAAGTAAAACAAGTGCAATTTGAATTTAGACCCTAATTCGAGTTTTTTCCAATTTTAACTTTTTCAGCGTTTTCAACAAAAAGTTGTACTTGAGCGTTTCCTTTTTTTATATATTTTGGAAAAAATATGGTTTTTCCTACTCAGAATCAAGAGCACAATCGATTTTGATCGTTTAAAAAAATGCCCCCATTTTTTTATGCAAAATATTATGAGTCAGTTTTGTCACGCCCATACTAAGTGTATAAAAAAAACGTCGCAAAACTGTATTTTTTTTTGGGAAAATTTTTTTAAACTATCGGAATCGAATGTGCTCTTTATGATGTGTAGGAAAGACCAATTTTTTTGCAAATTTTCAAAAATAATGAAAGGGTACTTTTTTTTTGAAAACGCCCATTTAATACGATATTAAATTCTCTTTAATATAGAGTCAGTTTCGTGTAAGTAGACCCATTTATTTTCAAAATTTAAAGGTTTTCGTCACTGACCCGTATTATTTGACCGCGAGTGTAGTTTGTATTTTTGTAATACGCAATTTTGACTTAAATAAACGTAGTTTAAACTTTTTCATCAAATTTTATCTTAGAATTTCGGAGTAGGATAGATGCTTAATATGCAATACATAAAACTATTTTGACCTGAACCTAACTATGAAGCTTAAGGTCCCGGGTTCAATACCCGGTCGGGGCAGATATTTGTTTGAATAATACGAATATGCATTCTCTGGTCTTGGACGTTTAATATTTAACTTTGCCTTTATCTATATAAGTATGTTTATTTGTTGCCTAGTATCCATAGTACTTAACCTGAACTTAAAACTATTTAAACCAAATTATTTATTTATTGCCCCTACGGCAATGTACCGAAAAAGCTGCGTTCTCCTTTTTGAATAGCTAAGCTGATTCTTTATCTGAGTTCTTCAATCCCTGTGACGTCTACTAATCTTAGATATTTCTTTGTAAACCTTCAAAGTTCTAGGATCTTAAAATTAGATATCGAACGTAGTCTAGCTCAGTAGTATAGAATAACGATAAGTACGGGTATCAATATTGTTCCACACGGCCTAGCTGTAAGTGGTTTTGGACAGAGGCCCGCTGCGCCGGACTAGCCAAACACCCGCAAGTTGGCTCTCGGCCTTCCTTGTATTTTCAGTAACTAATATTCTAAATGTGAACTAAATAATCCTTTGATTAATCGGCCTTTTGGGTTTGTAATTACTATGAGGGAATGCGGTTAAACTTACTCGACTTAAGTACTTTTGTTGGATTTCAAAACATTGCCCTGAAAAGTTTACTTTACTGAAAATTATATTCTAAGCAATTTAGTGAAAACCGTGCAGTAATTAAAAAACCTAGGTAATTGAAATGACGAATTTATTAATAGTGATGCCACAAAGTACAAAGTATTGATTTTAAATTTTACGATTCACGTAGCACAGTTTAGCCCCACGGTTCTAACGGCATAGTCTAACATTTTTATGTAAGACCCAAAATATTACTTGATGTAGTTTAAATTCAATAATTTTTTTAGAAGCCGAAAAAGGAGAGAGGCATTTACCCATCATTATAACCACCTAACTGGTGTTATACTGATGGTAAAGGCCTCTCCTTTTTTTACCCGACTGCCCGAAGGAGGGTTATGTTTTTCGAGCGTATGTATGTATGTATGTATGTATGTCCACTTCTTTGGTCCTCGCTGCAGCCTAAACGGCTGGACGGATTGTAACATATGAGGTATCATTGGATTCATCATAACTGTCGAAGTGACATAGGGTATATAATATTTCAATGTGGCGTCTACGAAAAAAAATATGGCGAAGGAATAAAAAAATAGTTTGTATTGTTACAATATGGTAATCAAATGAAAGCTAATAATTAGCCCATTCTAAATATATTATGGGTTATAATTATAATACTTTTAACCTACCTACTATCTTAACAGAAATATCAAAAAAGTATAAAATTATTATTATTATTATATTTAGCCTATAAAATAAAAAACATTTTATAAATTTAAATAAAGTTTCTTCGATGATGAAGCGAGATAACAATTTACCCAATATTCGGAACGTTTGATAAGCTTATGTTAAAGTTAACATACATTTTGTCTTATCGGTCACTTTGGCATTTCTCTGGTAAGATACAGATAAAACAAACATTGAAGTTTTTACCTCAGTGTCTGGTAATTTCTGTTTGTACAGCGGTCTATTTGATGAAGCGCTTACAACTAGCCAAACAAGAAATATAATGGCAAATACGCCACATTAGCAATGGGTTGCGGATAAATAATAACGTTGTCTACTCGCTGTTGCATAGTTTAATTTGAAAATGAAGCCGTATAACTACAACTTCATCCATGTGTAACAGTGAGAGTCGCGCACCTTTTCTTTTAGTTCAGTTAAATCAACTCATCTGTAAAATTCTACTATCATCCATAAATATTTGATTTTATTACTCGCTTCTTTGTCAGGAAAACAAATGTAATCTCTTGAATCTGGCACCACGACTGATAAGCCTTGAACCAAACCACATCTCTCACACACAAACCAAATGACCTTCGGAAGGATTTATTCCTCAGTACGGTCGCAAAAAATTTAACAAAAAAATGTTTGGCGTCACGCCAAGTCGGAGCCTGAACGCGTATATAGGAGGGCGGTAAATCTTCTCATGGCATTAATACCAGGCCCTGGGAACTATCCAGATAAGATTAACATAACTCGAGCCTCGTACATAAATACAGTCAGTTATTGATCTGCTCTATGCACCGTACTCCGTGCCTTGTGGGAATATTTTTCGAGCTTTGCTAATTAGACTCGGACAAGCTTTGGGATGCTTTTTTGTTCACTAAAATATCCAAAGTTGCAAGAGTGCCAAGATCTGCATATCATTATAGAAGTAAGCTTTAATGATTTCCAAGCTTTCATAACACCATGACTTTGCACACTTCTTTTTAGGGTTCCGTAGCCAAAATGGCAAAAATGGAACCTTATAGTTCCGCCATGTCTGTCTGTCTGCCTGTCCGTCCGCGGGTTTGCTCAAGGACTATCAATGCTAGAAGGCTGTAATGTAAACTATGCCGACAAAATGATACAATACAAAAATATAAAATAATTTTTTTTTAGAGTACCTCCCATAGACGTAAAGTGGGGTGTTTTTTTTTTTCTCGTCCTACCTTGTAGTGTGGGGTATCGTTGGATAGGTCGTTTAAAACCATTAGGGGGTTGCTAAAATGATTTTTCGATTCAGTGATGTGTTTGCAAAATATTCAACGGAAATTTTCATTAAAATCGAGCGTCCCCGTCCCCCCTCTAAAATCTAAACCGGTCGGTGGAAAAATTTTAAAAAATTCAGGATAGTATTAAGTATATCAAATTTACAAGGAAAACTATAATGGTTAAGTTTTCTTGAGAATTATTAGTAGTTTAAGAGTAAATAGCAGCCTAAGGTATAAAATATACCTCAACTTGGAATATTCCGTACAAAATACGAAATCCTTAGAAAAATATTACTTATTTTTTTCGTAATGGCTACGGAACCCTATTTCGGGCGTGTCCGACACGCTCTTGGCCGGTTTTTAATATTATCTCTGCTTCTCTGTTAACGAAACCTATACTTATTTTAATAACGATAATATTGATAGTGAATTCCATCCAAGGCTTTGTTAGTGAAACACTATCAATTTCGGCGATAATTAATACAGCAAGCTATTACTTAGTTAATGTGATCCAGATTACAGGGTGGATTGGAGTGAACATTGTCTTTGACTGAGATAACGGATCCTGAAAATGGTTTTGATCAGTTAAATGTTGTTTCACTTCAGTAAGCTTAAGACTGGTAAGCTGAAATTTATACGTAGATGGAGAAATATGACGTTCTAAAAATTAAAAAAAATGTAACTTAATTTACAAAAAAAATCGATCCGAAATCGCAGATTAAACCAATATTTAGTGTTCCGTTGTCAATTAGGAACCTTTATAGTTTCGCCATGTCTAACCGTCTGTCTGTCTGTCCGTCCGCGGCTTATCTCAGAGACCGTTAGTACTAGAAAGCTGTAATTTGGCATGAATATACATATCAGTCACGCCGATAAAGTGGTAAAATAAAAAAAAAAATTTTTTTTATTAGGTTTCCTCCCATATACGTAGGGGTGATATTCTTTCTCGACTAACCCTATACTGTGGGGTATTGTTGGATAGGTCTTTGAAAATCATTGGGGTTTCTAAGACGATTTTTCTATTCAGTGATCTATTTGCGAAATATTAAAGTTTAAAGTGCAAATTTTCATTAAAATCGAGCGTCCCCGCCCTCTTAAATTTAAACTGTTGGGTGGAAAAATTTGAAAAGAATCAGAATGTTAGTAAATATATCAAATTCACAAGGAAAATTATAGCGGCTAAGATTGCTTGACAATTATTAGTAGTTTAAGTGTAAATAGCAGCCATAGGTATAAAACATACCTAAACTTGGAAAATTCCGTACGCAATACGAAATCCGTAGAAAAATATTACTTGATTTTTTCGTAATGACTACGGAACCCTATCTTGGACGTGTCCGACACGCTCTTGGCCAGTTTTTTATAAGGAATAATCGCTTGTATACGCTTTGCTGCTTACCTACTCGTCGACATATTCGTTTATGCCTGTGTTGCTACTTTTACCACCATAGTTTTACTTAATAGATACTATTTTCAATTCTTGTTCATAACTTATAACTTACCCGCAAACTACACAAGACAGCACTGAAACTTTGTACATGACGTCAAAGTAACATTCCGCTAGACAATAGATACTATTCAGTCTGGCACTTGTCAATTTTCAAATCACTCTAAAAATTTTACCATAGTTATTAACACTTTATAATATTTTTGTTTATTTCCACTTCATTAAAGTACGACGGCATCGTCATACGCGAGAACTGCCCGCAACATTGTTTTAACATTTTGTAACTCCCAAGTTTGCTTTCACAAAACTTTTCCCGTTCACAGATAATTTTTGTCACATATTGATTTATCTGGGATTGACTTTGCGACTGTGTTAAACTTTTAGTTTTGCGCGGGAAACGGAAAGGCCAAGTAAAATGGCGCCGGCCGTAAGACGTGGCAGCCGCGCTTTCCGAGGACCTACTAGCGCTTTCAGGCGCCGCGCGATCGCGTCGCTTATGCGCCGCCCAATGCGCAACTTGTCGCCCACACTATAAAATGCATCTTAAACCGATCGCTTTCATAAAAAAATGCTGTTAGGATTATCTTTTTCACAAGAATACAATACAATTATTTATTAGTACAATTTGAATTATTGATAACTTTTAATTCTGTTTTTATTCTGGTACAACGGTGCAACAGCAACAGGCCAACTACTCCCTTTATGGTTCTACCAACTTGTAAGTACCTAATAACACTTATCTAGGAACAAATTCATCACACTAAGAATATACCAAAAAAAACAAACAAAGTTTTTCAATTGTGTTTTGTTTCTTTTCTTTTGACCGACTAAAAGGCCAAGTGGTTAGAGAACCTGACTACGAAGCTTGAGGTCCTGGGCACAGAATAAGTAATAGTGCAAGTCCTGGATTCGATTCCCGGCCGGGGCAGATATTTTTATGAATAATACGAATGTTTGTTCTCGGGTCTTGGATGTGTAATACGTATTTAAGTATGTATTTATCTATATGTATCGTAAAATCGCCAGATCACGAAATTCCTAGGCATATCGTGAAAGCCGCCATTTCATGAATTGTAAGCATCCGCCATATCGTTCATACTCACCGTTTACGATTTGCCTAGTGACGTTTAGGCAGATCATGAAATTCCTAGTATCATGAAGCGCCGCCATTTCATGATTGGCCAGTTTAGGCAGATCATGAATTCCTAGGCATATCATGAAACGCCGCATATCGGTTCTGGCACTTCGCCGACGCTCGTTCGCTATCACAATTAATACGCTTCGCTCGTCGTACCTAAATTTTTCTATAAATAAATAACAACTAGTGAATACTTTATTTACCAACAATTCTAACCTCTAAAATACGGGCAAACGTCCATGGTTTTTTCATATTGTGCACAGAATCCGTTTGATTCACATAAAAAGTGATGTTCAAACTTCTTTTGCACTTCTATTTTGAATTCAATCACTATTTTCGGTAAAGATCATTTTGTTGCGACGCCGTCATTTTTCACGCGCTAAACAAACACGGGCGGTCAGCTGTTGCATACGCAGCGCCACCAGTGGCCAAATAAGAAACTATTTTACGATGTGCCCGGTATAGAGCTAAATATCGACGAATGCGTTGCTCTAATCGATCTGCCGTATTATTTCTCAGGCACATCGTGATATGCTGGCCAACGTTTAGGCATATCATGAAATGGCGGCGTTTCACGATATGCCTAGGAATCGTGATTGGCGGATTTTACGATCGACATATATAAGTATGTTTATCCGTGGCCTAGTTAGTATCCACAGTACAGTCGAGTTCATAAACTTGTGAGCAAAATTTTATCAAAAATATCTGAACACGCTTCTACACCGTTAACAATAGAGTCGTGTTCAGGTGTATTTGATCAAATTTTTGCTCATATGTTTATGAACTTGCTTTGTTTAGTTTGGACACTAGGTCAATCGGTGTCAAATTGTGTCCATGATTATTATTATTATTTATTTATTGTTTTGTACAATAAAGAGTTTACATACATACATAGTATATAAGGATAGACTTAAACAATTTCGATGTTTATGATCTACTGTTCATGTGTTACAATGGTCTAAGATCCGAACTTAAAAAGATCTTCACCGGTTTGATAATAGAATGAAACGTATTTTATAATGAATTCAGAATATAACAAAATATATTAGAAATAAGATTGCTAAAAAAATCCTGAGCAGACTAATTTTAATTATTAAAAAAAAAATTGTTGCAACATCGAGATAATAAGAAAATTTTATACTGACTTAAAGTATAAAACCTATAGAATGTGCAGACGTTGGGTTTGCTATTGTTTACCTGGATGAAGTAGAAGGTTGCCAGGAATAAACAGGTATGTCAATGCCAGTTACTTTCACTTGATTGAGTAATAGAACAAATTTTATATCAACGTAAGCGCTGTTTTATTGTAAACACGTTGACAATTATAGGGTTGTCTGTAAAAAAAATTGGTCCTAATGGGGGTTTGAGAATTTTAAATATTAAAAGGCCATAGTCGGGTTTTCATAGTAAGTCGGGCCTTACATCAAAATGGGCTTGAGTTTATTTATGAGTACCTCTTATAGTGACGAATATTTATGCTGAGTATGAACATCCTACTTGTGACAGTTTTTGACTAATTACAAATTGTTTCAATTTAATTTTATTGAATTTTATTGTTTTTTTTGTACCTATTCGTCAAAGTTGCACCCGTGCGAAGCAAGGGCGGACCGCTAGTTTAATGATAATTAAAATTATATTCTATACATATAACAGGCCGTGTAGGATGAGTACCTACACGTGTGTTTCATTGACATCCATCATCCAAAGTATTTTATTATTTTCTAATTTTATGGGAAAAGTATATTAGACCTCTCAGTACATAAGTAAGTGTAAGTATAAGTTTATTAGAGTGTAGTAGACCGCCTCTTGTGTACCCTGAATGTATGGGTAATATATATAGATTTTGTGTACTATGATTTGTGGTGTGCAATAAAAAATATTTGTATTGTATTGTTATTATTGCTCCCCTATGTTGGATATGATTTGCGTCACTTTCCGAGTATAAAGAAATAAAAATACATCATGACTTTTTAGTAAATAGCTCTTTCCATCTAGTGTTCTTAACACAAGTAGGTCCCTGACTATTTTAGGCTGTCGAACGTGTGACTCTGCGAATAAATTATCTGCCTATCTATTTACGTACAAAATTTATGCGTTTACACGTATTTTAGTTGTCAGTGCTTACAATTTTGACGCCAAGTGCTCCCGCCAGCCTTACGACGAGACGCGTGATACGCTTTACTGCGAATTTTATAGACTAGGAGAAGGATCTCAATTTTTTAGTACGCACGAAGTTTAGCGTGTAGGTGAAGTAATAATATTCATAATGGGTTATGTAATAGCAAAGCTAGGCTTTATAATTCGTTCTATCTCCTTTCAATAATAAATTAGTTGTATTCAATACTTTACAAAAATAAATTATTAGAAGATGTATTAAAATTCAATCGAAATATTTAGCAAGTGGTTGAGTTCTAAGAAGATTGAACACCCTTGTAAGATTATTAATTTTAAATCAAAGTTCAATAATTTCCTTGGCACGATACTCTATGAACGACGATCTATGTAATGAAAGTATTTGTCAACCTTGGAAAATACGAAAAAAAACTTTATTCGCGTATTCAGTTCTACTAACCCGAATAGATACCAACTAAAGTATTTTGAATTAATTTATAAGCAAACTTGATGAATATAAAATTTAAGATTCTCTTGGATCGTTTCATAAAAAATTACATGCAACCGAATTGATAACCTCCTCCTTTTTCGAAGTCGGTTAAAAATTAAAGAATAGATTATCATGAACGCTATTATTACCGACTCGTATAATTACTTAATGTTAAAACATCCTGGACGGTAATTAAACCACAGGCTACTGATTACTAATACGATACATGACAAGTGGAAAAATATTAAAAATCGAAAATTATTTCCACTTACATCGTATAAATAAGCAATCAGTAGTCTTAATGTCAAAAATGACGATGAAAACGTGTGTGCCAGTATTAGGCATCGTCCTAATAGAACGCGATGCGCGATCATCGCGCGAACTAAGCGATGCGACCATCGCGTGTGCGCGCGATCAAACATATTGAACTCGAATAGGTGTCCTAACTGACAATTGCGTTCTATAAGGACGATGCCTTAGTTTCATCGAGCAGTCAGCCGACGAGAGCGGTGGCGCACAGTGCGCGTTTTACAGCATCCGCCGTGACGTGTGCTCTGCGAGGAAGGGCTACGAATTAGTCCGAAACATGTCAAGCTAAATTCGATTGAAGACGTGAGTTATCCGGGTTCATTTCACTATGAGATAGTCTCACGGTAGTTTCATGTTCAGTCTGTTCTCTGGGTGAAATTGTCGAACAAGTTATTTTTTTAACACCGTTATATTTACGTAGAAACTCAATATGGTTTCGTTGGCAACGTATAGCGTGTAATACAAATAATCGTCTTTTCGAAGGCTTTGCAAATAAACCCGTTTTGGTTTAAAACTTAAAAGCGCACGATATTCGATACATAGGTACTGTATCCAAAGAATTGCTCTACAGTTCAATTAATTTTTAGTAAGTACCAGTGGCGTGGCGTGCGTCAGAATGGGCCCTACGTATAAGGGCTTAAGTGTAAAATCCTTACTTTACAGGACGGGCTTTCAAAGTCAAAAACTGTCGTAACTCAGAGATGGTGTATCTAAAATTTGGCACACTAGCTAATAGCTTAGTACTCTGCCCTTCAACCACAACGAATAAATTTTAATAAAATATTTTTTCATGAAAAGTTATGGTACATACGCCCAAATATGAATTTCCGGGAAATAAACTTGTGTTCAAAAAGACAGTAAAAAGATCTATGTGGTACATTGGCTCATATACGCGTTCAACTTAAAAATCTTTGTTAAAAAATATGTTACCCAAGATACTTGGAGAAATTATAAAAAAGTAATACAACACATTACGATTAATATCGGGCTAGTGGCGTTCCGCTTGACGTACAAGGCAGTTATGCACACAGATTTAAAAAAACCGCCCCGGGATTTACCGCGTAAAAGTATCAAACGTACGTTTGGCCCTTTTACGTTAAAATTGCATCTAGTTCGGCCATTTAACGTCAATGAAAACTCGAAAAATAATTCAATAACAGTGTTTTTTAATCCACTATCTAAATATATATAGTTTATAGATACCTATAACGCACAAAACTCAAAATTGAAAAAAATCACTTAGGCCCTTATAAATAGGACCCATCGAGATATTTCCATGGTAAAGCTAAAGCAATGATCGCTAACATCTTTCACAAATCCTGTATGCCCGTTGTCTTATTTCGTAAATATTGCGCTAGCCGATGGGAAAAGGGTTCTAGTGGGTTCTAAGAACACTTCCCCACTGGTAGATACCCATAGGAGCGTCCTTAGCTCTCGATTAAGGTCGTAAGGTCCTGCGTAATAAAAAGAATATAATGTGTATGCGGAGATCAACTATTCTTGATTAACACACAATTTTGATAGATAGATAGATAAAAACGTTTATTTGGTACTGCAAACACACACAATCAAGATTTTGGGAACTTAACACACCATTAAATTGCTTCACAGCTTTATGCTGGTTACCTCGCGATGTTTTCCTTCACCGTAAAGCCCGCGGTAAATTTTAAATGTAATTTTGCACACGAATTTGCAAAAACTCAGAGGTGCGAGCTCGGATTTAAACCCACGATCCTTTGCTTGAGCAGCCATAGGTCAAAACACTAGACCACGGCTGTTCCTAATTATTTACTAGTTTGCATTCCAAAAATAAAGTAATCTAACCAAACGGGATAGAAATAAAATAAAATATAAATATAAAAGCTTGTGTTATGGGTACTAAGCAACGGATAAATATAATTATATAAATAGACACATACTTAAATACATATTAAACACCAAAGACCCGAGAATAAACATTCGTATTTTTCATACAAATATCTGCCCCGACACGGGAATCGAACCCGGGACTTCAAGCTTCGTAGTCAGGTTCTCTAACCACTAGGCCATATGGTCGTCAATAAAAAAAAAACATTAATAAAACAACAATATTACTTCGGTAACCTGTTTTCGAAAAGCAAAGCTACCGGTTTATCACAGCTTAGCTTATCATCGTTGTCGTATGTATGTTTATGGATACCGAATTAGGTCAATGAAAAATTAATATCTCTCATACTCGTAGGTATACAGTATACAGGTACACATAATACGTTATAGTGAGTAGTTGCCACCATTCTGATAAAAGATATTAGAATTTAACCTCGGTCGTTAAAAATTATTAATTTTTATTCAATAAGTATTAGAGGTAGGGCTTTGTATTTATATTTTAATAAAAACGTAAGTACGTAGCAATTTAAATTTGTACAACCTTTCACATTAGCAATGCAGCGAGCGATTAAGTTGATTTTATAAACGTAAATGCATGAAATAATTACGTATCTAATTTTTTGTTCAATAGAATTACGTAATAGTAAATAATATTACAATATTATATTACTGAACAGTCAACTAACACTACTATTTTTAAGTATTGTCTTGCTTATTCCTACTAATCCTACTTATATCCTACTAATATAATAAATGCGAAAGTTTGTGAGTGAGTGAGTATGTTTGTTACTCCTTCACGCTAAAACGGCTGAACGGATTTGGATAAAACTTTGTAAGTAGATAGCTGGACATCTCGAATAAAACATAGGCTACTTTTTATTCCGATATTCCCACGGGGTGCCACGGCATAGGGACAAAATCTTGAAATAACAACCGCTGGACTTAGAGTCATGAAATTTGACATGATTGTTTTTAATGCAACGTCTATGATAACAACAATTTAATTTTCGGGAATTCATACGGAAAATTTTAAGAATCCCGAAATTTAAATTCAGCTGCTGGATCTAATGATTTACGATTGCAAAGCCGCTGGTAAACACTGGTGTAACAATAAAATTATTAAAATAATGTTTAAAATTGTTTTTTTTTATTGTTAATTTAATTTTCATTTTTAAATATCTCACCAGTCAAGTCCGCAATAAATCAAATTTGCTAATTAAAAGTTGTAGGAGTTATGCGATTGTGTATAGAAGATAGCACATACAAAACGGAAATTAAAAATTAAACCGCCGAAAAAACTGAAAAGCAAAAATAATAAGTTTTTGTTTAACCTTAATCTAGGTACCTACTAGTTTGAAGTCGGTGCCTCAGCACTAGCCAGGAGTGGACCTATTAGTCGTCTACCTGATGGGCTCCTATCACTCCTCCTGGCTCGTTCTGAGGCAACGACTTCAAACGATACCTCGATTAAGGTTAAACAAAAAAGGTTTATTATTTTTAGCTTTTCAGTTTTTTCGCCGGTTTAATTTTTTTGTTAAAAAGATTTTACTTTATACCTTTTATTTTATACCAAGATATACCCTATTATGTATAACAAAACAATGATCAAAATCGGGCCACTGTGTAAAAAGTTATGTCTGGGTCATACATTAGGTACAATCAGTGACTGAATAATTAATCATCCTCTGTTTTCGTACCCTTAGGGTAGGAAGTTTTTTCGAAATCTATATGGGACCACAAAAAAAGAAATAATAAATAGTTTTTATAAAAAAAAGAATTACTGAAGTTATGCGTGGAAATGCATAAAAAAAAACAAATTAATATCACATTCTAACAGATGGCTGCGTCCCTCTCGGTCCGTTCGGACCGTCCGATCGTCTGTTACGGCTAGTATCTTTATTCATCGGCGAGTGGGAACCCTGTGCTCTTGGCGCCAAACCGGTTTCGAGTCAACGGTGCCCAACGGAATATGAACGAAAATACAAACTAAAATATAGATGCACAGAAAAACAAGAAAAATAAGACCAGCACTAGGAATCGAACCCAGGTCCTCGGTATTCCGTACCGCATGCTATACCGCTACACCACTGCTCGTCAACGGTACAGACACGAATTTTCCCTATGCACCACATATCTCAGCTTGTTTGTTTCTTATTTAGCCACTTCAGCAGTGACTCTAGCGACATCTATACCGTAGCCCTCATCGAGAAACTTTCGGCATTCCATTGGAACTAACCGCTCACCCGGACAAGAGATATCGTTTTGGAATCTTTTTGTATTTTTTATTTCTTTTCTGGCTTTTCTGTGCATCTATATTTCAGTTTGTATTTTCAATTTAGGTTTTACGGGATGAAAGTAAAAGTAAAAATTTGGAATTGAAATAAAAAATACCAAAAGATTCCAAAACGATATCTCTATTCTCGATGCAATATGAACGCTTGTGTAACATGTTAGTTAAGTTTCAATTTCGCGTGCAAGTCGTAAGAGTAGGTAACGATTTATACCTAAACTTGACTTTTGTTCGAGAGTCCCTTCTGTACGGTAGTAATTCTAGTAATATTAGTTATTCTGTGCTAAGTTGAGCAGTCCTTCGTTTGTACATTTAAAATAGATTAAAATAAAAGGCATCAATATCGTGACCACTTATTTTATTTAATAGGCTTGAGAACCTCCTCCGTTTTTCTCGTCGGTTAATTATTTAAACTTAAGATTGTTATACTTAACTTGTATGAAAGCACAGAAAAAAACTTTACTATTTTGACACCCTAAACACGTTCACGGTTGCATCGCAAAAGCACCGCGCTAAACTGTCCCCTGTGTCACCTAAGTTTTAACCTCGTCATGGGCCAGCCGCGACCATGCGCGACCGGTGTCGCTACAAGCAAATTTTTAATCCATTGCGCGTTCTACCTGTTAATCTAAGTCCGGTGAGCGTATCGACCACGCAATAGGAAGCGAATTCGCTCGCCGGGCCGCCTGTCACGCATAGCCGTGGCCGGAATATAAGTTTCGACCTCGTTGTAGTTGAAGGAAGTTCCCGAGCCGCGACCAATTCGTAATGAGGTGGATTCCACCCACAGTCCGACGTGTCCCTCGGTCAAAACTTTGCCAACGGATCTTGTCAGATGTATTTTCATTTCAACTTATTAAGGTCATCGCATTTGTGTTATTCGCATCTTCTAAGTAGGTTCAGTACGAGTAGGTAAGTACCTCTACGATGGGTTGAGTGTCAAGTACTCACTTCTTTTATTCACGATGTACCTAAATCACCATTTATGTTCCTTTGACCAACGGTCAATGTCACCCCAGGCAGTGATCAAAGACACTCCAACAAATAAAAATTTAAATAAAACATTAGTAGAATAACACATATTATTTGAAGTTGTGATATTTAGTACAATACAAAGCTATACCTAAATAAACTTTTGGCCTGATAATATTAATTGCAAACGTTTCATCGCAATACCCACTTTGTTAATTTAGAAGTTATTGAAGAATTGAAAATAGTAAAAAACATACTTATATTTTCACATTTGATTTGTACCGTTGCCAACTATACTTATTCACTGCGTCAGAGTAAATGATGAGAGTAACTATCGGTTTTATCAACCATAGAAACAAAAAAAACGATGCGTTCGGAAACTCAGATATTTGTTAAGATTGGTTTTTTGGAATCTTTTTGTATTTTTTATTTCAATTCCAAATTTTTACTTTTACGGTCATCCCGTAAAACCTAAATTGAAAATACAAACTGAAATATAGATGCACAGAAAAACCAGAAAAATAAGACCAGCACTAAGAATCGAACCCAGGTCCTCGGCATTCCGTGCCACGTGCTATACCACTTCACCACTGCTGGACCAGTGTTGTTGTTCATCAGTGGTGTAGCGGTATAGCACGTGGCACGGAATGCCGAGGACCTGGGTTCGATTCCCAGTGCTGGTCTTATTTTTCTGGTTTTTCTGTGCATCTATATTTCAGTTTGTATTTTCAATACAGATATTTGTGTTTAAAAGTAAAATGGAAGTTTTTGTCAAAGTCGCCCCGTGATTCAAAGTAAACCCAGTTCATGGTAATTTATGTATCGGATCTCGCATTGACAAAAAATGTTCTCGAGACAAGAATACGGATCGGAAATGTCAGAGATGAGAATTAACATTTGCGTTTAAATAAGATGTGTTATTGTTTCGAAATTTCGGATGTGGGCTGCTAAACCTAAATGTCAATCTTAATTGTATTCTTCGTAAGTATTTCAGCGGGGATTTTTTTGTCTACAAGTTACAATGTGAAATTTAACCTGTATATTTAATATTAAATCCGACACAGAACTAAAGTCATCGACATAGCTTACCGGATAAGCAAACTGAAGTGGCAGTGGGCCGGCCATATCAGTCGAAGAACTGATAACCGCTGGGGCAAACGAGTTCTTGAGTGGAGACCGCGAATCGGCAAGCGTGGCGTAGGACGCCCTCAGACTAGGTGGAGCGATGATCTTCGCAGGTTAGCTGGCAAGAACTGGATGAGACTGGCCGAGGATCGTGCTCAGTGGCGTGCAACTGGAGAGGCCTATGTCCAGCAGTGGACTAAGATAGGCCGATGATGATGATGATTTAATATTAAATGGGAGGTATGTTTGTGCAACTTAAGGTAGCGTTTCCACCAAAGATGTGCGAGGATGTGTTGCGAGGAATGTGTTTTTCATTAACCAATAAAAACGCTTTATCCTCACACAGCACATCTCTGGTGGAAACAGCTGAGCGGAGCGAGGCGAGGTAAATGAAGCGTTTCCATTGGTTTATGAAAACACATTCCTCGCAACCTATACGTGAATTTTCACCGTCAGAGATACAATAAGACATGTTACTGCCCTCGCAACAAAAGTACTGAAATAGGTACTTAATGCGTTTGTCAACGATTTATTATCTGTGCGTTGCAGTTGAAATCAAAACGAGTTCCTCAAAACTTAAAAATGAATTTGGAACACGTGACGACAGAGAGTATGCTACTTTCGAAGTACCGTGTATTGTGTATTACATTCACCGGCTCGGTTTTTTTAAGCAGCATCTCAACTGGCTCGTTGGTCTAGGGGTATGATTTTCGCTTAGGGTGCGAGAGGTCCCGGGTTCAAATCCCGGACGAGCCCAATTGTCTTTTTGCTTTTTTATTTTTTTGCTAAAAGACAAATGCTGTCGAAATTACGATAGGCTAAAACTCGTAAAAAAGTCGTGGTACGAGTATAAGTGAATTTTGGCATAGTTGTGGGAAATAGTGTTTTAAACCACATATTAAGAGTACTGATGGGTGCGGGTGAACACGAGTTTTATCCCCTGAGAGGCCGCTTTTGGTCTTCGTCGGGTAGGCTACGAGGAACGAATTAATATTTAAGTATCAAGAAATGCGCGAACCGGAAAAATATATGTGGTGAATCGAGTCACAGATGGGTATTACTAAGTTGCGATCTCCTTACACAAATAACCTCAAGCGTGGGATAATGCTATGTACATTAATTTCACTCGGAATGCTTAGCCAAACGTTCCTATTGTTTTGTCAAATAATATGTACAGTCACTTATATCTACTATCTGACACGTCCTTCCGTAGAAATAGAGTCGTATCAGATATTAACCGTGTCAAGCCGTGTGGAAAAATTATTTTTTCCGTGATACGGTTAACCGCTCCAAGGAAAAGAAATAATTTTCAGCTGTCCGGTCAACCGTGGAAAATCTTAACCACTTGTATAAATGCAGAATGTAATCTAGTGTCACTCTTGTAGTGAAGTATGTATAATTATTCAAAGATTTGTTTTAACATGAACGCTGCACGCCGCACGACCCGCCTTGCTCGTCACGCTCGAGCGTCGACGAGGGTTTGGCTTTTAGGTTTAACTTCTCACGTGTTGAGCCTAGCATTTCTAAATTACGTAGGTAAAATAAATTGGTGAGATGAACTGTAAGTAAAAATCTTTAATTTAAGCATAATACCTAGCACATTTGAAACTGTAGAATGAATGAAAATTATTGCTTTCCGCATAACGTTCACAATATCTTGCGTATGTGCTTGACTAACATTTTCACAAACATTTGGAGGATCAGACATATTTATATGTATTGTGTCGTAGGCCTCGAGACAATTTAACCATTACACGTTATGTCGATTAAGTGTACTTTTGTGCCACAGGATCATTATGATTGTGAGAACATTATGTTTGTTCGCGTTCGCCAGCCGGACTATGGAAAATTTGTACTTTTCGATTGTTCGGTGGCGATATTACCGTACAGTGTACAGATGTACACCAACCGACCAGTATCGCCACCGGACAATCTTTTCCACAGTCCGGCTGGCCGGACTACACACCGGACCACGGTTAAGAAGGCAGATATTTATGCACGCTTGTTGTGTCAGATATTGGTGCTGGTGACTGTACCTAGGTACAATTATGTAAGTAATATATTAATATCGAAAGGTTAATACCTGAGGTTAATAAAATACACCTTAGTGGATAATGTATACGTGAAAATAAAACTTTTGAAACCAAACAGAAAAAAGAGAGTCATTGTATTGTATTGTAGAAAAATATTAAAAAGAGGCAAAACGTTCTAATTTTAATTTGGAAGCAAATAATATTGTTTAGAAAATAGTTCTTAACCGATTTATGAAATGTAGCGCAAACTATTTTTCTAAACATCTGGTAGCATGGCGAACGGTTGTGTTGCTCTGAAAATAAGCTCTAGTTGAGGTCGAAACGCGTTACTAGTGGTGATAGATGGGTTTGTGTGATTTGTGTGTATTTTTTTACATTGTGAAGGTGGAGGAACTGCATGAACACCCATTTCTTGCATAAACGTAGCTATCATAAGGTCGCGGGTGAGCACAGTAATTGTTTCAGTTCAAAAAATATTCATCTATTGAAAGTTAATACTCAGGTAAATTAAAAGTCATATATGTGATTTTATAAGACAATGCTACATTATTTTGCAATTTACTATGACACGACGACAGCTGAAAATCGAGAATTTTCGATGGTATTAGCAAAACTGAAGTGCTTACTGTTTTTCTATTTTTCCAACGAATATAGGTACCTACTTCGAGTTTTATAGGTTTTACGTTTTAATAATTCAGTACAATGGTTTACTAATGTTTCGGCGAAAATTATTTAGCAAATTATTAGCTCCCAAACTATTTATCCCATATTTTTATTTAGGCGAAATGTTATTTCCCAACTCAACGTTTCGCACTAGTTGTCTTTTTTGCGGCGTTTTTTTTCGGGCGTTTTTTTCGGGCGTTTTTTTATTTTTGCTGGCGTTTTTTGGTGTCGGGGGGTTTTTTTTATTTTTAATTTAAGTTTTTTTTTTAAAGTCGTGATGGCCTAGTGGTTTGACCTATCGCCTCTCAACAGGAATTACATTTGAAATTTACCACGAGCTTTGCGGTGAAGGAAAAGATCGAACCTGCACAAACCTGCGAAGCAATTCAATGGTGCGTGTAAAGTTCCCAATCCGCACTGGGCCCGCGTGGGTACTATAGTCCAAGCCCTCTTGTTCTGAGAGGAGGCCTGTGCCCAGCAGTGGGACGTTTATAGGCTGGGATGATGATGATGATGATGATTTCATGTTTTTTAAACTGGTATATTTGTTTTTAAAGTGGATATCCTGGCTGCAGCATCAGCTCATCGTGTTGCCACCATTGCATTGTATGTAGAATCAAATACTGATCAAAAGGAATCAAACACGACATATCTGCTATTATTTTTTCAAGAGTATACTGGTGTGCTGGATATCCCGGCTGCAGCATCAGCTCGTCGTGTTGCCACCACTGCATTGTATGTAGAATCAATTACTGATCAAAACGAATCCAAACACGACGTATGTGCTATTATTTTTTATAGAGTGTACTAGTGTGCTGGATATCCTGGCTGCAGCATCAGCTCATCGTGTTGCCACCATTGCATTATATGTAGAATCAAATACTGATCAAAGAAATCAAACACGACATATCTGCTATTATTTTTTCAAGAGTATACTGGTGTGCTGGATATCCCGGCTGCAGCATCAGGCCGAGATTTCCATAATCTTGCATAGTTATATAGCATACATGGGTGTTTCAAATTTTAGGTCCCATATATGTTTGAAAGTAAAGTAAATACCCATTATGCGTCTAAGATTCCTACCGCAGCGAACAAAAGAGCTGATGATCTTGAAACGGCTGAACCGATTTTGATAAAACATGTCTAAGATCCATCGCTAGAAACCCAGCTTTCAAATAAAAAAAAACCGCATTCAAATCGGTCCACCCGGTTAAGAGCTACGGTGCCACAGACACACACACACACACACACATAGCGGTCAAACTTATAACACCCCTCTTTTTGCGTCGGGGGTTAAAAAAGCTCGTGGCGTCTTTTTCTTACGATGTTCGCTAAAGCTCACATCGTATCTCACGCCACTCACCTTTTTTGAAGCCTGTTATACAACAGTTGCATAAAATACTATTATAAATACAACAAAAATAATGTGTACAATAAATAGCAGTAATACAGTCTAAATAAATTAATAACATTGTATGTCATTTCCTATCTAAATAAAAAATTCTAACAAATGATTACATGTCCAAGAAAAAAATTAAATAAGGAAGTCAAAGATAGGGTAGTATCATAAGGTAGGTACACTAAGTATATTCATTGAAAAAAACAATTATTGAATAAAAGCATTACTCGATTAAAATTGATTGTAAAGCTTTTTTTTAATTTGTTAGTTTTCAGAGCTCTAATAGATGCTGGTATTCTATTAAATATTTTTGGTCGCATGCCAATTATACTGTGTTACAAGGTATATACTGTTACTTTTTGGTCATGTTGTGAACGTGTCGGAAATCTGCGGTCTTGTAATGCACTCCTAAAAAGATTTGGGTTTGACTTTACAAAGCAGGCCACTTCCAGAATGTATAATGATGCAAGCGTCAGAATGTTCATTTTCTTAAAGAAAGGAACACAGCTATCTGTTACATTTAGGCCATACATAGCTCTTACACATCGTTTGTGTGCTCTGAATGCCACCTGCCTTTCAACAGAGTTGCCACAAAATATCACTCCATATCTCAATATTGAACCTACAAGTACTAGAGAAAATTAAATACACGACACCTAATAAAATTACATTAAAGTAGTAGTATGAAGACATGAGCTTAATAAAGATTATTCAGGACAAGAAAACAAACAAAAGTTTTAGTCAAGTTACGAGTAAGTAATAAAAATGCAATTTCAATTTCAAGTTTTTATTTTCGTCGATAATAAATAATGTCACTTAACTTCTAATAAAATCTTCTGCATTTAGATCATAAAAACACACAATTCCATCTCTTTATTGTAAAGAGTATTACATCAGTAGGTAAACGTATCAGATAAATTACTTGTACATATCATTACATTAGCGTATTAAGTTCCATGAATAAGAACGAAATACGACAATATTATACAAGAACTTATTATGACCTAACTTATAACTTATAAATACTCCTATCTAATTATAAATAACTGTCTAGAAGGTAATTCAAACGAGAATGCTTTCGTGCCAGAATTCGGCAAAAATGGAGCTGAATAATAGAGGGACGATTTACAACATAAATTATGTAGACTAATCAGATACTAAACGAAACAAAATGTTGTTTAAATTACACACACACAAACATCACGCCTGTATTCCCAAATGGGGTAAGCAGAGCACACGAAACGTTACCGCTTCGGAGCCACTTTTAGCAAGTTTAGGTTTTTTTTTATTCGACTGGATGGCAAACGAGCAAGTGGGTCTCCTGATGGCAAGAGATCATCACCGCCCATAAACATCTGTTTTAGGTTTTAAATTAAAACAAAAGGCTTTTGTTTAAAAAAATAGCCATGCATAAACATCATTTAGGCAAAACATAAATATCAGAAGCTCACAGATTTTAAGCTAAGAAAGTAAATTTTATGAGGTTTGACAGGCGTTCAAGTTAGTAAAAGTCGACAGTAAAAAAAATACAGTGAAATAATTATAACAATCGCGTGGGTACAGTCTTTCGAGTAAATAAATTAAAATTATACATTTTCTGCTTATTTAAGTAAAAAACGACAGTATATATTTTTTTAGTCTATCAGATTAAAATGTTGCCACCGTAAATCAGAGCAACTTGTACAACGCAAGGCAAATTCTAGTTAATGTCTTTATTGGTTTTTGTATAGGTAGTTTTAAAAACAATATCCATTTCGAAATTATTATGTCATTCTAATTTTTATTTTATTTGTATTTTTTTTGGTGGCTACGCCAGACAGTCTTCTCGGTTGGCACTATCTGGCCAATCGCACACGTTCAATTTCACATTGAACACGGTGCCTGGCTGGCAAGTGAACTGCACTCCCTCTCCGTTCACACAACGCCAGTACTGCAAAAATAAAAAATCTAGCTATAATCCGGTATGTAGGTAGTTTGTGTTTACAGATACATATTACGTAGCTAAATAAAAAAATGTGGTAGAAAAGCCAAAATTTTAAGAGCATTTTGTATTACATACTTTATCACATTTCTTTTTGTCGGGAATGTAGTCCTCATCATTGTCGCACACACGGTGGTCGTCGACTTCATTATCCTGAAAAAAAAGTTTCTCATGTTTAGCAAACAAAGAGGTTAAAATTAATTGGAATTAAAATGATTATTTTAATTAACAGATCCTCATTTGAAATGAACAACCGGCCAAGTGCTTGTCAGGTGGCGGCTACGCGCACGGCAGACGGCAGGGCAGGCACAAAACAAGTAGTAATAGGGGTTCCCTACTAATATGCGGCAAATACCCAATATTACATTTTAATCAAATAGAAGTCGTTCCCTAAATCTAAATAACGCTTTTTTATATTGGTAGGTAGGCTTATTTTTCGAAATGTATTTTATTATGGTAACTTCTTTTTATGTTGTTGTTCTAGTAAACGTATTACTTTCTTTTATTCTTTGTGATCAATTAACATTACATAGAATTATATTTTATAGTGAACGTGAAACTTGTCTGCCTTCTAACTTATTTGAGTGGTGAAAGTCTGCTAGCTGAGGCATTTACAATTTTATTTTATGACGAAGTTCATTAGCTTCATTAATCAAGGATTCGATTTGTAGCATTCGAAGATGGCGGATGTAGACAATGTCTAATTTTGCTATTTCTGTTTCTTTGGCTAGTTGAAGTATAATTTTGATAGTGTTTTATGCGGCGATTAACGTTAACAGTGAACAGTGATCCCAAAATTCTATATTAATGCGCTAGTGGTCTCCACGTGGTTTCTGGAATTTTACTATCAAGTTGCAAAAACTACAATCACCGTACAACGTCCCTCTCAAAGAGAGTTTACCTTGACACTGGCGAAATTGTCCTATTAATTAGGACAGAAAAGCCATATTTTAAAAGAGAAGAAGAAGTTCATTAATCAAACTTATAGCACTCCTCTTTTTGCGTCGGGGCTAAAAATGTCATACCGTAGGCTGTTCGACGTCAGGTATTTCTGGGACCACGGGGATCGGAGCTTCGGGTTCCTTCGGGACCTCAGCTTCGGGTGCTTTCGTGGTAGTAGGTGCCGCAGTAGTCGTAGTGGGCTTTGACGGTTTGACAGTTGGCACTGGTTTAGGTACAGCAGGCTTTGGCTTGGCTGTAGTGGTAGGGATGGGGGCACCTTCGGATGGGTTAGCTGAAGTTGAGGGCGGACGGGCCCATTCCGGCTAAAAGTATAAACATGCATATTTGTTAAATCACTGAACAGTCAAGTGGGTAGAGTAGAGACCCTAAATAGCTACCCACTAACTAAAAAGCTAGAGGTTGCATTCAGAATTCTCAACAGAAAGATATTTGTAGCAACTTAAGTAGTTAATGTACATACTCCTATCGTATGTAGTCTGCAATGCTAGAGATGCCAGCCTAAGTCTGATTTTGCCCAAGATTAAAATTGGACTTACTGCCGATATCCATGTCAGATTTTTGGCAAAAAAAAACAGACTTGCTGCTGGTGCGATTGCATGGCAGTTGATGCAGTCTTGGGCACATACAAGTTTTTTTTTCAAATGGTCCAAACGGAAATCATTAACATAGAGTGCCTGCTTTAAGGCGGAGTCGATTTTAGTTATTCGAAGCAGCATTTTTTTTCTCGGGAAATTATCATTAGGTACATTTGAGAGCTTTATGACGCTTCAATACAAGTTAAATTATTTACAGTAAAAAGTTAAGAGTACTCACAGTAGGAGTGGTATTTCCAGTACGTGGAGGAGGTACTGTGTAAGAGCTCATGTGCTTGTGCAGCAACTTCATCAAAGGGTTCGTGTCCCCACAGAGTCCTCTAAAGTCATCCATATCTACGGCCCAGGTCATTGCTCCCAAGTAGCCCTTTTCTTTGATCCAGTTCATCTTGATCTCAACGCTGCGCTCGTCTTCATAGCCAACCCACTGAGTTCCCTTGTAGGCGTAAGGGCATTTTCCAGCCTCATCCCATTTCTTGGTCCAGCCAGAGTCTTTCTTGTCGACTTCTGTGCAAATCTGAAATAGGAAATTATAATACTTAAGAAAAGGATACATTTCCACGAAAGAAAGTAAGTTGGTAAGTATAATTTGTTTACTGCACACAAATATTCTGCCCGGGTACCTACACTAGATAAATACGAAAAACTAAATTCCGAAAGTCGGAATCACGAATTTCAAAACACTGTTTTTATAATTCCGAATGTTTTAAAACTCCTAATATGACACCTATTCCGATTCTTAATCAATCCGATTTTTATAAATCCGAAAATTAAAAATATCTGAGGTTTAAAATTACGATTTTCAAAATTCCTAACTTTATTAAACCGAACAATAAGAAGTCCGAGTCAATAATAATCCGAAATGTCAAAAATACGAATTCCGATTACTAAAATACCGAATTTCAAAATTCCGAATATCATTACATCGATTAATAATAAATCCCGACTTATTAACGTAAGCTATGTAGGTTAGATTGGCCTAAAACAGCAGTAACTGTGATTGATTTTCAGCCATGTGACACAAGGTCGACGCTTTCGCGAAGCTCCTATTCCGCGCACTTAAGACGGTTCGCGCCTTTGCGCAATTCTAACCTAACCTAACCAAACCTATGCAGGTCAATTTACCTAAATTTATTGATATTAATTCGAGATTCGAGATTCAAGATTCCGATTATTAAAACCACGAAGTTTATTTTGCCGATTGTCATATTTCCGAATTAGCGACGTTATTTCGAAAATTTCATAATCGGAATACTGTACTTCGGGCCTATAAACATTCCGTGTTTTTCATTCATCGGAGTTTTGAAAAAAAAACGATATTTTGAATTTCGGAAAACTAAATTTCGTGTTTTTAAGTAATCGGAATTAAATATTCTCTTAGAAATTGTGAAAATCGGAGTTTTGTAAATCGGAATTAGCAAATTCGGAATTAAATATTTCGGAGTACTTGGGTGTTCCCATTCTGTCCTAAATATTTAAGAAACGAACATACCGGAAACTCTGGTTATGTTCATGTACCATCACGAACCGTGACTATTGAGCCACTCGCCACTATTCATAATTTAGCCGAGTTATAAATAATCGTAGTAAGCATTACACGGCCAAATTACGAACAGTAGAAAGTGGCTCAACAATCCCGATTCACGACTGTAAATGGAAAGTACTTAGATGTAGTTCTAAAGATTGTGTACCTCGTAGTAAGCCCAAAATCCAGTGGCATTCGTGTACGGGGCCGGGTCACCACCACCAGCTTCCTTGTTGATGAAGGTGCCAAGACCGTAGTTATTGTTGCCAGCTGACAGAGTGAATGAGCGTCCATAGAACGGAATGCCAACCACTAGCTTGTTTGACGGGCAGCCCTTCTCCTCCCAAAGGTTTAGGCCATCGTTCTATAGTAAAACAAAAAAGTTAGATTGCGTTCATGTAGCGAGCGTATAAATAGAATCTTAGTGGGATCTTTTCTTCGAAAAGTCTGCATACGCTCTAAAGCTATCGTCAGGTTTTGATCCTAGACGACACAACGACATTTCAGAGAGGATTTTATATTTCTAAATATTGTTATTTGTAGTTCATAGAATCTTTGAATACAGTTTGATTCCATCTACGTCACTATTACACTCGACTACGTTTCTTTCTTTAAGGATACAATATGATTATGACGTATTGTTCCCCTTTTTGCAACCCACGTGCCTGGATATGAATGGAACCATTGACGTCATTTAACGTATCATGCGTTAAATATTAACACACCTACTTACTAACTTATTTAGGTTTGCTTTTAACTCGTGAATAACCGTGAATTATTAATGATCGTTAACAACAACAAAATGGAGTTTTAGATAGCCCTACCTACATTCATATGTACATAACTTTCTAGTGTAAATAGGGAATATGTATGCAAGCATTTTTTTATTCGTTAAAATAAATCTTCATTATTTGACAAAACGAAGGATAGTTTAAATATTAGACAGAGATTAGTGAGAGATTGCCACGACTACCATAGCAAGTTAGTACTCAATTGAGTTTCCAGAAAGAGATGGAATGCAAACTTCATTCGCACTTATCTTTCTTACATTTCTGGCCTAACAGGGCGTAAAAATAACAAATAATATGCTAGCTTTTCGTGTAAAACTGAGCACGTATTGGGAAATTGAAACAATAGCTTACCACATTCAGCTTCTCGTACGCCCATTGGTCATGCGGGCGCTTGTATAAGGGCGAGTGCACGTCGGCGAAGCCGGCCCAGTTACCACGTAAGTCGTACGACATCACGTGAATCGCATCCAGTTCACTGGCAGAAAAACAAAGATGTATATATAGAGCAAGGCTGGACAAGAGATTTACAAGGTGGGCAAAATTTTTAAATCTGAGGCGGCGCCGTGCCATTACATTCAGAAGTAACCTAACTACAAAAATTAGTCGGCTCGTCGGTCAACACGTTGGAGGGCAAATGTAGGTGGAGATGGGTACTTATATACTTATTAAGTGAGATAAGGATCAATTGATGGTCAGATTTCATTTTTTTAATAGAAAGAACGGACGCAAGTCACTCTTTGGTACTAAAAATCTCACCGGCACAGGTCTGGTACATGGTATCCCTCCATAAGCCTGAAGTTAGCGAGGGGTACCGCAGCTGTCAGCTCCCAGCCTTTACCGGCGCGGATAAAGGCTCTCCTCAACTCTTGAACCAGGTATAGGAAACGGTCCTTGTCGGAGAAGGAACCACCACGATCCGCAGCTCCAGGGTACTCCCAGTCCAGGTCGAGACCATCGAAATTGTATTTGTGCAGGAAATCTGCAAAATAAGTTACTGAATTTAGTCTCACAATTTGTAATAATACGTCGATTAAGTGCTATTTGGGTGCCAAGTTGCCCCATTCTTCTGAAAGCAAAGAGACAAGAGGTTGGTCTTTGTAATTATCGAGTGCATTTGGATATATTTAGTAACATTTTGTCTAGATATAACTACTTGTAATTTCATGAGTCGTACAAAAGTTCTAATTACTTTAAGTAATGGCTTTCTTCGTCGTCCATGAGCTATCCAATTTAAGTGGACAATGTTTCAAGTAAGTAGTTTCCATAGTTTTAAGAAGTTTATTGTAATGAAGACATAACTTGCTATCAGCAGCTGGCACCCGGTTGTGGCTTGCGTGCTAAGCTATTTGTATTCCGTTGCAAAAAAAGTCGTTTAAAATGTTTAATTTGCACAGTTTAATGGTCCATCAAACTTCCGAAATCCCCTGCAACTAAGTGTAGTCAGATTTCTAGACACGCAGGGAACCCAAATGACTATATTTCTGTTTAATCAAATTATTTAAATTTAACTTTTTGAAAGCGTCTCTTGATATTCAAATATAAAATATATTTCCTAGTAAAGAAATTGTAATTTCCTGGATAAAAATTCCAGTTCCTCTTAACCTCATGTAAATATACCAATTTCTTTGTTCGCACGACATTGATATTATTCCTTTTTCCTCCGCATAAAAGTCAATAAAGACCATAACCCATAACACAACAACAGATAAGTACACTATCTCGATGTAAATCCTATTTGAAAACGTCAAAGATAGGGTACGAATGCGTGTGCAGACCGAGGCTTATTCCGAGTATGATATATGTCGGAAATATGACATTTATTCGAATCGACTGAAAGCAAAACGGGCAAAGTATGAACAATATAAAAATTCCCGCTGTCGGGGCGCGGTCGTGATGAGAATGTTTACCTATTATATATTTTTAATCACGCGGGCTCGCCCACCGCTTCCCTATTATTCAAATGTGTTTATGTAGAAGGGGAAGGGTGTTCCTACTCTCGTTAATTATTCATCTTAACGAGAACTTTGCTACAGTTTCCGTAATTAAGGACTACCTACTGTTCTAGCAAAAACGTGGACAAACTGCAAAATAGTTACCTTCTGTTAACAGACAATTAAGTGTTTCTGTAGAGTTCATTAAACGTTATAAAAATATATATTTCGGGCATTAAAGGTTAGCCATATTGAAGGTTAGTAGGTAACTGCAAGTAGCGACTGTTCATCGAGCTCAGCCTGTGCATGTAAACTAATATACTTAACTAATACCTACGTAGAATAATATACTGCCTCAGTATTTATGTGACATGTATTTGACTTGTTGTATAATTTGGACATGTATTCTAACTTCAGTATTAGAAAATGTTTGGTATATATTACTTTTCAAATTCTGCAACGGTGCAGCACCCGCGAATAAATTGGTCAATACGTTTATATGATAGACATAAAACGGTGTTTTCTCGCCGCATTTTGTTGTTTCCGCCGTCACCCGGAAATATATATTTCCCGTAAGTGCGTAACATAAATATTTTCATAGAAGGAACAGTTTATATAATTCCAACATAATTTGTGTCAACATTACACGTGACGTAGAACCAACAGGAAGCTCGAGAGAAGAATACTGGAATGAGAAGCGAAACTTCTATTGTCACAAGATTTGAAGCTCCCACGCTTCAATAAAATCATAATATTACTGTTATTGGCACCAAAAAAGTTAATTTAGTAAGTCGTTTCGAGTCGTAATATTGAAATGCGCTTCATTTTTAATTCATGAATTTAGCCTCTCTATCTCTCTTGTCAGTTCGTTTTAATTAAGGACGTGCTAACTAAGTTTTTTTTATATAAGTAACTTGTTCAACCTAGTGAATAATTTGTTCAAGTTCATAGTTCCTTCCTCTTTTGCCTTCTAGTTGTCTTTATTATTACGTTAAAGCCTCGTGCGCTACAATATTGATGGGTCTCTACCTATTCTCTCAAGTCAAGTGAATCTCAAACAACGCGATTAATGCTACCCGGGTAATGGTTTGCTTGTCTTATAGGCTTAATACAATACCCTATTAACCTTATTTGATCCACCGACGATTAAGTTAACTGACCGTAATAATTTACTAAATATATCTAGTTGGAAAATTTTAATACACTTTGTAATTAATCTACTTCGTGTATGATTCATTTGATTGAAATTTTCAGTTCAATTCAATAACAGTCAACATATGATAATGCTGTCAAGCTCAAAAGTAGCTGAACCGTTCACGGAACGAATTCTAAGCAGGCGAAGTCACGGGCAAAAGTTAGTATAATATAAAAGTACGTAGCTTACCAACAACACTTTTAACGAACGCCATTCTGGAGCTCAATTGGGCGACCATGTGCGAGTATTTGGAGCCGCCTTCAGCCCATCCTCCGACTGCCACCATAAACTTGATGTCTGGATGATTCGCTCGCAAGGACGTGAAGTTGCGGAAGCCATTCTTCTCTTCGTCCAACTGGAAATATATCTAGCTTAAAATACAATATAATACATATATTTTTCATTGTATCTCACAAATCAGCATTCACAAACTCACTGACATGATTCAGGGATTTATCCTATCAGTAATCACTAAACAAATCTAGTGACACGAAAAAACGAGTTGCCTGTCAGGGATTTAATCAAATGACTGTTTTTTTTTAGCCAAATGATAAAACGGATTCGCCATTTTGTGTAACGGCGTTTAAAGAAATACATTTAAAAAACGAAAACTAGATTAAAATTAAATAAACTTTCCGTGGGAATTTCGAGATAAAAAGCAGCCTATATGTGTTATTCCAGAAGTCCAGTTATCTAAATATCAAATGTCATCCAAATCCATCCAGCCGTACAAACAAACATACCCACACACTCGCAAACTTTCGCATTTAATTTAAGTGGATGTAAGATACATAATTTACCTCAGGATCGATTACGAGGACCTCGTGCGTATTCTCGGTGACCCCAATGAATGAGTAGATGATGTGTGTACACATCTCCACCGGAATGTCCTCGATGCCATAGCGACCTACACCAGGCCGGTACACCGCCCAGTTACTAAAATAACATACTATGCGAGCTCTGCCCTCCGCTGCGAACAATATAAATACAATTAAGTAAGTAAATTAGGTACTGAAATGAAGTTAATATTGAACTCAGTGGAATTTGACTATTACAATAACATATTACAGTGTCTTTTAATAAGTCGCATTCTTAGATCAAGAATGGATCAACTCGAAATAGGTAATACCATACCTACCCCATTTTAATTTAGACGTTCTGGAGTGTCTGTAAGGCTTAAATGGTGGAGTATTTTGAGTTAAAAGACTCCTGATCTAAGAGTGTGAAGTATTTGTTATAGATATTTAGCTTATAAAACATGCAGAATGCAAAAAATATATAATAGCATTACCAATATCATATACAGCATATCCAGATTATGCTTAAAATAAAAAAAGTCTGTAGCTCCTAAAAGCCTATATTTCCTAGAGCTTCTGTTATATTAAAAAATAACAATACCTTGAGTATTATATAAAAGTATAAATATCTAGATCAACTTTTCTTACAGGTAAATAGAGTGAAATTCACTTCATCGTTCCGGCTGTTTCCAACCAGTAAAAGACTTGTCTCACTGGATGCGTTCAGTTCATACATTTTCACTACATTTTATATGAGCTGCCCGAAACTGAGGACGTGGAACGAATCCTGTGTGACAATGCTTTATTAGCCCAATGTACCGGTCAAGGGTAAACGGACTGCCCTAATAAGTGGTTCATCCCTGAGAAGACGATATTGGAGATATCGCCGACGCGTCGTCGCTGATGCGAACTAAAACGCAACTGCGTATTTCGCAGTATTTATCACTTTATTTAATACAGTGAAACAATTATAATGTTTAATTGCGAAGTTGCACCACAATTTTACCCAAGACTGAGAAATATGAATAAAATGTTGTTCTAATCTAGCTTTATCTTGCATTTTTACGTAAATTTGTTTAGACATCCAATAAGAAACAGTTTATTTATGACTACAATGTAAATCTTTGTACTTAGGTAAAAATGTTGTAATAATAGTAGATTGTTAAACAAGGGACTAAAACAAGCCATAATGGCACGAGATGCTTAGCCACCCGAGCAGAGCGAGGGTGGCTATAGTTCGAGTGGCATAATGGAGTGGAATAAATAGAGTGGAGTGGAGTGTAATAGAGTGGTTTAATTTCGGGTTTTCGCATGTTGTATTTTATATTATTCAATTGATAAAAAAATAATAAATAAAAATAATTTATTATCAGGCGTTTAACGTCCATAGATTTCAACAGGGCATCACGAAATTTGTTAGTAACAAATATTCTTATAAACTAAATTAGTAAAGATCATTTTGAAAACTAATTTGGTGAAAGCGCTGGTAGTTTAAAAAAATGACGTGTAAAAGTGCCCATTGCGGCCTATTTACTGAATAAATAATTTGAATTTGAATTTGAATTTTGAATCAACACAACCACTGAAACAATTAATATCAATTGAAAATCGAAAATGTCAATGTACTTATTAAATTAAAATTATAAAATTAGAATTTTGAATTGAATAGATTAATTAATAATAATTTACATAATTATGGTTGTTTAGTCTCGCGTTAAACACTTAGTACTTTTCACTTTGAATACGAGAAAAAAAAATTTTTTGTTCAAAATTACAATATTACTTTTTTTTAAAACGTACGCTCGACTAATGGACAGGCCATCTGTTCAAAATTCAAATAGCAAAAAAACATTTGTTGCGCGGTTTTTTCTTTTCTATAATTGTTTATGAAGTGACGCTTTCAAAGCTTACATATTTAGCCAACAGTTTCAAAATTGAAAACTATTTTAATTGGACTATGCATAATAAAATGAATTAATACTTGTATAATTATATTATATAATTTATATAATTGAATAGATTCATATTCGTAATCATTAATTGAATCCCTAGTGAATAAAAAGGAGCTTTAGTCCCGATATTCAGAGACTAAAGTAACATTTTAAGAGCAGTAGAAGTGAAAATAGATATACATCTTCAGCCAGGCTTGGTAGTGTGTTCATTTTACCGATGTTTCATCCTAAAAATAAACTATTCGATTCCCAAACTGAGTACAAGTTTCTTTTTAAATGTATGAATGCAGTTTTTTTTGTTACTAAAATCGATGGCATGGTTCCTAAGAACAGATATTCGTATGTCATACAATAGTTCAGACTTTTCCATAATGAGTTATCTCAATGTTACAGCCTGTATAAAGAATTAAATTAAATAGTAAGATTTAGTGTAAGCAGTTCACTTACATTGTACTGCGGTCAGCGCGACCGCTAGGAAGGCCAACGTCGCTAGTGTCGCACGCATCTTGCACCTGCAAAATATTAGCATTTGGTAAATAAAATTACATAATTACCTCATCATCATCATCATCATATTAGCCGTAGGACGTCCACTGTGGGACATAGGCCTCACCCATGAAGGAATAGTAGGTAAGTACCTAGTTAATTCAATTAAATTTCTATTTTTTTTATAAATTACCTACGTATTTTTTAACCTTCAGTAAAACTTCCACTAGGAGGATTTATGAATTTTTTTCACACGATAAAACAAATGCAATCAAATCAGGACATTATAAAAGTCTGTGACACTTTTATAAACGAATATTAAAAAAAATCTTTCCAATTTTTGGAAAGTATACAGACCTACATATGTACATAGTTCCATTTTATGATAGTGTAACAAATTATCACGTATCTATCCAATGATTGTGCTGACGAAATTTTAAGGTTCTTGAAATCTGACGTACTTTAGACGGTCATTTCCTAATTTAAAAGCTGACAGAGAAATGAAAGGGGTTAAGAACAATTTTTCATTCAGTCATAGGCATGTAAATATTTCCACTTTAGCAACGGTGGATACTTTTTTTTAAATATTAACTAAGGGTATTTTTCACTTGTTTTGTTGTTTTTTACATAGCCAGTGATTGCTATGCGTGTGAACGTTACGATTGGAACGAACAGTCACCATCCAAGCATTTAGTTACGGATCCTTGTTGTAGACAATGGTTCAATGCATTTGTGCCTCATTTCTCACGTCGTCGGCTCAGTGACAACTGTCTAACAATGATGACTGGCGCTTAGTTAACGGTCTCATCTGTCGGCTAACGGGAATATTGCTCCAGTTAACGACGCCTACTGACCCGGTGTCTGCTATTGTGCTTACACAAAGCATTTATTAATCTGGACAAGTGGAGATGGAGTGAGGTATCGGCATAGAAAGTGATTTTAGTTGCGCGTGTATTTTCGCACGATAAGAACAAATAAGCTGCGTTGTGGAGCGGGGCAGACGATATGCGATATTTTTTAATGTTAGTTAGGTACTCGTTATGGTTAGTACGAACTTTGTGCAATCGCTCTTAAATCTTTCATTAAGTTTAAAACTTTTCATAAACGTGAAATTAACGTGATATTTTAGGCACAAAAATAATTATATACAAGAGCTTTTAAAACCCACGCCATCCCCACTTTTAACTTTGAAGTGTAACTTTTATAATTAAGCTCGGTTTTTTCGCGTATTCTTGAATATATTCTGGACTTTTTATACCACAAATTTTATGTGAGTACCTATCTAATTAAAATAAATCTACTAAGGCAATATTAGCATCATAGAGCTAGATCGCAGTACACAATAAAGCATTGTACAATTATTAGACGTAATAAAGCAGGTGGGACGTTTTTCTCCGTGCATAAAGTGTCATATTCATTTTGTATAGGGTACCCTAATCGTGATTTATAATTTGTGATAAATCAAAGGTTCAGTTTGCTAAAATAAGGAACTCTGGCAGTCAAGACAAATGAACAGATCAATCACGAAAACCCGGAGAAAGTTGCTTATCAATAAGTTCCCAGAAAGGCCACAAAGTGAGCGACTTTGATTTATTTATTGATTGATGAAACGATGCCGCTGTTTTGGTAAGAGTCCTTAAATAATAAAACTTTTAAATCAAACTTTTTTCTTATTCTAAAATTTAATATTTTAACACGACCCTATCTATGAGTTCTAATAAAAATCTCACGACTGATTTTCATTCATAACATACTTAAATTGTCATGTAATATTATACTTCATTAAAAATTCTCATATGATGAAATAAACTCTATATTAATCATTATGTTACTTTTAATTTTGTAAGATTGTGTTTCAGCCTTCCAACAAGCTTTCAATTTGATCAGACTACATTTTGAAACGTTTGCAAAGCAGTAGTTGGTTTAACCCGTCACGAGTCCAAGACTCTACATTAGTCCCTAACTTTTTTTGTGCGGGAAATGTCCTTAAGACTACGGCCAGTAGTCTCTAGGACATTTACCGCAAAAAAAAGTTAGGGGCTAATTTAGTCTCTAGGACGCGTAACGGGTTTATTGATCGGTAATTCAATAAACCTAGCTAACTTTAGCCAAAATTTAATTGTTTTTGTTCCAAAAATAAACGGTTTGCGATTATCAAAACATGGATAACGCAACTACCTAACATAACATAGAGATGTAAAGCAGAGGCAGCCGAGGTCCTCGCTGGCATTTACATGAAACTATTTTACGTTAAGGGACTACGCTCGAACAAACGGTTCATCAGATATGAATGCTTTTATACAGCGTCTGTAACTTTAATTCGTGATTTTGTGATGCCATTTCGAGTGTAGTTAAGCGAAAGGTCATTTGAATTCCAACATTACTCTTAATAGGTTAAGGCATCAAGCTGAATATTTATTAGTGTTTTGATTAAAAATAAATTTGCAGGTGGTAGGACCTTGTGCAAGGTCCGCCCGGATTGCTACCACCATCTTGCTCGCTAATCCTGCCGTGAAGCAACAGTGCTTGCACTGTTGTGTTTCGGCGTGGAGAGTATGACAGCCGGTGAAATTACTGGCACGTGAGGTATCCCATCTTAGGCCTCTAGGTTGGCAACGCGTCTGCAATACCCCTGTTGTTGCAGATGTTTATGGGCGGTGGTGATCTCTTACCATCAGGAGACCCACTAGCTCGTTTGCCATCCAGTCGAATAAAAAAAAATATATGTATAGTTGTAGGTACCCATTGAAAATGTTAAAGTGAAATAAAATTTATTCAAACATAGTGAGACTATTTAATAAAGCAATTGGGCTTATTTCTATATAATCTAGTAATTAAAAGACTATTAGCAGGTCCTCAAAGTTGACATGCATCAGAAACTATACTACTGTAACTAATTGAGTGAATATTGCACTCAAATCACTCAATTTTACAACTTTGTCAAGCCACGTGCTTACTTAGAAAGTCTGGAATATTTTAAACATATCAAATAACATCTCGCCTCGAAGGTGTAAGTTTATGCGACAAACCGGTCGACATGTCGAACATTTGTAGAAACGCAGCGGTCCACCAAGAATGCAAATTTTATTCGCAAACAACGTTTGACTCAACTCTATAGGTTTATAAATACAGATTTATATCTTCCTTTGGTATTAAACCGATGACCGGTTCATGTTTACATTGTAAAAACGCCTTATTTACGTTTTTATCCCTCGTTTCGGTAGGCCGTTGGGTTGGAGAGTAATGTAAGTAAGTAACGTCACAAGAAAAGAATTCCGTTTGTTGTGCGCATCCACAAAGTTTTCAATTTAATGCTGAAGTTAAGAAGAAAAAACGTGTAAGTTTTTTTTTCTTCCTTATTTTAAAGATAATCAAAAGCAGTTACTTCGCTCACCCGCCGAACACAATATAGACCTACGCAAAGTAACACCTTATTCAATAAATTATTTAAAGAGAATCATACTTAAAATTAAGGAAAATACTTTGTGGCAAACTAACCGTTGAGGATACGATAAATCTGTTGAGACCTTACGATTTTTTTTCAATCTAGTGTATGGCTCCATAATTCATGAAATAACCCTAACTTTAGAAAAAAAGACGTTTTTCATTGATATCCCATAAAAAGTTAGAAATCTCGCAACTGTTTACGATGCCCACTCACTTCCCTTCGTAAATCAATCCTGTTTATATCGGTTACAAAGAAGCTACCCATTCCACAACTTAGTCAGCCTTTGCTTTCGCAGTACTAATACATTTAATTCTGCTTTTTGTTATTTTGTGTAAATAAAGACTTTTGTTGCAACGAATCATTTTAAACTATATTACATTATGTTCTTATGTTACTTTTAAACAACCTTCTTTTTTTAATTTAGCCAAGATCTCAAACTTACAATATTAATATTGGAATCAAAGAATTATGGCGTAAGAAACGTGTGATTACAAATTTTCACATGCAGCCCAATGCACGGGAGGTTATTTAACACTTAAAAATATTAAGATTTTAAAAGCCGTAGAAATCCTACGCTTTTCGGTATTATAAATTACTTTTACTATCTTGCAATATTTATAATCCCGAATGTAGTAAATACGGGATTCAATAGGATGAAGAATAACACGGGTCTGTGAGATTAATAAAGTTGATAATTATTATAATTATTTATTAATATTATTTGTGTATTAGATTTGAACGGTGGGCAGACCGCCCGTTGGTCGGATTACATCAGGCAGTCGGCTAACGTGGACCGGGCAAAGTGGCGTGAAAATGAAAAGGCCTTAACTCAGCAGTAGGTGAATTTAAACTGATTGGATAGAATGAATATTATTTTTATGGATTTATTGAAATACTATAAAATATCGAAAAAAGTTGAGATGCGTTCTGGCAACAAATAAACAACCGTGCATGAAGAATAGTCAGCATTCGTACGGTGTTCTTTTCATTTATCAAAGGCACTGGACGTATTGATGATCTGTATCATCTAGTCCACAATTACTTAGAAGCAGTAAACTGTCGAAGGCTTAAAAGGACCGTAAATGCCACGAGACTCCGCAAAAGTCGTAAAGCACGCCCCTATTGCAGTGAAATATGTGAAAAATTCAACGCCTGTAATGTGATGGCACCACGTTTAGCGACGCGGGCGCTTTGCGAGGCCAGCCGAGGCTCGACAGCCCTATCAATTGCTTGTATGCACTTATCGTAAATACAAACTGAGACATGGATGCACAGAAAAACCAGAAAAAGAGACCAGCACTGGGAATCGAACCCAGGTCCTCAGCATTCCGTGCTGCGTGCTATAACCCCTACACCACTGCTGGACAGGAATCTAGACACGAATTTTTCCTATGCATACATATCTCAGGTTGCTTATTTCTACTATGCTACTTAAGCAGCAGCACTAGCGACATCTATGTGGCGTCGACAGATGTCACATTTTTTCGGAACTAACCGCTCACCTAGACAAGAGATGTCGCTACTAAGCAATCAAATCAATCATAATTTATGCACTTAATAAATAATAATAAATATCATGGGACAATAATTTAGGTACACCAATTGACCAAGTCCCAAACTAAGTGAAGCTTGTACTATACCCATAGTAATACTAGGCGACAGATAAACATACCTGTCTGTATAGATAAATACATTCTTAAATACATTTTAAACATCCAAGACCCGAGAACAAACATTGGTATTATTCATAGAAATATCTGGCCCGACAAGGGATCGAACCCGAGACCTCAAGCTTCATAGTCAGGTTCACTAACCACTTGGCTATCCGGTCGTCAAGGACTTTTACTTAATAATCAATTATTAAATCATTTTTGGATGATTCCTGTCATATCCTAAATTTTCTTCGTCGCTGACTGAATGGCTAATGATCACTGCTTCTATAGTGTTAAGGACTTGTTGAATTTTAAATCGTAGGTAATACCATTATACTAGAAATTTGCATGTTGATTTTGTACATTGACTGAATACAGTTCCTGATGATACCTACTCGTAAAACCTTTTGCAAACGTATTCCAGCAAATAAATATTTCATTTCATTTTGGTATCTCTATCACGCAATAATGTCTCATCGAATTAGATGAATCTTGGCGTACAAAAAGACAAAGATATGGATTAGATTGACACATAAGTGGACTACTTAATATCTTGATAATGTGTTCAAATTTCAATTTCCACTATAGTGGAAGTCATTTCGATTGAGAAAATGTTCAAAACAAAAAGCAAGCTAAATTATCTGCTCTACCTACTCGTAAAGTCATTTCGAAAGGTTTCCTAGTCTGTGAAAAATAGTCCAATTCAGGCGGTGTTAATTGAATGTTAACTAAATGTGTGCCTCCTCCAGTGAAAGAGCTGCTATGTAACTACGAGTACGTAGGGTAACTAAAAGAACGACCTAGTGGAGAAGAGCCTGAAGATAAGGGCAACAGAAAGTAAACTCAGCGCAAGAACCTGTAATACATTTTGTTTTTACAAAAACTTATTTCTGTGCCACTGTTGTACGGTATAATAATTATAGACATAACTATAGACTGATGAAAATACAATTTAAGTGATTTATTTCGACATGTGGATCATAAATTTTGTCGTTCAATTCCAAGGTATCTTGTATTGATAAAGTTAGCCGCACGTCTCTATTGCGCTTTATGTACGCAGACACGCTGCGCCTAACAATAAGCGGCAGCACTTCATACATGAGGAATGCGCTTGCGCATATAGAATACTAACGCTTCCAGATCCTTATTCAGGGACTCTACCAACTGTTATTACGCAAACTATACTACCGTCCTTCTTAAACATAGCGAGACGTAAAGAGAAAACAATAGCTCGTTCGATACGGTTTATTCGAATAAGGAGTCCTGATGAGTTTACCGCGAAGAAGTGTCGTTATCCTTTGTCATCAAAGGTCAGCGACCGAAAGTGAAACTTTTTTTTTATCGGATAGCTGGCAAACGAGCGTGCGGGCACCTGATGGTAAGCGATCGCCGCCACCCATGGACATCTACAGCATAATTAGGACTGCGGGTGTGTTGCCGGCCTAAAGAGGAGCGGATAGAGGAGGGGGGAAGGGAAGAGGGGAGTAAAAGGGTGGAGGGGATTTGGGCCTCCGGATCTCCCACTCACCGTACGAAACGCAGTAGCAAAACTACTATTTCACGCCGGTATTCTGTGGGAGTGCGGTACTAACCCGGTCGAGCTGGCCCATTCATACTGCAGCCCGCAAGTGGTTACAGTAAGGCTCTACCACATGTAAACTTAAATAAAACCCTGCATTTATTTTAAATTAAATGGCACTACAATATGATCTAAAGAAAATTATTTTCAGTTGTTTGTTCGTCGGCTTTGCGTGTAAATACTTAAGTATAAAGCTCATGTTTTCCCACTGCTGGGTATTGTGTCCATTTCACGTTGAGAGCGACTATCTAAAAGTGTCAATTAGGTTTATCACATGCATGACAGAATTTCTTTACTGACTTTTGCAACTTTTTGCGGCTTTCCTCAATTTACTTTCTTCACTTTTAAAAATTCATATTTTTTTACTTTATATTCTCAATTTTTCTACTTGAATGGGAAATACCGGTCCTAAAATTTACTAATAACGTGAAGGAAGGTTGTCCATCGGTTGAGTCCTTTGTACCTGGTATGGCGCGGGGCGGGTTATTTGACTGATTGTGCGTGTACCTATCTATCTGACTTTTATGTTATTTAAATTTGTATAACTTGACATGTTTTTATTTAGTAACGGTATTATTTAGTCAATTACAATTATTAAATTCCAGTTATCCCTGTATGTTTTGGTAGAGTAACGAACCATGAGAACAGAGGAATCACTTGTCGCCCTCAAGTGCGTATTTTCAGTTTACATCAAAGATCTAAATTGAACTTAATTACCTGAACACAACGCCGCGCCTGCTTTGCGTACGAAGTCATGTTACGTACAGAAACATTACGGATATCTGTATCTGCTTATATATTAAAATTATTAATTTCTATTTTAAAACTGCCTCTACCGGTATCCAACTCCGAACGTCACATTTTATAAAAATTAAGCATGTATAAATTTATTTTCATAATAAATAAATTATTTATCGAATGATTCGTTCGTGTTCGTTTTAAAATTTGCTACATTTTGAGCTCATAGTAGCGTATTATTTGTCAAATTTCTTTAAAGTATTGTCTTTACGATTTAATTGACGCGTAAGTAATTAACCACAAAGTTATCGATAGGACTGAAGTTACAAAAACATGTATACACAACCTTAATTTTAATTCAACTAGCCGTTACCCGCGACTCCCTCCGCATTGAATTCGGTTCTCACTATCCCGCGGGAACTATGCAACTTTCCGGGATAAAAACTATCCTATGTCCTTCCCCGGGAATCAAACTATCTGTATACCGAATTTCATTTAAATTGGTTCAGCGGTTTAGACGTGATGAAGTAAAAAACAAACAAACAAAGAGACTTACAAACTTTCGCATTTATTATACATTTTATTTTAATTCAATAAAGTCGTGAGACATATTGTTGTAACTTTGGCCGCATCGATCTTTTATTTGTTGACTGTACATTTATATGCACTTGCTAACTATGCAGTTAATTAACAGTTTTCTTAGAATATTTCAAAATATTCATCCCTTTCGCACGCAAATATTGTTTAGACTTAGGACAGAGAGGTAGAGATTATAACGCTTTACGTCCGCGATATAACCTGACGTGTACAAAATAACCGATATGTCACTTGCGTGCAGCAATTGCGTGCAAAGTTCATTCACGCGTAGCGAATGAACATAATACTTAGTCGAATCCATTTATCCATCGTTCAAAAAACAAATCATCGATCGCGTAAACAAAAACAAAAGCAATAATTCCGTTCATTCGCATTAACGCTTTTTTAATATTAATTTTCGGAAACGTGGAGAAACTTGTTTTTACCTTTTATTAATGGCAAAGGACTTTGAAAGCTGCTTGAATTATCATAATCGGTAAAGATAGCGAGTCGCTTTCACTGAAGCAAGTTCCCAGGAGGCGTCGGATCTGGTTTAATGTCCATACAATTTGCACAGATTAGCGTGGCTAATGTTTACAAACACTCGAACTCGGGTATGTCAACGAAGGCGGTCAGGTGCTAGAAGGTAAATACACAATGCCTATGCATTTCTAGTAATATCAACACAAGTATACTCATATTATTCATGTAGTAAAAAAAAAACAAAAGGCCGGTAACGGACCAATGGCTCTCCTTGAGTAGTTGATACTTATGGGCGGTGGTGATCATTTCCCAGCAAATAACCCGCTTTCTCGTTTTCCTCACTCTCATAATAAAATAATTTTTTTACACGAGATTTTTACTACAAATGAAACTAACAACCAGCACCAAATTAAAATTAATTACTGTCTTAAAATATTGTCAAAATTAATTCAATAAAATGGAAAAAATCACTTCAATTATTTTGTTGTACTCACGCAACTTTTTAACTATCGAACCACTATCCAGGAATCATAAACACTGATTTCATTTGTTTTTATCGTATTTTGTCGCGTGCTTATTAGTGTGTGTGCGTGTGCGTACTCACGGTTGCGTGGTCGGCGGTGTGCGCAAGAGTGTCGCCGCAGCCGTTGCACTGCGGCTTTTATGCGCGCGCAGAAGCGCCGCTGCATAGGGTGACCTCGTAAATCCTTTATCTCCAACACCATTAGGCTTTTTAATTGCTTATATGTATTTTAAACATCCAAATTATCGGGATATACTTTTTGATAAGGTATCGTTTAGGTTTTTTTTTTATAAACATGACATCAAATTAATAAATAACTTTAAGGGAAAGGTTATACGAATCATGAGAAGTACAAACAATACATATTATTAACTGCATATAATATATGTAGTGCACCAGATACTTAAAAAGTATTTAAAATGATATTAATACCACATCATCATAATTATGAGTTACCTACACATACACTTAAATTAAGGTTAACGTTTTTAGACAATAACTAGCTCAATGAACTAGGTTACTAACATTTTACAGTCAGCTTAACTGCCATGATCCTAAATCATCATTTATAATATCAAAAGACCACCACCACCATCCACCATCCATGCTACCACCATCTTGCTCGCTAATCCTGCCGTGAAGCAGCAGTGCTTGCATTGTTGTGTTTCGGCGTGGAGAGTAAGATAACCGGTGAAATTACTGGCACGTGAGGTATCCCACCTTAGGCCTCTGGTGTTGCAGATGTTAATGGGCGGTGGTGATCTCTTACCATCAGGAGACCCACTTGCTCGTTTGCCATCCAGTCGAATAAAAAAAAGAAGATTTTACCGATGGTAGCTTAGTGCATTTTCTTAAACTCTACTAAAACCTTCCAATTTCAAGTTAATCAACACGAATAGATGTTGGTCAAATTTGAGTTACTCAGTTTTTTTTTGCTAAGTATACTTGCATTGTCACACTACGCATCCGCAATCGGACCACTAGACGTGGAAGAATTTCCATTTGTAAGATTAAAAAAAAACTCAAAATAAATAATATCATCCCAAACTGAGCAAAGCTTACATATGAATATTATAAATCAAATAAAATCATGTTTAAATAATGAACATAAATATATTTTTAACATCAACCTGTATACATTTTATTGTCAATTATCACGCATGATATATGACAATCTGAAAATGCAATGCATCAAACAATGAGACCAATGCTGCGAGCGTGGCTCGTGGGTCGAGCAACGGTCTCCAAACCAGTATCCATCCAGAGAAAGGAACCAAATTCACTCTCTTATTTATGCCTTATAATTCTTGGCGAATTAAGTGCCTCGCTCCGTAATCCGCCCTTATCAAGTTACTCTCAAAATACATCCAAATAATAAAAAGACGTGCTACTTTTCATTAAAGCTTTCACTTACATTTTATTTTTTCGCAATCCTGTTACGCGCCCTTATTAAAAATGGTTTAAGTTCAACAAAATTAACCTAAATCGTAATAGCTCCGTTCACTTGCGTGTGTTCAAACGTAAAACTGGAGCGTTATTATTATTACTTGAGAAAACATCTTGGAACTTGGCACGTTGAATATTAATTATAGTAATTTTCATTTATATATGCGCAGCTAATTTTAACCATGTGTGCTTTTACTACAAAGGAAATGTAACCAAGGGTTATAAACTGTATGTATTCCTTTATATAAACCAATTCTTAATAGTCAATGATATACTTTAGAGCGTTTTACAGTTTCACATAATTTTGTAGTTGTCTCCCTATCATAAATAAAAACTACTGTGGAACAATTATACTATTGTACTAAACATAGCAAAACTGTGGGTACCTAACCTACTTATTAGTGTACAGATAGCCATATCTACAAATACGTTTTTCCCCTACATATTATACCATACCTCTATATCACTCCGATAGAAATAGACAACATACACGTTATGTATACATCTAAGCTCGAAAAACATAACCGTCCTTCGGGCATACAATTTTCTGAAATTTTCAGTGTCCCATTTCAGTTTTCCTATTTGTTTTTTAGTTCATTTCTGTTTACCATTTTCTGCAAATTGCAAATAAATATATAATTTATAAAATACATTTGACGAAGAAACATAATGGGCCTATCCCATTTTAACATGTGTATTAACATACATTGTAGTGCGTGTAGTTGTAAACTATGTAGAGTTGCAAATCCCCTACGGGGACCGTTAGACTATATAAGATAAATGCATAATGAAGCTAGAAATTTCTACCACAAACGTCCGTTTAGAGCACGTCTTGATAAGATAAATCAGTAATATATTAGAAACACAACAAGCACTGTCGAGCATTTTTACAAAAAAGTGTAGGTACCTTTTATTTTTTTTCAATTTTTGATATAAATGGTTTTTCCTACTCAGCACAATCGATCCAGATAATTTTAAAAAATGTCCCAAAAAATGAAAGTGTTGTGACTTTTTTTTATACACAGTATGGGCGTCACACAACTGACTCGGAAAATTTCGTATGAAAAAATTAAATACGTTTTGAAAGAAAAGGGTACATTTAAAAAAAAAACGTCACATAAAACAACTACCTATCGGGAAATTTACATTTTTCACTTTCTATGTAGCCAATAAGGACAGAATCGGGCTTACAGATATTTTGATGTTAATTAATTCAAATAGATTTCATTATCGAAGTGGAAATCTACCATTAGCCCACATTTGGTTTATGAAGCTAATCTTTTCTGTCATTATTTTGTTTACAATGTTTCGATAACAATTTTTTTTTGTTGACTGCACTTTTTTGTTTACTGTACTTATTTACATTGTCATCCAACTTTCATATTCGAGTATGTGCATATGTAGGTATACTTACCAAATTTCAAGTTAAAGCGACCACTGGAGGTAGGTCAAAATAAGCTTGCAAGATTCGACTCAAGCAAAACACAATAAACAAGACAAGAGCTTATAAAAATAAAGGTAACTACTCATTTCTTGCTTGCTTGCTGGTTGAATAGACCAAACGTAGCCACTACGCCAAAGACGCTGTGAAATGTATTGTGAAAATCTAAACAACGATGATTTACAAACAACAGCAAAACGTATGTTTTGTCTTTGTCTGGTAAAGGGAAACACCATACTGACCGATAGAGGCAAACGAATGATAAAGTCAACGTTTCAAGCATCACACATGGAGGAGCTATTGGTCTACGAAATATGAAGGGTAACCTTCGAACTTCCCTGAAAAGGAAGTTTTTGGACAAGTGCGTACTTCTAGCCTGCATGTGGTGCTCAAACTTGGTGTTTGATGGCTGATTCAAATTTCGAAATCAAGATTTTTCCAGCAAGCCACTGCAGTTGTACAACTAATGAAAATAGACCTGCGCCCAATGACTCAAGTCACAGATGTCGGTCAAAAAGCGGCAAAGCTAAAATAGGACTGTAATGGTCATGTTTACTGCTTGTCGAAAGAGTAGTGGACCAAGATAACCACCAACTGGAGTCCCACAAACTTAAAACGGCAACTTGACACCTAGAAAGCGATGACAAGATGATCTGGACCTCTTCTTAAAAGGAAGGAGGAGGGACCATTGCAATAAACTGGGAACAGTGAAAGAGTTGGGGGGAGAGGCTTTCACTCCGCAATGGAACCGAATCAATACTATATTATTATTATTTTTTTTATTCGACTGGTTGGCAAACGAGCAAGTGGGTCTCCTGATGCTAAGAGATCACCACCGCCCATAAACAGCAGCAGTGCTTGCTTCACGGCAGGATTAGCGAGCAAGATGGTGGTAGCAATCCGGGCGGACCTTGCACAAGGTCCTACCTACCACCTGCAAAAAATTATAAAACAAAGTTCCCGCCGCATCAGTCTGTCGGTATGTATTGAAGCGAATTCTTCGCAGACGAAGTCACGGGTAAGAGATAGTAATAAACTATAGTAAATTAATGCATCATAAGAAAAACGGCATGTGTATTTTACTGTGGTAAAAGCGTTTATACATCCAAACACGAAGGCTCGTTATTTTTATCTGTGGAATAAGTTTCAAGAGACAAGCAATTCAATAGTATATTTGTTACAGGATGTAGACCGTGATTACCTTCAATTAGCTCGCAATATTTCGATGCAGTTGCATGTATCATGCTTACAGGTAGACACCGTCTACATCCCGTAACTAATATATTTCCTGTAAATAACCACGAATCGTTAAAAACTGCAATTTATTGATCATAACCCCAAAGGTAATTTCACCTTTCTTGTTGTCACCACACATTCAGAGCTTTGACTGGAATCTAGGCCCTAGACAAACACTCGACGGTTTTATTGCATCAAAACAATCTCGTCCATATGGCGTCTTAGGTATATGGACATCCATCCATCCATTTTGTCGGCATAGTTTACATATATATTCGTGCAAAATTACAGCTTTCTAGCATTGATAGTCCCTGAGCAAAGCCAAGAAGGGACGGACAGACAGACAGACAGACAGACATGGCGAAACTATAAGGGTTCCGTTTTTGCCATTGTGGCTCCGGAACCCTAAAAATCACGTAAAAATATGTGTTTTAACAAAAGTTTGTTTAGTAACAGGTTATCATCGCTCAATATGATTTAGGCTAACAAGTCATACTCCTATATAAAATAAAATCTAAATGCTGTCCACTTCAACATATCGTACCTTTGGTGATACAAGGACATAAAATGGTCTAAAAATGGAAAAATGAGTTAATTTATAAAAAGGGAATTTATTCCCTTATTCTACGGAAGATAATGCAAGCACATAACGATGCAATAGGTTCACAAAATTTTTAATATCAACCTAATAACAACCTCAGTAATAATCACTAATCCCCAAAACAGAACCTTTTTTACGATGTTTTGTCACGGAATAAAATATGTGTCAACTGTCAAGAACTACCTACAAAAATAGACAATCCGCAATTTAAATGAGGCGCTATTTGCCGAAATGAATTTTGTGCACTCACCCGATATCTTGTGTACCTATTATTCGTCGATACAGGTTTGTAGCTGATTCATATTTTTAATAACAGTTTTAATGATTCAGATTAATGGTTTACATCCCGTAACAAATATATCTAATCCCGTAACAAATTTCATTTCAAGGATTTGAATGACTAAATGATATGGGTAAAAAGGTTTTCGTAATATTGAAATGGTATTTTTTTTATTAGTCGCCAACCGCTGTCACACTGCAGTAGTCATTATATTTGTAAAGTAATATAGTAATGCATTTAGTAATAATTAGTAATATTGACGCTCCTGAATCAGGACAAAAACACAGACCGAAACCTTTAAGGATAAAAGTTTGTTATGCAAATTTTTGTACAAATAATCGCACAGACTTTTTGCTATCTTGGAATTCTTGTTTTCATATATGTCAAAAAGAAGCCTTGATAGCCTTGTGCGGTTTAAACTACAGCATCTCGAGCAGAGGATCATAGGTTCAAACCCAGGTTAGCACCTCTGAGTTTTTTGAAATTCATGTGAAATTTACCACGAGCTTCATCAACCTTTACCATTCAAAGGTTGACTGGCAGAGATCCCTTCAGGGATAAGTACGCTTTTGTACTTAACACTTTATTTTTTTTGTAACCTTTTTGTACAATAAAGAGTATAAACAAACAACCTTTATTAGAAACCTACAAAACAAAATAACGTAAAAAAAAATAGTGTGCGTAGTGTGTGTGTGAAATTCCCAATCCGCACTGTGTTCACGTGGAAACTACAGCCCAAGCCCTTTCTTACTTTTAAAAGAGGCCTGTGTAGCAGTAGGAGTAGGACGTACATAGGCCAAATATTATTATGATTATTATTTAAAAGTACGAAAATTCTTAATTGTGACTATCCGCAGCTGAATTTACATATTGTTTTACTTAGAGTTTTAGGCCAACAAAACAGGTTTTCTGCAACATAAAAATTTTACATACTTACTTAAGTATATTTTAAAGTAATATGACGGAGTACAAGCAATCGATATAGAATGTAATATTTTTCGACTGAAATTTATCGATGATCAAAAATTCAGACAGGGGTAGGTACTCATACTCATCATACTTTTCTCATCCATTTTAGTATAGGTCCGTGAGCAAGGTAAGTAATATATAACATATACATATTACTAAGAGTGGTATACTCGTATTATTAAGATTTAAAATATAAATATTTTCCTTACTTGACTAATAAACAAGTTTGTTTCTGTTTGTTCTCTTTCTCTTGTTGACTGTTATTTTCATATGTTTTTCATATGTTATGTACAATACAGAGTTAAACAATACAATATACACTATAACTATATTATATTTATTATTTATTTATTTATCTCTTACACAGAGTACTCATCACTTGAACCGAGTTATTCGGCCGAGTACGATACCTATAAAGAAACGCCGAATACGCCGACTAGCGAGTAGTAACCGAGTAGTAAGAATATTTATAACATATGTATAATCAAATCACGCTACATCTTATCCCTCAACCCCAGTCGTAGCATAAACGCTTAATCGCCAAGCTGTCATCAAACATAACGGAAGGAAGAGCGATTGGCATTGGGCGGCACGCGCACGCGCGCTGAATTGTGATTCATTCACTAAGTCACAATGAACAAAGAATTAAGATCATCGGTACCCAGAATTTTTCCTCGTATCTACTGTGCCTTGTGTAATATCAATATCAATAAAGTTTTATTTGTATCCTATAAATCATTGACATAGTATTTTATCGATATAAAATTTAACAAAGGAAATAAGCAAAAATTTCGTCGTTTTTCAATTGTGTTTGTTTATTAGTTTTGTACAATAAAGAGTTTACATATTAGTTCTAAATATAAGAGGCGCTCGAGATTCAAATTTTCCCAAGATTCAAATGAGAAAGAGAAAGACTACGAAGTTTCTTCGATTCGTTTCCCCAGACGAGAGGGAGAAAAGTGCAACTTTTTGTTCAAGGCTTTTGGGTGTTTTAATATGTATTTAAGTTGATAATTGGAAAGCCACGCCATTTTCTATGCTGGTTGCTTAATAATATAAAGAATTTTTTTTAAGTTTCTTAATGATCGGTGTGAGTCGTTGAGCGACTCGAGGTATCGATTCTAAAGTAGTTGAGCGTATTGAGGGATTCAAGTGTTGACGCCCAAGATGAAAATGATTATGCTCCCGAGTGACTCATACAACTTTTTCCACCGAGTGTGACGAAAATTGAAATAAAACAATTCTAAATATAATTAAAGAGCAATCAGCATAGAAAATGGCGTGGTTTTACAATTATCAACTTCAAAAAATTGCATTTGCAAAAAAACTCTTAGAAAAGCCTTCAACAGAAAACTTGCACTTTGATCCCTCTCGTCAGAGAAGAAAAGTTACTTTTCTGAATGAAAGGTATAAAAAATATATTTAGGTACAGACACAGTTCTTATTGATTGTACCATAAGAGTATATCCATAATTCCATACCAAATTTCAAGTTTCAAGGACAACTGGAAGTCTCCCATAGGTTTTGATTCTCCGGCAATTTGTATGGAAACACCTTTTACAGTCATTACAGTAAGTATACCGAACTTTTCAAAGTTCAAAGTTTTATTTGCTCGGACCATGTTATAAAAACCGGCCAAGAGCGTGTCGGACACGTCCGAAATAGGGTTCCGTAGCCATTACGAAATATTAAGTATTTTCTAAGGATTTCGTATTTTGTACGGTATATTCCAAGTTTAGGTATATCTATTTTATACCTTAGACTGCTATTTACTCTCAAACTACTAATAATTCTCAAGAAAACTTAACCGTTATAGTTTTTCTTGTAAGTTTGATATACTTACTACCATCCTGATTTTTTTCAAATTTTTCCACCCCGGTTTAGATTTTAGAGGGGGGACGCTCGATTTTAATGAAAATTTGCACTTTAAAGTTGAATAATTTGCAAACTAATCACTGAATCGAAAAATCGTTTTAGCAACCCCCTAATGATTTTAAAACACCTATACAACGATACCCCACACTACAAGATTGGATGAGAAAAAAAACACCCCTACAATTAATAATTTTGTCGGCATAGTTTACATATATATTCGTGCATTAATAGTCCCTGAGCTAAGCCGCGGACGGACAGACAGACAGACAGACATGGCGAAACTATAAGGGTTCCGTTTTTGCCATTTTGGCTACGGAACCCTAAAAAATCAGTGTGGACCAACACAGTTCACCATACATTGGCATGCACAATTTTACAATCGAATCTTATATTCATAATACGACCACTTGTAACTCAATTTACTTATGACTTAAAAGTGTAATTTTTTCACTGTTCCAAATAGTAGCAGACTTGAGTATCTGAGAAAAGGGTTTTTTGAAAAGAAAAGATTCGTATAAATAAGTATGCGGATATTCGTATAAGATTCAATGTGTTATAGAATTACAAGAAAAACGCGGAAGAAATTCGCAGTGCGGACAAAACCTTATTTTTATTTTGGATTGTTCCTACGTGCGCTATTCCAATGGGCTAGTGTCTTCAAAAATTCTAATTAGTCCGTCAGTTAAGTAAATTATCATAAAAACCCCCCGACGCAAAAAGAGGGGTGTTATAAGTTTGACCGCTATGTGTGTGTGTGTGTGTCTGTCTGTGTGTGGCACTGTGTACTCTTAAACGGGTTGACGGATTTGAATGCGGTTTTTTTTGTTTCATTTCTTTTCGAAAATACAAACTGAGACATGGATGCACAGAAAAACCAGAAAAAGAGACCAGCGCTGGGAATCGAACCCAGGTCCTCAGCATTCATATACTACCACTGGACAGGAGTACAGACACGAATTCCTCCTATGCACACATATCTCAGGTTGCTTTTTTCTACTACGCTACGCTACTTCTTTTGTCAATCAAACAGAAAATGACAAAGATGAAACGCGTTAATGCTCGTAGTGTTGGTCCGTGACGCCGTGCGGCATTTTTTCGTGTTCAATCATCATCATCATCTCAGCCGTAGGGCGTCCACTGTTGGACATAGGCCTCCCCCATAGACATCCAGTTGCTTCGGTTGGCAGCGGCTTGCATCCACTGTGAACCTGCGGCTTTAACCAGGTCATCCGTCCATCTCGGAGGTGGACGTCCTATACGCTGCGCTTGCGGATCCGCGGATGTGTTCAATAACTTCTGATAATCTTACTGATGAGCTAAATGTATGTTTTTACCCATGACATTATCCAATTGTTAACAGTGATGAATGACTATTTCCATCACATTATTATTACATTGCACTTACAATAGGATATTGCCCCGTGTAACTACTGTAATTGAAATATCCTAATAGTCACCACCAATTTATTTTATCGACAAAGACAGCTGGGAATTTTACTCCTAGTCCTAGTTATCCGCAGTAACACAGAAGTAGACCCTAAAAATTGTGCTTTTATACCGTCTTTATTAACACCATAACCTTTTCTGGTATTTAAGTTTATCTCTAAACTTAATTGTAGTTAAAAAAAAATGAAGTTGCGTAGGATCTACTTTAACGTTCCTAGAAGTAGAAGCCAAAAACGAGTGATTAATAAACTAAACATGAATACAAAATCACGTTCCAACAATTAACAGAATTTAATCGGCAGTTAGATGCGTGTTTTCCATAAAAAAGTTATAGTTCCACGGAACTTCCAAAGTCAGGAACATGAATCAAAGCAATTTTGACTAAATGGAAATCGATTCTGATAAGTACAATTCGATTTGGGGATGGAGCTGGCATAGTGCGTGTCTTATGAGGAAAATTGAATCCTGTTCTCACATATTATCTCTCATTGTGGTAAACACCTCTGTCCTATCTAGAAAGATGGGGTTTAGTGATAATATGGCCTGTTGTACGCGTTATAAGCGGATGCGACACTAGTGAATCTTTCTTGTCGCAACCGAACAATAATAATTATGGGGTATTTAAAAACTAAAAATACGCTTTAATGGAACTGCATAACTGCTTCATCATCAAACCCTGGATACGATCCTTAGTCAAAATATACATTAATACTATTTTACCAAGTCCAAATATGGCTAGGTTACATTATTCTGTCTAGGAATTCCAGTGTTTATCTTCCGACCCCAGATCACATCCGCTCAATGGTACCTACCTATTGTCATCAGAAAAATACGCATAATTACCAAGCCACCTTTGTTTATAACAACATTTAAATTAATTTGTAAAATAAAAATGCGTGTTAACTTTCTTATGACAGAAAAGCAACCGTTTTATTTTCTTCTTAATAAAGTAAGTACTACAACCATATTGTTGATGGCCAGCAACAAATTTAGTTCAGCCAAATAAAAAGTTTTTATGTTACTATCATAAATATCCCCACCACAGGAAAGATAAAAATACAAAACAAATGCGATTAATTTTTAAAAATAATAAATATTGTGTGGAATGTTACAACTGGTGCTTAATTTTTATATAATGTTTATGTATGCTTTTTAGTATATTATGTATGTACAATTTTCTGAAAACTATGGTAACAAAAATAACGAAATTGGTACAATATTAATCAATTACCAGATGTTAAGACCTTATAAATTTATTTTGAAGTAAATTATTAATTACGACGTTACTTAAGTATAGATATTATAGTATAGATATTTCGAACTGACCTTATTTACAGGCATCTAATTTTCTACCTTATGGCTCTCCTCCAAACTGCAAGCTCTGCGTTCTAAAAATTCTAAAAAGTCTTGTAAAGTAGGCATTATAGTCTGGTCCCGATCGGCGAAGTACGCGCGGCACGTGTAGTGGTCCAGCTTGCGCGAGAGTACGGGCACGAGCACCATGTCCCACGCATGCACCAGCTGCGACAAGCTCTCCAGCGCGCCGACGTTCTGGCGAACCGCGACACCAAAGCACGCAGGCCTGCCGCCGTCCCTCGAGACAGTGGAGGGATGTCGAGGATGTTGTGTACATGAGTTGTAATTGCAATGCAGGTATTATATCTTTTGTCCAATAGCTCTAAGGACTTCGTGTAAGATTCGCTGACTATAGGCAGCCCGTCAACTAAATTTAGAGCTTCTGCAGATAGATATTTGCGTAAATAAAATAATTTCTGAATATCCAATAAATTATTATTATTACCTATAACGGCCTTGAATAGATCAATGAATCTCTATACTTGCAAATGTCTTTGCCGTCAAATATGGGTATTTCGAGTGCTGGTAATTTATTTACATAATTATTTACATTTTCAGATTGTATATTTTGTGGCTCTCGCATGGCATTCAACGCCGTCTTCATTCGCGAGAGAACATCGAGGTACAATTCCTCAGTCTCGTCCGAGTCTTCGAGCTCTTTGGCGCCGTCTTCTAGAGCGAGAACCTCCGCCTTCAAATCGGAGTATTTAGAATACGCCTTATTAATCTGGTCTATACGTACTTCGAGATCAATAGGTTCTTCATATTTATTATCGGCGACATAATTCGCGATTCTCTTGATTAGACCCTTATAGTTAGCTTTGCTGCAGTTCAATTTATCTACACACATTTTTACAACTGTACACTCGCTCGTTAAAAAATACAGTTAGCTATGACGCTACACTTCATTTTTACACTGGTTTTTTAATCTATATATATAAAAGAAGAAACTGACTGACTGACTGACTGACTTATAGATCAACGCACAGCCCAAACCACTGGGGCTAGAAACTTGAAATTTGGAATATATGTTTCTTAATAGATGTAAACGCGCACTAATAAAGGATTTTTCGAAATTCCCACGGGATAGGGAAATATCTAAACTTTTTTCGCTTCTTTGTTTGTAGTCGAATCTCTGAACTATTGCGCCGATTTTTAAAAACTCTTTCACCGTTAGTAAGCTACACTATCCTTGATTGACATATGTTACTTTTTATCCGGGATAATGCAAAATTCCCGCGGGATAGAAACAAATTAATTCAATTTCGGAGCTAATTTAAAAAATTCTTACATATTATGTGATATGACTGTACCCAAATGACAAAGGCTACTTTTTCTTTGGAAAATCCAAAATTCCCACGGGATTGGTACAAACTGAATTCAACTTCAGAGCTGATTTTAAAAATTCTTTCACCAATAGTAATCTGCAGTATCTCTGATTGCCATAGGCTGCTTTTCTACAGAAGAATACAAAATTCCCGCAGGATCGAAATACTTAAGTAAATTCATCATTGGGGTTGATTTAAAAAGATATTTTACCAATTGGGAGCTACATTATCCCTGATTGGCATACTTTTCTCCGGAAAAACGTATTTCCGCAGAATAAAAATAAGTGAATTCAACTCGGGGCAGATTTTCAAAATTCTTTCAATAATAGAAAGCTAAAATTATGTCTTTCATCCAAAATTAAGGATATTAATAGTAGATTATAACATTAATTCATTTCTCGAGATACAATCCTATATCCTATATCGTGTACCTAGGAAGACGCCGGCAAAAGAAACGCGTAGTACTTTAACGTCTTTAACGTTTCAGGGAAACAGGGTTTCAGAGTTTGTACGAATTATGAATGATTTATTACGAATGAAGGTTGATTTTTGACTTCCAAAATGTGCACCATTTGTCTAAAAACAACGGTCTTACTGTACTTATCTATATTTTCATGTAATCCTCCAAAAAATCAATCAAAACACGAAAAAAAGGATCGCAGAAAGTAAATGTATGTTAATGTTACCCCAAATTTAACGCGAGCAAAACCGCGGGCAAAAGCTAGTATTATATACAGCGAAGGACCATTATATTTCGTCGCTTAATTCTTCAGATATAAATTAACCAGGTAGTCCTTTAAACCTACAAGACAGCATTGCACGTTTCTTTATAGAAAAAAAATAAAAAGTAAAACACCGATTCATATCCTTGCCTTGCTCTATTGCTTAGTCTGTGGTTCATTCTTTTTCCGTGCAAGACAGCGAAGCGGGCGCATAATAGGCCCTCCGTACGTTTTTTACAATGCCGAAGAGACTTTCAGATAGACAATCTCAAAAAATCCTGAAATATCAACAGAAGATAAGAAAATTCAAAAATCTTCTTCAGAGGATTCGTCCGGTAAGTATTGCAAAGTGCTCGACGACCTAAACTATAACCTCGTATGACGCCATTGATCACTTGTTCAAAACCGAACATAAACACGCCGGGGGGTTGACCGTGAGTCAACACGAAGGCAAAATAGCATGTAAGGCATACAGTTCGAAATGAATGTATGCTAAAATGCACCATAGCATAAGTACATAACCATCGGCCAAACATACCATTGCGTGTAACAAAATGGCTTCCATTTTTAAGTTCAATTTTTTCTTTGTGCATGTAAGAAATACTATTCGAAAGGAATGTATTCCAAAATGCACTCTATTTAACTCACTTTCCATACTTTCTTTGTAGATAGTGATGGCAATGATCTGGTAGAAGTCTTCGTTGAAGAACCGTATGAGGAACCGGAAATAGTACATGAGGCCGACCCAGGGGCGCCGACAATTTCAGTTTTAAAAGAGCCGGATCCGGAACCGCAATTGGACCCGGACCTGCTCACGGCACTCGGAGAAACGGTGGATGATAGCCCTCAATACGGGCCACATATCCATACGAATTTGGCGCAACGATGGCAGCCCATATTAAAAAAGGGTCTCCCAAAGGAAACCAAAGAAAAATTATTGAAAACTTATCTCATACCAGAGAACTGTACATTGCTGCAAGCCCCGAAGATAAATGCTGAAATTTCAGCGGCGGTGCTGGATGTGGTACGAAACCGAGATAAAAAGATAGAAGCTGCTCAGCAGCAACTGGGTGCTGGAATCACAGCTATCAACAAGGGACTTACTATCCTACTCACGAGCGAAGACAAAGTAACAGCTACAAAACATCTTAGCGATGCCTGTCGCATTTTATCAGACCTCCACTATATGGAAACGCAAACTAGGGCAAAATTGGTCACACCAGCTCTATCAAAGCAATTTCTAAATGTCATTCAAGACTGCGAAAGAGATGAGACCCTGTTTGGGGCCAAGCTACCAGAGAAGATTAAAGCCTCTAAGGCTATTGAGAAACAGGGATTACAAATTAAAAAGATTGTCAAAAGTACAACTGGAACAAGCAGCGCCCCGACAGCTCCACGCGCTGGCTATCAGGGAAACTGGACAGCCCCCTCGCGCTACCCGTCGAGCAGGGGGGGCGAGGAGGCCCGAGGCGAGCAGCACCGGCGCCGCCGCGCAGGCCGGCCGCCCTGCCGCAGTCGAGGCCGGCGGGCCAGAGCAAACCACGTGCAATGCAGCACTAAACAAGGTACATGCAGGTCGCATTCAATATTTTTACAATTGTTGGTACAACATGACATCTAACTCTTTAGTATTAAGCTGGGTCCTTAATGGATTTAGTATACCATTTATAAGCAAACCTTACCAAGGAAATACACCTATAAATTGTTTTAGTCAAGCAGAGAAAGCTGACATGCAATTAGCTATTCAAAACTTAAAAGACTTGGGAGCCATTACTATTTGCTCACCTTCAAGAGACCAATATTTATCAAAAATATTCTTGACTCCCAAACCCAACGGAGCCAAGAGATTTATTTTAAATTTAAAAAACCTGAATAAATTTGTTGAAAAAGCTCATTTCAAAATGGAAGACTACAGGACCGCGGCCAGGATCATACCAAAAGGTGGTTTTATGGCCACTATTGACTTAAAAGAAGCATATCTTCTTATACCAATAGCCAAACCTGACCGCAGGTACCTCCGCTTCCAATTTGAACATGAAAATTTACAACTTGTAACTTATGAATTCAATGCAATGCCTTATGGGTTGTCAGTAGCACCACGAACTTTTACTAAACTAATGAAAGAAGTAGTAACTCATTTGAGGTCACAAGGATTTAAATCAGTTTGTTATTTAGATGATTTATTATGTATAGGCAAAGACTATACAGAATGTGTGACAAATGTTCAACATACTGTAAGATTGCTGGAATGTTTGGGGTTCATCATAAATTACGATAAGAGCTCTCTCAAACCTCAACAGTGTAGTAAATTTTTAGGTTTTATATATAACTCGCAAGATATGACCATCTCTCTCCCATGTGACAAACAACGAAAAATTCTTCAGTTAGTTCAAAAGTTCATGCTGCTCCCAGATTGTACCATTTGTGATTTCGCCCAATTAATTGGTGTCTTAGTAGCGGCCTGCCCGGCAGCAAAGTATGGGTGGCTTTATACAAAGATATTAGAACGACAGAAATTTCTAGCATTACAAAAACACCATGATTATAAAGCGAAAATAAAACTCTCCAATTTAATATTAGAAGATCTGGTATGGTGGCAAAATCATATAAGTTCCATTTCTTGGTCAATGGTACCTCCGGATTATTCACTTGAGATATTCAGTGATGCTTCCCGCACTGGCTGGGGTGGTTTTTGTGCTGGAAATAGGGTAAATGGGGCATGGAAAACACAGGAAATGGAATATCACATTAATTTCCTAGAATTATTAGCCGTTTTCCTATGCTTAAAATGCTTTGCGGTTTACCATCTTAATTGTGCTATCCTATTACGTATTGATAATACAACAGCTATAAGCTACATTAACCGCATGGGCGGGGTACAGTTCCCTCACCTCAACAACCTAGCTAGGCAAATCTGGCAATGGTGTGAGATGAGAAACATTTGGCTCTTTGCGTCATACATAAACACTAGAGATAACACAGAAGCAGATGAGGAGTCCCGCAAACTAAACCCTGATACCGAATGGGAGCTAAGCGATCTTGCTTTTCAGAAAATAATAGATCACTTTGGCCAACCTGAAGTGGACTTGTTTGCATCTCGGGCTAATGCCAAATGTCAAACATATGTGTCATGGAAAAGGGACCCCGAGGCCTTCTGCATAGATGCATTCACCATTAACTGGTCCCAAAAATTCTTTTACGCATTTCCTCCATTCTCGGTTATAATTAAATGTGTTCAGAAGATTCTTTATGATAAAGCCACAGGTATCATAGTGTTTCCAATATGGCCCTCACAGCCGTGGTATCCATTATTAAAATCCCTAGCAACCTCGGACATTTTATATATGCACCCAGATGAACACTGTGTTCAATCACATTACAGGAGCCGGCACCCGCTGCACGCGCGGCTTACCCTGGGTGCTGCAGTGCTCTCCGGCTCGCGTTCTCGCGGCTCGGCGTGCCGGCCGTCTCTCAGGAATTGATGATGGCTTCGCTTTCCAAAAACACTCTCCAACAGTACAACGTCACGCTTCAAAGCCTGGTGGCATTATTGTTTAGAAATAATCTTGATTTTTTTAATAGTAGCATTTCGCGGTCATATCTTTCTTATCAGAGCAATTTAACAGAGGAGCTTCTTATGGTACTTTAAATAGCCACCGATCAGCAATTTCCTTATTTTTAGGAAATAATATTGGTTCAAATGCATATGTAAAACGCCTCTTAAAAGGAGCTTATAAATTGCGACCCAGTTTGCCTAAATATAGTCACACATGGGATCCACAAAGATTATTAGATTATATTGCTGATTGGTACCCTAACACCAGCTTAACTGTAGAAAAAATCACCAAAAAATTGGTCATTTTACTCGCCCTCTGTACAGCCCATAGGGTTCAAACCCTGTCTCTGATAAAAATTAACAAAGTCAGCATTGGTCCAACGGGCGTGAAAATTATAATTACAGATATCATTAAGACATCGGCAGCTGGCAGAAGTCAACCCATCTTGTTTTTACCTTACTTTCGAGAAAAACCTAACATCTGCCCTGCAACCGTTCTTCGAGATTACATCGCGCTCACGCGCGACATAAGACCGGAGAACGCGCTCAATCTCCTATTGACTGTGAAGCGGCCCTTCAAGTGCGCCACAGCACAGACTATAGGCAGGTGGATCAAGCAGGTGATGGCAGAGAGTGGTGTAGACGTGGCGGCGTTCGGCGCGCACAGCACGCGGCACGCCTCCACGTCAGCCGCGGCCGCCGCGGGGGTGTCCGTTGACACCATTAGGAAGACTGCCAGCTGGACAAACAATTCCCAAGCGTTTGCTAAATTTTATCATAGGCAGATTATAGATGAAGGCAGTTTCGCTAGGGCGGTTTGCCATATCTCAAATGACATAAACTTGTCATTGGAATAATTTTGTAAACTTTGATTAATAAGTGTTAATGCCAGGTCAGACAATTCTGACCTTTGTGAACATATGAGACTGATTAGTGATTAAACTTTGTTATGTAAAACTGATTACATTAGAAATAAAACAAGTGTAGATATTACTTATATTTTATTTCCTAAACTAAAGCAGTGCAGAACTTCACTCTGAACATCTACCTGGTTAATTTATATCTGAAGAATTAAGCGACGAAATATAATATATGATCAAACGAACTTCACAAGTGAAATTCGATCAATATTATATGAGTCGCTTAATTCGAAGATATAAAGACCCACCCTCCCAGAAGCCCTGTTTGAAGTTCTGCAGAATACATAAACCAATAGTGAAATGAATTATCTATATATCTCTAAAAGAATGAACCACAGACTAAGCAATAGAGCAAGGCAAGGATGTGAATCGGTGTTTTACTTTTATTTTTTTTTTCTATAAAGAAACGTGCAATGCTGTCTTGTAGGTTTAAAGGACTACCTGGTTAATTTATATCTTCGAATTAAGCGACTCATATAATATTGATCGAATTTCACTTGTGAAGTTCGTTTGATCATATATTAAATGTTTATAACAACATTAAAATTAATTTGTAACATAAAAATGCTTGTTAACTTTCTTATGACAGAAAAGCAACCGTTTTATTTTCTTCTAAATAAAGTACTACAACCATAATATTAAGATTGGTTTTTTGGAATCTTTTTGTATTGTATGTATCTACCACTGATGGTAGATGTCGCTAGCGCCACTGCTTAAGTGGCTAAATAAGAAACAAACAAGTGTGTTGGTACCGTTGACCATCAGTGGTGTAGCGGTATAGCACGCGGTACGGAATACCGAGGACCTGGGTTCGATTCCCAGTGATGGTCTTATTTTTCTGGTTTTTCTATGCATCTATATTTCAGTTTTGTATTTTCAATTTAGGTTTTTACGGGATGACCGTAAAAGTAAAAATTTTGAAATGAAATAAAAAATACAAAAAGATTCCAAAAAAACAATCTTAATTTGATTGCTTAGTAACGATATCTCTTGTCCGGGTGAGCGGTTAGTTCCAATGGAGTGCCGAAAAAGTTTCTCGATGAGGGCTACGGCATAGATGTCGCTAGCGTCACTGCTTAAGTGGCTAAATAAGAAACAAACAAGCTGAGATATGAGGTGCATAGGGGAAATTCGTGTCGGTACCGTTGACCATCAGTGGTGTAGCGGTATAGCACGCGGTACGGAATACCGAGGACCTGGGTTCGATTCCCAGTGATGGTCTTATTTTTCTGGTTTTTCTGTGCATCTATATTTCAGTTTGTATTTTCAATTTAGGTTTTACGGGATGACCGTAAAAGTAAAAATTTGGAATTGAAATAAAAAATACAAAAGATCCCAAAACCAATCTTAATTTGATTGCTTAGTAACGATATCTCTTGTCCGGGTGAGCGGTTAGTTCCCAATGGAGTGCCGAAAAAGTTTTCTCGATGAGGGCTACGGCATAGATGTCGCTAGCGTCACTGCTTAAGTGGCTAAATAAGAAACAAACAAGCTGAGATATGAGGTGCATAGGGGAATTCGTGTCGGTACCGTTGACCATCAGTGGTGTAGCGGTATAGCACGCGGTACGGAATACCGAGGACCTGGGTTCGATTCCCAGTGATGGTCTTATTTTTCTAGTTTTTCTGTGCATCTATATTTCAGTTTGTATTTTCAATTTACTACAACCATATTGTTGATGGCCAGCAACAAATTACGTTCAGCCAAATAAAAAGTTTTTATGTTACTAACAACCTTACCTACCTACCAAGTTTCGTATCAATACAATAATAAGAAGTGGGTGAAAATCACTTTGAAAGATTCCGTTAAATACATAGATACTTAGTTAGAAGTGTAGGTGATAATAATTACAAGATGTTTCAAGATGGATAGATATGTATGACTGTAACATATTGCACTTGAATGAACAATTTCGGGCACTGCTTACTTCCAAGGACTCAAATTCAAGTAAGTTAAGCGTCTGACCCTTTCAAGCCAACAACCAAATATCGGGCATCAGGAAATACTTCATCAACGTCAACGTTTCAATTCTCATCATAGGTACTCGTAATTAAAAGGGTCTTCTAATCAACAACAAAGCGCCGTCCCCTTTGCAATCCTCGCAATACCGCTTAGCTGGTTTTCATTTTAAAACACTCAAGTAATATGTTTTGTGATTGACGAGCTAGTCAAACGGCTGGTAATCCCGGGGAGGGTCTTAGATTAGCAATCAATCAGGGAAGCATTCAATATAGAGTACGAGATCGCGACTGCGGCCATTAGCGGGTGACTGAGGCCGCGATCAGCCTGATAACACCTAACGATCAATCGAATTATGTGCGGGTTTGCATATACTACCGACACGATTTTGGATTTTCTTTTGTAGAGTTTTCAGACTCCCTGCTAGCTAAAAGCTATAGAACTAATGATAAAAGGAATAGAAAGGTCACGCAAGCTTAAAACACCGGGCAAGTGCGAGTCGGACTCGCGCACCGAGGGTTCCGTACACATTTATAAACGGGAATCGTGTGTTGAAGATATTTCCCGCTTTTTCCGAGTGATTTAATACATCCAGTGTAAGCAGAGCCCTGCTCCTAAGCAAAACGTACGCCCCGGGCGGCCATTTTGAGGGTACATTCCATAATAAATAATAGGTACTGAATAATATCTAAATAAAAATATATATTACAATATTGCGCGACCTACATTTCGTACTGTTTAGAATGAGCATTTTCCATTACTTATACTGTGATAAAACCGGGGAATCCCTTTTTTATAATTGAATGGTACAGTAATGTATTGACATTTGACGTCTGGCAGGTATAGGTACTATAGTTCCTTAAAAACTAAACAAGAGGGCGGCAAATTTTTTTTCCGCCCCGGGCGGCTGATCCCCACGCTAAGCCATTGATTTGACGCCCCGGCTTACAAAATATGTTTGAGTGTCATATTATTTACCTAGTTTTCATTCCGCTTTTCTATGAAGGAGCTGAATTAGACATCGAAGCTAATTATTCAATGAAGTGAAAAATAATGCTATACTTTCCCTCTTTCTTTTTGATCTTGTGACGTAATAAGTAGATCGATATTTAATAGAGATATCCGTGGTATTCAAATTCCAAACTATCAGATATAATGATTCATGCGATTGAAAATGCAGGAAAAGGCTAGTGAAGTGAGTAATTAAATATCCTCAACTTTTAACATTTCTTCTAAAAGGTAACTAGACATAGATACCGGTAGTCACCTGCTTACTTTAAAACTTGTGATTTTAGTCACTTGCGGCCTAGCCAAATTACCATTTAGGCGCCTATGTAAAGCTCGCTGATCCTTAGTTTTCTGGTGGGGTACTTTAAAATTACAACACTATTAATATTAGGTAGTTTTAGTAGTGGGTTGTAGCTTTAGTCTGTCATATTGCTGCGGCAACGTAAGTCCGCTTATTGCAAGTCAAGAACCGTACTAGATACTTTTACGTGTTAGCATTTATTACACAAACTGTATTTCTATTGCCGCTAAAACATTATACTCGTAAAAATTAATCAAAATGAAAATAGGTTCCAACCAATCAACAGAACATAACCTCACACTGCGTACATTGCTTTGCACGGAAAACTCGGTGGAGTCCGACTCGTACTTGGCTAGGTTTTTTATGATGTGGAAAATGTGCTTCAAGCGTCGGCCCTATTCGAAGGAACAGATTCCCCCTATTCCCCCTGGGCTCCCCCACTGTGGTGATAGGTACCAACTAAAAACACGAGTTCCCTCTTGCCCATTGAGAGTGGGCGTTACGTTTGTGTGAAGTGCTGCAGCCATGAGTACTCCAGATCCTCAACCACGAGTATGTACTACAACTACAACTAGAATGTTAAAAAGTCGCTCGGGACTCGTCGGTTTTCTTCGTTTTCCAAAATATTCAAATAAAAAACTGTTCTTTCGTTTCTAGTTTCGAACGACAATAGCAAACTAGTTAAGGTGTACGTTCTTTAGTTTTGTCACCTAAACGGTTATAAGCTCTTATGTATTATCATTAAGAGTACCTACAGTCGAACCATTTGATTCCAGACCCATCGTAGAACGTTCTCACAGTGTCATAAGTGTCATAGTACCTAAATTCCCTTGTCAAGAAATGCGATGTCACTATGACTTTTTCTACGAAAAGGTTCTTCAGTAGGTCACGATTCATGTGGTTCCAGTGTACCTACTGCATTCTGTGTAAGCTTAGTCTAATTCGATATTTTTCTTTGTAGCTACATTATTTTCTTGTGGAAAGTTAGGCTTTTTTGTTTGAACTAAAAAGGTGAAAGTGTTGCCGAGAGAGAGAAATGCAGGTTGCAGCGCGCACCGTGGATTTAATTTATCATTAAAAAAAGTTTCTACGCTTCGACTAATCCGAGATACTTAATTGAAGCGTGAAATTAGATAAAGTTGGTGGACGTCCTACGCTGCGCTTGCTGATCCAACCAGATTACCTACCTACATTAAATTGAAGAGATGACAGTATCTTCTTTCTAAGATCCTCCTATATATTTTTGTTGTGTATATAGTTGGGTTAAATAGTTGTTTAGTCGCCTCTATTATTTATACGCTGTCACTACTGCATTTAGCCAAGATCGCCAAATTAAAGTAGGTAAATAAAAGTCTTCAGTTTTCATAAAAATTTAACCCTGAGTTTCACCTCTTGTAATAACAACTGCCAAAAAACATATTTTATAACAAAAAATAGAACCGACTACAAAAAACCATGAAAATATTTTTCTACCAGTCTGAAGTCGGTACCTCAGCACGAGCCAGCAGGAGTGATTGAAGCTCAATATACTAGTATAGTTGTAGGTGAGGTAGACGATTATAGGTCCACTCCCGCTGGCTCGTGCTGAGGCACCGACTTCAGACTGGCAGAAAATTATTTTCATGGTTTTTTGTAGCCGGTTCTGTTTTTTGTTATAATTTTTTTTTGGAGTCGGTTTTACTTTTTTGTTGAAAAATTTCTTTATTTCTCACTTTTTAGTAATTTGTAGCCAAAGTACATCTCACAACGATTCCATTAAGCCCAAACACGACTTAGTTACGTTGTTTTATAACAGAGTTACGTTGCCTACCTTCTGGCTTCAGCATCAGATCAGTTCGAATGAATCATTAACTTTAAGCTTCTATTAGTCGCTTAGCTAGGTATATTTATCATGATCGTTTATAGACGAGCGAGCATTACTTAGCTTTGACGAGTTCCATTGGTCATCTACGGTCTTCTTCATCAGGTCCAGGTTACCAAATGATACTTTCTGAATGTAAATGCTTTTCTTAATGCTTAAAATGCCAAAATCGCTATAGGTGTGCCTAAAAAATTTGAGGTTTTCCCTCGATTTCCCTAGGATCCCATTGTCAGATCTTGACTTGGTGACAATGGAACCACCTCAGAAGAATATTCTTTCGAATAAGAAAAGAATTTTGAAAATCGGTCCACAATTGACTGAGTAATCGGTGAACATACATAAAAAAATACAAACATTGGAACATAGAACCTCTTCCTTTTTTGAAGTCGGTTAAAAAACACACTACGACTAGGTACCATCAGCCAAATAAGTGGTCTATCAATTTTTAAACAAGTTCCTATCAAACGAATATGTCGCTAAAGTCGAACTTCCAAGTTGACAGACACGCTATTGGCATTATTATTTTATGACGTGCAAACGATTATCAACTTTAGGGTGGTTAGACCACATATTTGGCTGATGGTACGTGCAGTCGAATGCAAAAATATATATACATCGACCTTATGTTTAGTGGCATAAAGGTGTATAAATATTTTTGACGTCTTGGTAACGTATATACTCGTATATTTATGCCCTAGACCGTACCTAAGTAGGTATTTTTGATATTACTCTTACCTACATTAAATTGCTCTACCTCGCTCTACCTGCTAAAATCGAATCCTTACTTATGTCTATTGTAAAGGTTGGCTGGAAGAGATCACTGTGAAGCGATAAGGCCACCCATTGCTTACCTTGGAAAATCTATATACCTGTGCTTTCAGTACTGTAGGTGTTCAATAAAGTCATTGTATTGTACCTATTGTATGATGAAAAAAAAACGCCGCATAAACGCTGAATATTCGCCCAGTAACGTGTGACAGTGGAAACAGAGCGGCCCGTCTCTGACACCGATCTGAGAGTACTAGAGCGCAGTGCGACCTGGATACTACGAATAATAATTCTCCTAGATATAAAGAAATTATCGCTTATTAAATTGGGGTGATCGACATTTACAACAGAGACAAATCTATCAAGGGCGTCGCCAAGAGGGGCAAAGGGGGCTGCTGCCAGAATGTCAATCCCAGCGTGCTGAAACGACAATCGGACCAATCAAAAGTAATCGTCTGCTGCATGTAAAATTAAATTGACCAATGAGAATGCGTCATTTGTGACTTTTCTGTTGTCTTTGTCTGTCACAGGGCTCTATCTCTTAAGCCGTAAAAGTAAGACACTTGAAATTTTCACAGATTATGTATTACTGTGGCCGCTATAACAAAAAACAATAAAGGGGAGTCGGAGAGGGAGTCGTCATATCAGAAACGTGTTTTTCATCACACTTGGTCGTAAACAGTGTCGTAACATGCAAGCTACCTTGGTTGCAACCCCCCAAATAAAACCCTCGACCTTAATGTGCTTGTCATGAAACCCGTGGTCGGTAAAAGAGTCATTGCGCGTACAAATTTTCTTGTCATGAAGCCCAAGGTCGGTAAATGAGTCCGTGCCCGTACTGATAGTGCTGCGCGCGCTGCTGCAGGACCACATGCACACGCGGCTCAGGCACATGCTGAGGGAGGGGAGGGCCACGCTACCACGAGCGCAGCCTAAGGTATCGCCAATATTTGGAACAATTATATTTTTCTTTTAGAAATATAAAAATTTACTCGCAAATGTGATGAAAAACATTGTATGTCGCACGGGCGGTACTAGAATTACGAACATCGACTCATTAAAGCCCTCAGTCTTCGACTTCGGGCTTCTAATAGGCTCTCGTGCGTAATTCCTTATTTACCACCCTTAAGACACAATGTACTATTTTTCAGTGTATTTTGTTGCTAGGCGTTATTAGCCGTTGCTAAGGCGACCGAGTTGCCTAGCAATAGCCGAAACTTTCGACCGCTAGGATTAGAGAATTTCACGGTAAATTGTTAGTAAAATCCGGAATTAAATTTCAACCGGGTCTAATGGTTTATGCGTACGAAGCCATCGGTAAAATCTAGTAATGAATGAATAAAACAAACATAGGTAGATAGCATATTTTATTTATTTTGAGTTTTAATTCACGCTGGTACAGTCGCCGACAAAAAATGTTCGTGATGTTATCAAAACTATGAGTAATTCTCATTATAATTAACATTGAAATTAACGTCATTGTCATAACGACATGTAAACAAATATGACTGTATTTAGTGGGTGTTTACGTTGCATTATACAAATTTCCTTTCTATAATAAATTGTATTACTTTTATGGGTGACCGTACGCATATGAGGAAGGTTCGCAGTAAGTACAATGTAGGTATATACATATAATTTATATTAAATAATACGCAACTTCCCTGTAGGTATTTACACAACAACATAGGTATCTAGATAAGGCATTTACATTGGGATAAAATTTGTAAGATGTCTCTAAGCTAGTTTATGTAATAACAAATTGTTGTTGAGTTTACTTCCCTTGAGTTTAAATTAAAATAAAAGTAAAAAATTGTAGGTTGGTAGGTGGTGCGCTTGTTAGTCAAATGGCAAGAGCAGTGCGGCGTTTGCGGGGAGTGATTTTGCTTCACAACACTGAAACAGTGACAGAAAAACGGTCTTTATTGTTGTATCGCAAACGCCGCGCATTGTCCTTAAGGTTCGAAAGTTTTGAAATAGTTATTTGTGTGTGTAAGTATGTAAAATTTTACTTTGAAAGTCCAGTTACGATAAGTCATCATTGGTAAAAGTAATTCATAAGAATCATAACAAAAAAGTTACGTTGGGTTTTTACCGACATTAGCAAAATAGTCACAGAAAAGGTGGAATTAATACAGTATTTTCCTTCACACAATATAATTTTAAAAGAAAGTTATTATTTAACGTGAATTTATTTGCGTCACCCAATACATTTCTACATAACATTTCAACTAATTAATACAGTATGGTAAAGTCATTTTTAATTACAGTAAGTATACTAAGGGTTATTGTTTTACCAGTCTCAGTTAAATTCCTCATATCTTAGATGTCAAATATTTTATGGTACCGTCTCTATGATGTCGTCCAACAAAAGAAATAGAGACAGTATCAGACATCTAACACTATAAGGATCTTAACAAAGAATGGTAAAACAGATCCTTGCAAAATACATTATCTTAGAAATATTATTAATGTATGTGTTAATTTACGCGTGGGGTCATAGTGACAAGAAAAGACAGTATCTACTTAAAGCTTTCGATAGGCATTTATACACATTAAATACACTCCTTATACCGCTTCTTACGTGAACGTGCGACCAGTGATCATGGCTGTAAATATAATATAAGGCTCTTTATTGGGCTTAACAATGTAACGGGACAACTGGCTGTAAAATTGTCAACAAAAAAGAAAGTTACCTACGAGTATCTATTTATTTGTGACAGGTTCTAGTATCGTGAAGTCAGTTTGATAACTTTGACATAGTGTCACGTTTGAGATAGGTTTATAACTTTACTAGCCGTTACCCGCGACTCCGTCCGCGTATAATTCTGTTTTCACTGTCCTGCGGGAACTAAGCGATTTTTCAGGATAAAAACTATCCTATGCCCTTCCTCGATACGCAAACTATTTGTATATAAAATTTCATCGAAATCGGTTCGGCGGTTTAGACGTGATGGAGTAACAAAGAAACAAACAAATAAACAAACAAACAAACAGACTTACAAACTTTCGCATTTATAATATTATTGTAGGAAGTAGGATGAGCCCATCTGAAGCAAGACTGTAACCTCAAACAGAGACCGTATTGCCTAACGTAACTGACGCTCACGGTCGCAATCAAAAGCCATTTTTTTTATGAGAAATCCGTCTTTTGATTGCGATCGCGAGCGTTAGAAACGTTAGGCTATACGGTCTATCTCACGATACTAACACCATTTTTAGCGATATTCCACCTATAACTATTACAACACCCGCGACTTGTCACGCTAACCAAAACGAGCCGTATCAGCCACCATGCAGTGGCCGTGGTCTGGTCACGAGCAAAGCAGGTAAGTCTACTCCTGACCACGACCACTGCAATATGGCTCAAACGTCGAGGTAATTATTATTCGTTTCACTATGGTGACAAGTCCCAGGAGTTGTAATATTTATGAGTGAAAATCACGAACCTGTATGAGAACCCTTATTCTGTAAAATCTATGAAAAGATGAATGATAAAGTTGAATTTAACTAAATTGATTTCCTTCTGCAACTGGGCTCTTTTTACACTAATGTTGCAGGCGGCATTATATGACAACAACAACTCGATCTACATTACTTGGCCTATAATGAAGCCAATATTTTCTGTCGCCTGATAACAGATACTATAACAGCGAGAAGCAAGCAAGATTAGCAATAATTCATACACAGCTAAAGATCAATTGCTTTTGACTTTCGCACCATTATAACCAGTCGCACTCGGCTAACACCAAATTATGATAAGGTCGATATTTTTTCTTGTATCACAAATGTTACTTTCATTGATATGACACAAAGCTTCAAGTCGTTAAAATGCCCATTAGTATAGTAATTGATTGATATAACATTCCATTATTATAATAGGTAGGTATATACTATTTACTACAAATTGACAATCTATACTGTGCATGTCATAAAAAATATACATGGTAATTATAATTATAAAGACAATGTCAAGTAACTTAAAAACGTAAGTAAAATATTAATTAATTTTCTATGTTTAAAAAAACGAGGTAATACTAAAACGCATTTAAAATCGTTTTTTCAACGTAAGTACATAATTAATTAAATTAAATAATGTGCTTCACTATTGTTCATTAAATTGATTAACATGGCATCGTTTTATAGTACCCTACTTACTAAGTTAAACCTTATTTGAATAACTACCCAAGGCCTTTTTATATAGAAGACTTTGTAATAAGTAAAAATAATTGCAATAATTATTACTGACCTATAAAGGCATTTTATTGCAAGTTTAATTTTGTGTTAAACTTGAAATAAATTGGGTCTATAATACATTATTAAAAAACAACTACAAAGGAATGCTAGCAGAATTGAGCAAATACTGAGATATACAAGTGAGAATCTAATCTCAAACAAGTCAAAAAATCTCTTGGTTCCCGACTTGAGTCGATTGTCACCAGAATTAGTCACATTGTATGAATTTTTGTTTAGACGACATCGCCTAAACAGTAAAAATTACCATTGTATTCGATTAATTGTATACTTCAGAAACCAATTCATTCACGATGTTCTACTGCTCTTGGCGAGATTCTTGCATCAAGTTACTTTAACGATAAAGGGATTTGATGATTGGTTTGACATTAGTTATGTTATTAACGGTTATAGTAACTTGATATAATAACTCACGCTTAAACCTGTGGTTAAAAACATGCATTCGCTTTAAAATACACGAGCATAGAATAGATTTCACGAGTATAATTATGGGGCATATAAAGATTACCTGTAAAGGTAATTGAGCTAGAACACTAGTACAAAAGATTATAGGTAGTATATTTAAGTCCAGTACGTTAATTGAGTGAACTATTTTATCAATTACATACTAAATATTTAAAGCCTGTAGAACTTGATTATAAATGTTACTACTTCAGTACCTAACGGCAATGAGTTTACACTACCAGTTGGTTTTAAGGGTACACCTACAAGTTATAAAGCCCTATTATAGTTTCCTTCAAATCGATAAATATACTTTGTTACTCGAAGTAACGAGAAGAAATACTAATTTGTCTAAACATTATTGTACCAATCAGATATTTAACCTAACAAACCTTTCTCAAATTCCAGCTTGTAATATCTTCCGGTTTCTGTTCGATGTCTTTTCATTCACCTTAACAATCCTAACGAAAGGTTTTTGGTAGGAGATATTATTCAAAAGTTCTGAATTAATTCTTAGTTTTACGTAAAGAAATTGTCTCTTTGCTGGTAAATGGGCAATTCCACGTCCGGTGAGCGGTCGTCCAAATCATCCCCGTTGTTACGTTGCGGTAATTCTTCTAGTGCTTTAACTGTTGAAATCAATAAAATAGCGTTTAGTGATTGCAAATACCGACGTTATCAAGAAGATAATTATTTAATAAATTATTAAAAATGGAATAAGTAAAAAACTCTAACAATACAAAACGACAAACAAATGCAACTAAAGATATATGAAAAACATGTACTACTCACAACAAAATGCAAAAACGAAATCATGCTGCAACATTTCTTCAAACGACCGCTGATTTAGCCGATTTACTTACAAATTATATCACTATTTATAATGTCACTATTTATTACTCGTATAGAATCTATATAAAGAATAATATTTAGATATGGCATCTAATTTGTACGTGAATATTTGTAAGCAAATGGCTATTATTTGCTGGCTGTGGACGGGCCTTGCTCTGTGTTGGTTCCTGGAGAGATTGGGACAAAACAAAACAACATCAAGCAAAATAATGTTACATGCGTGGACACACGTGGCGGTTAGTAAGGAGACGTTATCAAAATTGCCAGAGTAACAACAAAGCAGCCGCAATATAATAATTTAAATTGAGATGATCGGCAATTTCAATAACAATTTTAGTAATGTAAACTTGCAAGATAAAACAGTCACAAAAGTGCCTCAAAATATTTTAAAATTGCACAATTAATGAGTCAATAGATCGGTAATGCATCCAGTGAAGTTACGGGGTATAGCAAAATTTAAGGGATTTTATATAATAAATCGTAACGAAAACTGAGATGGACAAAAGTTGACATTGAATAGCTCTACTGATTGAAAATAACGATTTATTATACAAGCATAATTAAGTAACACCAGGTTACAAAACCGTTCGGAAGATAAATCAGTTCTTACCAGCTATTATTTTGCTCATTTCGGTGACCTGCTTGGCGAGAAGTTGGTTCATTTGCAGCAGATGCTCACGCTGCCGCTTCTCTTCGCCGTCCGGGCTCTATACGCATCGTAAGCAGACACATGTAGGTGTGCTAAATTACATATTTACAGCCAACATTCGAAGCTGCTATACAAGCTAACCACTCGAAAGCAGAAAATACTAATGCAGGATTAACTTTAATTAAATTGACATCTCTGGCGGTATAAGGTCACAAATACATAATGTTCACAAATTTTCGGCTTTCGAGAACTAACAAAATATAAATATAATGGTAGATGTTGTTAAAAATGTGAAGTACTAAAAAAGAATGATCATGCATATATTAGATAGATCATTCAAGACAACAATAAAAGCAGTGCCAAAGATTCAAGATGCAATGATGAAAAATTATGATGAATGTAAAATGGTTAAATTTTTGTATGTGTGATCAATTTGGCAAGGTATAAACTATTTCATGGAATGAAGTGGATTATCAAGAATGAAGAAGTCATCAAGAATTGATTATTGGAAAAAACAGAATAATTTCATGTTGATGATGGCATGAAAATTTAATGAGCTAATTTAATGGTCTAGAAAATTTGAAGAGACTGACACAACAATAATTAAGTGCAAATGATCTGTACTTTACTTGACGATGGTGAAAACAAACAAATTAGTTCATAGTATTAGTTTATGGTTATGAAAGTTAATATCTAGTTTGCAAAAACTGCTAATATTTCCGTGATTTTCACAACATATAAATATTTAAAAAACTGTATAATGCAATTTATCCATCGAAATACGTAATATACCTTGTGAGTGGGGTCAGTGGACCCTGAGAGCATCTTCTTGATCGACTCTACTTTCTCCTGGCGCTTCTGTTGTTCCTCTGGAGATAGTTCTGGGGGCTAGAAACAGCAAACATATTGACTTGATAATTTTAGGAAATAGTAACTAGCTACGTCAAAAAAGTTTTAAATTCTCTTTTGCGTAAGTAAAGATCTTCTGATGTTGCGATGGATTTAAGATTCTTGGCTAGCAAAAATTTGGCCGATCAGAAGTTTGCGTAGTGCTAATTATTGGTAGTGAGAAATTCTCAAGCTATCCAAAACATACGGTCACTAGTTACCTCACAGTAGGGTCAGTACTTACTTTTCAAGACAATTCTTTGAGATATCCGGAACTATATGTTAACTTTGCTTTAGCCTAATGAATTTTCTAATAAGAATACAATACGATGACTCTTTATTGGATACCAAAAATTATAAGGTCAGTAATATAACTTGGGGAGAAGACTTGGGGGAATTTAGTATATATAGTTAATTTATCTTTAGGTTAGTTTAGTGTAACTTCAACAAAGTTCTATCTTGATAAACATTGAAAAAGAAGAAGAACTAAGAAGTACTTTCGTAAGTTTCGTAGCTGTTTCCAAAAAACTTAACAAAAAGATATAATAATCCATACTAATACTAATATTATAAATGCGAAAGTGTGTGTGTTTATGTGTATGTTTGTCCGTCTTTCACGTCGAAACGGAGCGACGAATCGACGTGATTTTTGGCATAGAGATAGTTTATGGGCCAGAGAGTGACATAGGCTACTTTTTATCCCAGGAAAATGCACATTTCCCGAGGGAACAGCGCGCGATAACCGAATTCCACGCGGGAGAAGCCACGGGCAAAAGCTAGTATTTAAATTTATTAATATTTTAGGTAAATCATAAATGTATTTATCTAATCTCATACTTTTGCAAGATCTTTCAAATATTTGGCACTTTCGCTTTATTTCACTTGCAATGACTTTACCTTTTCTGGGATGTACCGCTCCGGTATCAAGATCTTCTGCGGCGCGGCGAGCAGCTGGTCGATGGAGTCGACATACCGCTGCGGCGGCGCCAGCGCTGACCTCACGACATCCGGAGGTGCCCGCAGCGCGCGCTCCATGTCCGTATCGTCGAGGGAACGACCCATCTTCTAGAATTAAATGGTTCAATAGTTACGAATAGCTTATTGAATCATGCTCTGGTTTGCAGAGTTCCGAGCCATGCACCAGAATATGGTCGCAGGGTACCTATGCAAGAGCCTGCGTCATATTATTATCGTCGTGCGTGTCAACTCTTGTTTCTGTTGTCCTATCAATGATTCGAAAGATAACTGAAATAGATCCCTTTATGGGATAAGCTCACCTTGGTACATCTGTTTCTTAGTGCAGCCTGATATTTTAATGTGTAGAGTTATACAATACAATGTAATAAAAGCTAAAAGTTTCTTTGTGTATGTCCCCGGTAGAGAACGACCCCCGACTATAGTTTGGGTCATGGTTGCTTTGGCAGATAACAGGTAGCAAAGATATATCAAATTGCATCACAAATTCATTATAATAAATCATCAATTCATCTATAATAAAGTACCAAATGAAATAATGCAAATAGAAAAATTTAATGAATTCAAGAGTAAATTATATAAAAATCTTACTACACAATATTTTTTTTTTAATGTTTATAATAATTGAGGTGGCCATGCATGTGGGAGCTTCATTGACTAAGTCTACAATTTGTATGCCTTGCGACGTAAAATAGCGCAACAACTGTTTTTTAACAACCCATGTACTTACTGTACTTACCTATGTTGAAAAAAATAAATGATTTTGTATTTATATTAAATTATCAAAATCAGTTGGTTTATAAAAAAATATTCTGAATTTAATTTTAAAAATCACGGCGTCCATTGCCAGACACTTAAACTATACTGAGCGGTACAAAATTTGGCCCACGTTACATACGAAATTACCTATTACTGCATACATTTGAGTGCCAAATTTTTTGCCGCTCAGTATATATGTTTGAACAAACGCCTGACGTAAAAATATTAGCAAAGCTTGATGACCAATGACTAATTGTGCAACGTAATTTAATAAGGTACTACTGCGGCAAGCTTTGAAAGTATTTTGTTATAATTGGGTTGTTGTGGTACACTTTATAAAGTGCCTGAATTCAGTTCAATAAGGCTGAATAAGAGACATTTTTCACGACTCTTACGCTGTGTAATCGTACAAATGAAATTTATATCTAGTTTGGCCGAACCCTAATTTTGAAAAGGCAAATCAGTCTTTAAAAATATGAATACCTACTAACAATAATATACTTTACAGGGTTTGAGTTATTTCGAAGTCTTTTTTTAGAACTCTTTTCTGGATCGCGGGAGGAAAACAAGCAAATGTGTCATCTGTTGGTGAATAGTTGCAATGTACTCACATCTTGATTGTACGCTTCCTTTGGCAATTCGTTTAAAGTTTTTGCACTCAAATGATGTGGCGCTGTATAATGCCTTCGTTTTTCCTTCGGTATTTGTCTCCTGTGAAGAGACCCGTTCTTAGGAACGTCTCCGGACATTTCCGTGATTATTTGCTTTGCCGCCTCGCTCTTAAAGATTGGTGATAGTTCCATGTGCCTTGTAAGGCTCCCGATGCTACTCGTTTTTGATAGCGGATCATTCGTCAAAGTCCTAGAACTATCCGTGGGACTGTTCAAATACTGGGTCGAAATTGAAATGGTTTTATCGTAACCAGATTTGTCGTAGCTTCTATTATAGCTGCTGCTAAGGGAAGATATGTCACGGGAATAATCATAGTTAGATAAAGATGGACTCGATGGATACTTTGGGCTAAGTTCCATGGAAGACATTTTGTCGTTTAGTCGAAGGTAGTTCGGAGGTTCAGTGGCTTGTGGTTTTGAATAATATTCTTCGAAATTGCTAAAATCAGTGCGAGGTACCGAAGAAGCTCGAGGGTAATTGGAAGACTGGATAAGCTCCTCCTCGAGGAACTGATCTAGGTTGGCAGTGATGTTGTTGGAAGGCCAATCGGACATTGGCTGGAGAGAGCGCTCTCTGTCCCTTTGGCGCCTTTCACTCTCTCTTTTGACGATACGGACGGTTTTAATCTCTTGTTTCTCGACGTTGGTAAGATTAGCTAGAAGAAATGATAAGTTATATATAACGTCTTTACTCAAAGCATTTGGAAGGAACCCATCCAAATTAGACGGCTAGTAATCATATTGCAATGAGATATTATTTATAGTTAGATGTATGAAAAACAAGGAAAGGATAAAAAAGTTTCTTACCAAATCCACCATTCTGCATCTCTTCACTAGTCATAGGTGACATGACGTCGTTACCCCCTCCTCTGGTATCCACATAAAGTGGGGTCTCCATATTGCTCTGCCCATAGTGGTTGGGTGACATCACTCCACTCATTTCGTAATCATAGTCGGAATTGCCGTGGTCAGTGGTATGGCCAGTATCTAAATTGGTTTCCTGCCACGAGGACATTAGGCGACGTTTACCTAAAAATCAAGAAAAATCTTTCGAATGCGTAACCCTTGATCACGGGAATTATCTTGTCCATTTATTGTAGCATATAGGTACTACATATTATACAACAAGATGTCGGCTATTTATATATATATTGAATTAATACCTCGTCGGCAGTAAAAGTATGTTTTTACCTGGCATAGAATCATGTGTAGTCTGCAACACATGAGATTGCTGGGTGAGATGTCTCACAGCACGACTTAGCTCCTGGCGCTGCCGTTGAAGAGCTGAGACTAGTTGCTGCACTCGGGATACTTCTGTTATATTAGGACAAAAAAATAATTTTCAAAACATATCTCTTTTAAATAAAATAATTGAATAGAATAATCGGATAATGTCCTAAAAAAAACCTTATTAGTTCATTAATTAGATTGTCAGAAAATATTGAACACGTATTTTTTCTTTTGACAATTAAACAAAAAATGATAAAGGTTCCGCATAACGTCACGGCAACAAATCTACAAAATGCTACAAAGTGTCACATGGCGTGACGTCACGGGCCCCCACTCCCGAACTTTGACGCATTTCATCTTTGTAATTTTTTGTTTAATTGACAAAATAAAAAATACGTATCCAATATTTTCTGATAATCTACTAGGCAGAAAAATATTTTTTTTTTACCCAAAAAACTACCCAATTAGGTACTTATAACTTCTCCATTTTGATTCTCAACGGATGTTCCACGATGGATGCGGTAACTGAGGGCGTATTATCTAACGCGCTGACTTTCGCAATAGCATTAATAGTTACTATCTCTTTCTACCCTCGTCCTATTCCGTGTGACAGAAAGAAGTGTTGAAAACGGTTGTGATTCCAAGTGTGCTAAACAATAGGGCCCAGATTTTGCAACACTAACCGTCTTCGAGCATGGCTGTGGCGTGAGACGGCGGCGGGTGCGACGGAGCGGCGGCGCGCCGAGCCTGCAACGCTCGCCGCAACTGTTGCAACTCGCGTTCTAGACGAGCATTATCAGCTACAGTTTGTTCCAGTTTCTGCCGAAATTAATTTATGAATTTAGCTAATAAAAAAATTATAACAAAACATTGAACCAACTACAAAAAACGATGAAATAATTATCTACCAGTCTGAAGTCGGTGCCTCAGCACGAGCCAGCAGGAGTGGACCTATAGTCGCCTACCTCACCTACGCTCTACATACTGGGCTTCAATCACTCCTGATGGCTCGTGCTGAGGTACCGACTTCAGACTGGTAGAAAATTATTTTCATGGTTTTTTGTAGTCGGTTAGTTAATTTTTTTGTTATATTTTTTTTCACCCTTTTTAGTGTAAATAATCTAAGATACAATAGTTTAATGTCAACTGCTCGTCACTTTTTACAATAGATTGCTTTTTCCGATGCAGAGACTTTCATTATTGAGGAGTCCTGGTGCTTCACCACCCATTCCATTTCACCATTACGAGGAGCATAAATTGCTTAGCAACTGTGTTAAAGTAATTGAAATTCAACCCGTGACAAGTATTTGTTATTGAGTAGTAACTCCGATGGTCAACTGTGGTCTTCAACATCAGTTACACTTCACCAAATGATGATTTTCAAAAGCAATACGAGTATGCACGAGTTACTACTAAATATATCAAAATTACCATAGGCCATCCGTACAACATTTGAAGAGTTCCCTCGATTTCCTTAGGATCCAATCATCAGATCCTGATTTGGGGCTTATGGGACATAATCGAAAGCTTTCCTAGACGAACGCAAAAAAATCAAATCGGTTCATAAATCACGGAGTTCTGAGGTAACAAACATAAAATACAACCGAATTGATAACTTCCTCCTTATCGAGTAAAACTTTTAGGTACAATAAAAACGTTCTCATACTAATCAACAGGCAAGAACACAAAACATATTTATTGCAGACTTGATTAGTCATTATTTACAAATATACTATAAATTTAATATGATTAATTACATTTTAACAAAACCAATGTTAAGACAAACTACGGAACAAAACTGGCCACATGGGCAGTCCATCACCTCAACTAAATACGGAAACTTAGAGCCAGAGACAGGGTGTGCTTATAAACGAGGACAAGCATACGCCAAATGAAGGTACTCAACAAATGATACCCATTTAAAGTGAATTGAACTGATAAAATCATATTAAGTATTTAAATTTTATTTTACTAATCCCACCCAACATTTTGAGTTCTTTTCTGATCTTATAGTCACGGGTAGAACACCCAATAAACCACAAATTATTTCAAAAATTATTAAATCAAACGGTTCAATGTACGATTATAAATAAGTGACCAACCGTCCGAATAGTTTCGATATTTTCGGGAGATCTTACAACAAACATTTTTCTGGTTGTTTGATACACTTTGGCGTGTACTCGAGAAAATCTTAATAAAATAATTAAAATAAAATAAGTGCATGGCTTAGATGAAAACCTTATAAACCTTAGAATTGAGCGCCAGCATTGCGTGCACTCGCGCTAATTCTGCCTCCAAAGCGCCACTGCCCATTTCAGGCATTGCCGGCGCCCGCTGGTTTGTCAGGTGTGTTAAATCACCTCTTGTTTGAACGCTGTCTAGTTTGCCACGAACGCCTGACAAAAAATGATTAGTAACGTATCACTCATTGAACAAATAGTTATAAAGACGCTTACATTAATTATGAATGAACGACTTAAAGAGCCAACTTGAGTTACTTATATTATATGTGTTTTGTATGTATATTACCTGTAAGTAATGATTCAATAGCATCCTTGTCTGTTCTAAGGCCCTGCAAAATAGCTGCTTCATCAGCCAACTCCTGCTCTAAAGCCCATAATTCGGCCACTCTCGCTCTAGCCGCTTCCGTTTCCAGTTGTTTTCCTGCAGCGGCACTTTCCAACCACCTGAATATAACGAACACAATACATATTCAAAAACATCCTGTTATGTTTATGCATGTTAGGTTGAACTTGATCGCAACATATTTTTACAATGGTAGTATTAACTGACGGAGTATTATTGTTAATTATCATTTTGTACCTTTGCTGTTCCAACGCGTGCTCTGCAAGAACCTTCTGCCTTAATCTCTGATTCCTCTCAAGCCTTTCAACCGTTGATCCGGGTCTATTGTATAGTGAGCCCAACTTCACCATATTGTCAACTAACTGTACCAGAGGTTTGCTTTTTTCGTACTGGTGTTCTAATTCCATCAATTGCATTTTCAGATGTTCCAGTCTCTGAAGGCTCTCTTCGCGTTCCATAGCTTTAAGAGAAGTTAGACAATCCTGTAAGAACGTTTCTTTGATCAATAGGGGCAAAAGTAACAAAACATTTTCAACAAAAGGTAAAATTTCACAGAAATCTGATAAATTAAGATTTTAGATTTTTTTGCCTAATTTACAGTATTTATCTAATGTGAATGGAATATTTCTTAATAAATAAAGCAGACTCAAAACAAATAAAGCTCTAAAGACCTTGATGCTATTTATCTGCGCACAACATTGCTCGATAGCACGGTGAGTAGCCGTGTGGCGTCGCCGTAACTGTATCAAAAGTAGCACCAACTCCTCATGAGTTCGGCCCAGAAGCTCTCCTGCAGTAGGTATTTCTCCCAACTGCTCTCGACCCGAAATCTGCTGCCTTTGCTGATATTGCCAACATAAAAGAACGCAACACAAAATGATAAAGCGTATAAAATTAAAAACGACACATTAAAACATAAAGGCGATACACAATGAAGCTAAACATAAATACAAACTCTGAAAGAATCTAAAATTGTACCATTTCATCATTTTCAGTGTTCCTCCGAATTCGTGGGCTCACAGCTCTGATCGGTTGCTGTGACGCTCTAGACGGCGATCTACCTGTTGCCCAGGCATCTTCAGACATGCTCATAGTTCTTAGCTGTGAATAAAAGACCGGTTAAATAAATTATTCATTTACAAATGTTTACGAAATAGTAGGAAAAAGTGGGACACAAAACTATATCGGTTACTTGCCAAGTTGATACAAGTTAAAAGCCTTACGTTTTGTTGTGAAGCTGACAGTTGCTCTGAGCTATATAGTTCATGAGATGGTTTTTCCTCTACCCATCTAACTCTGGGGCTAACTGCACGTACGGGTATATTACTATCCCTGTTAGTTCTTCCTATAGATGTATTACTTCCGAGAAAAGCTTTTTTAGACAATTTTTGTTGATTCGATGAGTTATTCGTGCCTGATTCCATGTTATTGCCGGTCATTGTCATTGAAGCTAAAACAGTTCGTAAATCATCGTTAAAATCATTAGAATATATCTATATACAAGCATGTAACAATTTATAAAAACAATGGTGAAAACATGATAAAGTGTCAAAGTATATGTACAAACACAAGTCACTAAGAAAATTAATTGTGTGCAACCCAAAAATCATTAGTGTTATAGTGCCACTTAATTTATGTATCGCTGTACAATGACAACCTCAGTAGCATGCTCATATGTTTTGATGCCTCAGCACCTTATCGTGTTTTAACCTTTCATTAGTTTCATGAAATAGTCAAATACTTAATTCGTAAATAATAGCCATTTAGATTTTTTAAGTAAAACCCTAAAAAATAATGACTTTGCTTTGCTGTCAATGGTAATATAAAATATGACTTACTTAAGGTACCTTATGGGGGCAATACGCTAGAGGATACCTTCATTGGTTGCACTGTCAGCCCCACTGTCCGTGCCACACAGGGCGTCCCCCGCGCCCGCTCCGACGCCCGCTCCCCGCACACCACCCGCCCCACCCTTCATAAGCCCACTTGACATCAAATCCCACTGGCGAAGCTTTTCCCTATCAATCTCAAATTTTCTTTTCCCTTTGTTTTGCAAATCATTCTTACAACTAACTGAATTTGTCGGTGTAAGTCCGTTACTCATTGATTCAACGGCAAGTTGTTCATAAACACCTTCATCGACCTGTTGGGTTGACGTGTCAATATTTTCAGTATGTTCCGCTAAACTAACGTAAACATCATTGTCACTCACTTTGTCTTGCTCTTCTATACTATGTATACTGTTATCTCTACGTCTTAATACCTGGTTTTGAATATCACAGTTGACATAAGTCACATTGCGGCATATTTTCTTAGCCCCTTCCTTCTTTATTCGTTTTATACTATTCATGCCGCAGATTTCGACGCTAGTTCTACCACTTGGTATGATGGGTGTTTCTGTAGTTACCGTATCGAGATCATCCATTGACCGAGCATGTCTGTGTGAAACACGTCTTAAGTTATCCCTCCACAAAGAATCTTCCTCCCAGTGTTTTTCACCCTGGCACATAATGTTTTCGTATGCACTGGCTTCTGCCTCGGCATCGTAGTAAACGGTATTGGAAGAAGTACCACTGCAATGTGAAGACATACTGGCAGTCGAAAGCTGTACAGGTGAACTAACATTCAAGCCACTTCGGTTGCCATCAGTGGACTCTGGGGAAGAATTGTCAAGAATGCTGCTGTTACCAGTAATCCTTTTACAACTTAGACCTGACATTAATGACATTGATTCGGGAATTTTAGACTTTCTACCACCTGTCGATTCATAAATATTTTTCATGTCTATTTCGGGATCTTTGTCAGCTGCGCTCAAAAACTCTACTGACACGCTTCGAGCTGACGCTGCAAGGTCAAAATGCTCATCATACGGTTGATTTTTACGAATGGGATTATGGATATGTGAGATTTCATTTTTCTTATGAAGAGGGCCCCTGCGTCGCTGGTTATTTAGCTTTCTATGGAGATTCGTATTCTTCAAATAATGTGAAGTTTGTAATAAATTAATATGTTCTTGAGAAGATAAATCAGAGTAATAGTACGGTGCGCTATGTTCTGTAGAGCTCTCCCTGCTATGAAAACCTGTAGTATTGGAAGAAGCATTTGCTTCAACAACTATGAGCGATTGTTTTTCACACTCAAAGTCTTTTATCTTGTCACATAATATATCATTATTTAAGTTTTTAGCAAGAAGTTTTTCCTCGTCGTAATTCTTACAATAATAAGATATTTCTGATTTGGGCACTCCCGCTGAATTACGTGATGTCTGCGAGTCAGATAAATGAATATGACACTTTTTATTGGAATTAGAGACAGGGGTGCTGGAACAGCGCATATGTGAACTAGTTTGTAGATTAAAGGCTTGAGTTACATTATCTTTGTAAATATTGCACTGGCTATTCAAATCAGTCGTATTCAATGAACTTCGTTGGCTATTGTTAAAGCTAGTATTACTTGCATTTGGTTGTAAATTATCTAAATATCGATCTAGGTCAATATTAGATGCAGACTCGTTATGAGAGGGTACTTGTGGGTCCAACTCGAACAACGAATCATCAGCAGACAGTGGTCTGCGCTTCATCATAACTTCTAAATCTCGGTACGATATAGAACGTCTTAATTCTATAGCTGATTCACTTTCATTAAGACTCGCAACTTCAGATGAAATATTTGATGGTGCCACTTCAAATTTACTACTTACATCTGATTCTAATGATAATCTAGAAGACCCCTGGTCAGCATTATAACTCTTTAGAGAATCCGATTCTATACTGCTTGAATTATGGCGTTCGAGTATTGAATTACTTAGTACATTACACTGGGTATCGTTTAATCTATTTCTCTCCAGTGTCAAACTGGCCCTACTGCTTCGTGCTTTTTCTCCTCTAGAGAGTGTATCGTGAATAGAAGTTCGGCTGCCATATATCATTAGTGATGTTGTTTTCCGTTTAGCTGTGTTCATTTTCTGATTTTCACTTGTCAACATTTTCAATATGGAATTGTCTTGAGACATATCTGATTGATCTAATTTATCTAAAATATATTGCGATAAGGCATCATCAGATAATTCATCGCATGGTGGAGAAGATTCTGGAACTGGTGGAGGTGGTAGTATTTCACTATCTGAACTATCTTGCATATCTAACACATTACTACTACTGCTGCTTAAATAATATGAAGCTGGTCTAAATGTATCTGATATACTAAATCTGCTAAACGGACTATCCAATGAAATGTCTTTAGAAGCTTCATCATCAGCGTCAGAGCAGTAACTTTGTTTATCACCCGATTTCATCGATTCTTTTGTAATTCTTTCTCCTTTTGAGGCTCTTTTCAAAGTACGATCTTTCGTATCTGCAAAATTTGAAGCTGTGTCGGAAATCAATCTCGCGCTAGTCATTGCATCTGATGAATTAATGTCGCTTGCCAACACGTTAGTCACTTCCATGTATACTGGTTCAACTCTTCCATTATTAACACAAACTACTTCGTATGTTTGCATGTCGTCATCGTTATTGCCTAAGTTCATTTCAACGTACGGATTATCTTCATAAGATTGTGGCATGGATTCGTCGAATACACTTAAGTTTTGTATTATTATTTTATGAGCAGGTTCTATTCTGGAAATCTTTCGTGGGCTCATCGGCAAATAATGTTCTTCGCCACAATTTTGTGCTGGTAGTGTACTAGACATATTATGACATTGTTCGTTGGCAGTTTCTAAATTATGACTCTCAGGTAGGTTTTGTGTATTTTTATCATCAAAACCGCTAACGGAAATTTTAACATTAGTTTCTACAGCTTCGGATTCTAACAATACTTCGTCTAAATCGTTATCAGTGTACTCCAACTGTGTTTCAGAATCTGCTTCACTGTCATTTGTTTCATAACCATCTTGGTCGATAGTTGTATTATGATTTAATGTTTTAGTATCTTCGTAATTATCTTCAGGGTCACTGCCTGCATCGTCATTGGTTACTTTTGATTGTGTTTGAATATTTTCGTATGCATTTTCAGGTGGATCTTTAAATTCGTTAGTTTTATTGCCTTTAGCAAAGTTGCTAAGGTCGTCAAGTGACTGTGAGGTAAGAGGCGTGTGCGGGGGTAAAGGCCGAGTAACGATGGGACTCATAAGGTTTTCTTTTTGGGACCTTCCTGCCTGCATTTCTTTCAGTTTGTGCAGTTCAGTACCCGATGTTTTTTCTGAGATGCAAAAGTAAAACCGAAAATTACTTTTTGCTCGTTATAATAATCATTATTCAATCTTTTTATTGGACAATATTGTTAGTAAGTTTCATCTTACTTGAAATGTTAGAAAATGATGCATTATACTCAATATAAGACAGCATAAACGAATATCTGTAACCCTCCACCGATACAAATTTGATATGATATCTTGTTAGTGGCACTAAGTCCCAGCAGGCAGGAAGGTACCTTTCCGCAAAGCGAAGTCATCATACTACTACTGCAAAATATTTAAGGTATAAAATAAGAAATACATATATGTCAAGTACATAAAGTTGAAATTTTATCCGGTTCTAATGTTAAAAATGGTAAGTAAATAGCAGGTTACAGGAATAATTCAGAAAATTGAAATTACAATCAATGAAAATGGTAAAACGATGATCTGGGGCATTATGAGATAGGTACAAATAAAAAAAATGTAAAATACTTTACGTATTATATAATGTACCTACCTATTGGCAATAGTGATAAAATGTACTTTACTATAAGGTTCGTTTTCATTAATACATACTTTGTGTCCAGTCTGCAGTTAATATTCTTTTAAACAACTAAACCATGTCCATGCAATATACTACGCTTTTATAATATTCACACAGCATGCTTTTTGTCATCAATGTTTTGGATATTATAATACAGAAAAAAAAAACAATTTATTTCCTTGAACATGCCATGATCCTATAGTATAAAAGTATATTTATAAGTTATTATTACTAACCTTCGTCGTCGGATGAATAGCTGTTGTAGGAAGCGTTCGTATAGGTCTTTGATTTATAGTCTGACCTCAAAGACTGTCGACTTTGGTTTAGTGATCGAGCCAAAGAGATCGTTGCTGGAGTACTTTTGCGTGTAAGAGGCGATTGTAGCATTCGTTGTTTCCATTCCAATAAACGTTTCATTGATTCCTCCCGCTAAAATGACATATAGGTAATTAAATTCATAGTATCGATAAAAATCTGTATAAACACACACACACACAAACATCACGCCTGTATGCCCAAATGGGATAGGCAGAGCACATGAAACGTTACCCCTTGTGTATAAAAATATATGATAATGATTAGCGAAGCGTTAAATTCAATTTAGTCAGTAGCACATTTGTTTTAGAAGCTTAGTACCTGTTGCACTTTCTTTTCACCCTCCTTTTCAGGAGCGGTTGAAGGTAGCCGCGCACTTGCAGACCTCATGAACCCATCAGAAGCCGGATCTGACCTACCCATATCTTTAACGTGGCCACTGACATAAGAACCATCGCTCAAAACACTACCACTTCTATTCAGATAGTCCTTATGATCTTTATTCTTCAGGGTCCAGTTTGAATTTAATCCTTCGCTGTACTTAGAATGATTGCTTACGTTGTCTCGACTGTTCCTCGGCATACCAAACTCAGTCTCGTAATTATTGTTCGTGGTATGTGAGTAGGGTGAATGTAATTGCTTTTCTGCTAGACCACTTGCGTATTTGGCTAAAGGAATTTGAATGTTTCTAGGTCCCAACCCTTGCTGTAAATATTGAGCTGACTGCCGCATTTTTTCAGCATAACTCTCCTCAGAATAGTATCGGTCTGAACTAGGATCATATGAAGAATTGATATCTAAACTAGATTTTGGTCTTTGAGGTTGTCGTGGTTGATCATTTACCATGCGATTAGGCATTGACTTATTTAAGAGTTCGTTCTTTGCTTCGTATTCCAGAAAATCTGCACTGTGCGGTCTCGGCATTGGTGGCTGAATTCCGCTTGACTGCATTTTCTTACGCCGTAAAACAGATGGACCGCTAAATGTCTTCTCTTGTGTCTGAAATGATAAGTATATTTCAAACTGGAGTGCATATATATATATATATATATTAGCCTGTTACCCGCGACTCCATCCGTGTAGAATTCGGTTTCACTATCCCGTTGGAACTATGAAATTTTCCGGGATAAAACTATCCTATGTCCTTCCCCGGGACTCAATCTATCTGTATACCGAATTTCATGCAAATCGGCTCAGTGATTTAGACTTGATGAAGTAACAAACAGACTTACAAACTTTCGCATTTATGTGGGATATTTATAATTGATTTAAAAATCATGCCAAATTAGAATGTTATTTACGCCTGTATATAACAATAATAGAATTTTGATAAGGGAACTTACGTAATTGCCTGTATGATCTTGAGCTAGCTGTTGTTGTTGACAAGATACGCTGGTCGCATCCCTTGATGTATTCGGAGATTTCGTATAAGCTTGACCGTAATCATTTTCAGTGGTATACGCAGCATATACATCTTCGTAATCACCAACCTTTCCTTTACTGTAAGCAGACATACTAGTAGATCTACCGTAAGCATCGGGTGTTCGCCTTTCTATTAATAAACGCTCATTGATTGTACTTCCTGACCTACTGGGTCTTACATTCAACTCTCCGTAAACATCCCTAGTGTATTGGCCCTTGTCTACGTTAGATGTGGTATTTAAACGAGCTTCCGTGTATGAATCATTTGTGTTTTGTTGAGCTCTTTCTTGCTCATAGTTTCGGCTATTCTTATTTTGCATATCACTATTCTTGCAACTTTCTGTTTGTGGGGTCGTATCCTGTAGGAATGGATTGGACTGATTGTGTCGCTCATATATTTGTTCTTGCTTCACCTCAGGCTGGGTTCTGGTCCTATTATCAAAGTAAGGAGAATTAGCTGTGATCTTGTATGTGGAATTTGAGGTGCTTGGTTGGTGATTTTCGAGTCTGTCAGTGACGGTGTTAGTCAGAGGCAGAGAGAGATGGTGGGTGTCATAAGGCCGCTTCGTCGGGTACTGCGATGGAGCAGGAGGCGATTGCGGACTTCGAGTGTAAATGCTCTCTTGATTTTGACTGCTCGGGAAATTGTGTTCCTGGTAGCGTGTGTGACTAGTGCCTTGACTGTAGTGTGATGCTGGCTGTTTAAGTAAGTCGTAGTTTGGATCGTATCTGGAACGTTTCATTGGGGAAGTCCGTTATTACAAATCACATTTAGAATGAATTCATTTCTTACGAACATAAGATAACAAGCGTGATACTTACATATCAGAGCCGGGCGAATTATATCCTTCGTTCGAACGTCTAGGTTTTGGTGGTGCATTTGCATACGTTGGTCCAGGTACTTCATCGTCCTGAAGCATAAAACGAGTTATTGAGTTAACCAGACCATGTTAAGCGAACGGTTTTTAAAAAGAGTAGATTCCTAGACTTAATGGATCACTTAACTAATTAATCCTTAAGCAAAACAAGTACATCTAGTTCTAAGTCGTCAATAACAGTCACAATTTGCAGCGACGTCCGTGCATTATCTGCAGTTATGCCGCCATCATAATTGCTGTCCTTGGTTCCGCTCTAGCAAACTAATTGTCGATCACTTGCACCGGTACATGTTCGTGCACACAATAATACCCACCTCTGTTTTTGCAGCTGCCCGCTCGCTCTGCTTTTGTAGCTGGTCACTGAAAATAGACGGTCTAAAATTACTTTGGTGACTTCTAAATCACTGTTATAGTGGCCTTGATATTGAATCCCTGCACTTAGGGCGTGACGGTGCGGGCCACCCGGTGCAATGCTAACAAGATGGAGGGAAAGCAAAACAATTGAACATCGCTCTGTTTATTTTACTTGTCGGCGCCGTAAATCTGGCTTCTCGTCCTGACGTTAGTATTTGTCGTGTGCATTTTTTTGTTAGGTTGAATTAAAAGGTACCTAATTATTTTAAAATTTGCTTAACTGGCTTTTTTGAAAGCAAAAGCATACTTAACGATAGTTATCTTAATCACAATCAATCTATCAAAAGGACATCTTACTTGGGGCTTTGCATGAGTGCTGCCATGGTCAGTGCCTTCACCCACTTCATCATGGCTTCCTGGTCTGGAGCACAAAGTATATATGTACGCATATTTGCGTGTTCTAGTTTGAATGCAAATTTTCGCAAAACTTTGTCCTCGGCCGTGCAAGCTGACACTTTGTATGAAGGCAGAAGAACGGAACCTAACAGCTTCTCTTCGTCATGACCTTTAAAGAATTAAAACAAACATGAACATAACGCCCACACGCCAATATACATAATATATGAATATGATTATTTATTGCAAAGAAAATAGTAGTTACTTGGAATTTATAATTGAACAAAACAGTAAAAATCTTAAGTAGTAGGTACTTACTTTTGTAATAAAACAGACAGTATTCGGATAGGACAAACCACCTTTTCCTCCATACTTTAAGTCCATCAGAGCCCTGTTTGTATAGCACGCCGGCCATGGTAACTGGAGCTGATGGCAATCGTTGTGCTATTGGTGATCGTAAAGCTTGTGTGCCGCCACTACTCCTCCGACTATCCGACGAGGGAGACTTAACACTAGGACTGCTCGACTCGCTCGACTTCATGGGCGACACCACACCGACATTATTACGTTGACCCTGATCCGAAGGCGGAGATTGACTATTCCCTTTATCACCTTCAGATTGTCGTCTATATCTTTCAGATTCTCTATAGTCTGTTTGCTGATTGGACTGCCACTGAGGATCAGGATATTGTCTACTTTGTTTTTCAGATTCCTTAAATTCATTATTTTGGGCGTACCTATCGATATCTTTTTGTATATCAGCACTACTATATTCTTTAAAATCGTTTTTACTACTATATCTATCTAAATCTCTATAAGAGCCATCAGAGTATATACTATTCTGTAGATTTGGTGGTGGTTGCACGCCATGAATCTGTTGAAGTAGAAGTTGCCTCTCAGCGAACTTCTGCTGCTGGTGCATTTGCGCTTGATTCTGGTAGTGCAATTGCTGTTGTAACTTCATTTGCTGGATTTCATTATACTGTCTTCGTAACAGCTCCGTATTACTCTGCGACCCTATTCTGCTCGAATAGGGAAGGTACGGTTTAGAACCGTACTGGTTTGAATTCGGCCTATATGTCGACTGATGATTTTGGTATATTTGGTTGGTATCTTTCGGTGGGTTTCGTTTTAAATAGTCTTGATAGACTTCAGCATTATATCCTTTAGGAATATTGTGAAGAATTTCATTATTAACATTATGATCCGTATGTAACTCTGTTCTTTCTGGTCTAGGTGGTGACTGCGGGTAATTGTAGTTATCGTTTACTCCATATTGCCTTGCATAGTCCTGATTGTATCCTGTGCCGTACAATTCATGTCTATTTTCCAGTAGTGGTGACCGGGCGTCTATGTTGGACTGATATTGGCTCTGTAGGAGTTGATGCATGACACCATTTGGTTGGAGCTGTCCTGATTGCGGGGAGGAAAGGTGCGTGGCGATAGATGGATGCTGTTGATTGTATATCTGATCGGGATGTACGTGGTGGGCCAACAGTTGCTGTTGCGTCAGCGGCTGCTGCGTCGCTGGCACTAGCTTTTTGTTCTCCATTTGATATTGTGACTGCGCAACTGGGGGGTCAAGCCTGAAACAAAACATATCCTACATTAGAAAAATTAAGAAATTAATCAATTCGGAAATTTGACATTTGCGTGCTTCATTGCACGTAGACCATGACAATTCAGTCCAATCGAACTGCTTAATCGAAGAAACGTTATCGTCGGTAGGTTGATAAGGTGCGTGTGTGTTGTAGGAGCTCCGCCGCATCGCATATAATACTTACGCCTAATATCACGAAACTTTATGAGTAAATTAATAATTTCGTGTTTGATATACTGCTCTAGCCGATATCTATATCCGATACCTACGATATATATATCCGATATATAAGTAGCTATTGCTCATAACTCCGTCTGCGAAGAATTCGTCTATCGCTACCCCTCGGGAACTATGTAATTTTCTGGGATAAAATCTATCTTCCCAAGGTCTCAAACGTTCATACCAAATTTAATCTGAATCGGTACAGCGGTTTAAGCGTGAAGATTTAACAGACAGAGAGACAGACAGACCAAGTTACTTTCGCAATATTATTAGTAAAAACTATCTTGATCATACCTTTTTTTTACATTTTGCAGATACCATGCCATGCCTGTCGTCCCGTAAATTTCACCAAGTAGTTACATACATTACATGCATTGGTCAAATTATCATTTGGCATAATTTTACATTGTCAAGTTTTATTAAGCAAACGTTTTCTTTTGGCTAAAATTATATTCCAAAAACACGTTTGTTCAAAACCAACCACAGAAACCAACTGCTACCAGAAAAGTAGGTTAGGTCAGGTTAGAACTGCGTCCCCCACAGAAACGAACTGCTATCAGAAAAGTAGGTTAGGTTAGGTTAGAACTGCGTCCCCCACAGAAACGAAGTGCTTAGTAGTTAGTGAATATTTCTAGTGAAAAGTAGGTTATTATGCCATGCAATATTTTGGGAAGAGTGCTTTATGCCAAACGATACATTTGACTAAATAATACTTGGTTATATGAAACATGACTAAGTAAATATTATTAAAACAATAATTTGCTAAAAACTGTAAAATTGCGATAAGTTAAAGCTAAAGCAAATGATTTTTTGCCAAATGATAATTTGAGTAAAATATTTTGGGATGTGATACTTTGGGATTTTTTTTGCCTATACATTAGTAAACCATGTTTATTATATATTTTTTATTTTCATTGTTGTCACAATTAGTTATCCGCAGTTGGTGTCATCACAACATATTGTATTTTATTAATTATTATTAAATTGTAGAGCCACTTTTGCCTTAATTTGAATTAAACTGAATATGACTACATTATATTATACATAATATGCTTACAGGCTCTGTAAGCTTTTCCCACGTTTCACGAATGTCAATCTAAATAGGGGAAGGTATAATTTATCACGTAAACTTTGCAAAATATAAATGTACATTGAGAAGTAGTGGCCTAGTGGCTTCTCTCTTCCTATGGCCTCTCAAGCAGAGGATCTGGGATTCAAACCCGGGCTCGCAGCTCTGACTTTTTCGGAATTCATGTGCGAAATTACATTTGAGATTTACCACGAACTTTGCAGTGAAGGAAAACATTATAAGGAAACCTGCACAAACCTGCAAAGCAATTCAATGGTTTATGTGAAGTTCCCAATCCCCAATGGGTCCGCGTGGGACATATATTGGCTGGGATGATGATGATTTTAAAAAATACCGGCCAAGAGCGTGTCGGACACGCCAGCCGTCCGTAGCCATTACGAAAAAGTTAAGTAATATTTTCTAAGGATTTCGTATTTTATACGGAATCTTCCAAGTTTAGGTATATTTTATACCTTATAGGCTGCTATTTAAGAGTAAAACTACTAATAATTCTCAAGAAAACTTAACCGTTATAGTTTTCCTTGTAAGTTTGATATACTTACTACCATCTTGAATTTTTTCAAATTTTTCCACCCACCGGTTTAGATTTTAGAGGGGGGGCGGACGCTCGATTTTAATGAAAATTTGCATTTTAAAGTTGAATATTTTGCAAACTAATCACTGAATCGAAAAATCATTTTAGCAACCCTTAATGGTTTTAAGAGACCTATCCAACGATACCCCACACTACAAGATTGGATGAGAAAAAAAAATCATCCCCACTTTACGTCTATGCCAGGTACTCTAAAAAATTTTTTTTTATTTTTTATTGTACCATTTCGTCGGCATAGTTTACATATATATTCGTGCAAAATTAAAGCTTTCTAGCATTAATAGTCGGACGGACAGACAGACAGACAGACATGGCGAAACTATAAGGGTTTTTTGCCATTTTGGCTCCGGAACCCTAAAAATGTAAATGAATGCTTGCGAGTTCTACCATATTTGTGTCATTAAATGAAGAGTTATTAAGCTGACGTTGCCAATAAGATAAAGACGTAATAATAATAAATAATATATGTAGTTATCAGATAGATATACGAGTAATAATATCATTTGATTATTGATTGCTTAATTGGGTTTGTATCATCATCCGACATAAATGATTTTATCAATTACGCAATGAAATCATTTTTATCAATATTCATTATTATACAACTAGGAAAACGTCAGATTAAAATGAGATCATTAAGAGTAGGTGTAATGTATGTATGTACGAGTATAGGTATAGACCTTAGTAAGGAACTCCGTTTACCAATAAATGAAATACTGAACGGACGTGCGCCTTTGATGGTGTTATTTTTACTTTGACTGAGGCCCAGAAGTCCAAACTCAAGGTTTGCCAGTGGGCTATGGAGCGCAGTATCCTACATCGGTGTTCGAAGAGCTGATAGAATCAGAAACACTGAACTGCGTTCCGAAACCCGAATTGTTGATGTGGTGACAAAGACCGCCAAAGTCAAGTGGAACTGGGCATGTCATTAAAAAAAGGCTATTAAAAAAAACACCTGTATAAAAAAAAAAAAACTTTAATAAACATAACGTCGTCATAGTCAATACGCCCACGATGTGGGGTGGTGCACTTGCGTTTTGGGATACCAACATTATTTGTGAATCATAGAGCCGACCTACCAAATAATACTACCCAAGAATAGCATTACCTCAAAGATAGAGTTTTGTTTATACTTATTGCTTTGTCAGACCACACGTCCATCCGGTTGGACCGCACTTAGTTCGTTAATGAATCATGTCAGTCATCAGGTATGCCGGCGAGTGCAAGATTATCAACGGATGCGAACTAATGACATGCGTCTAGGTCCGGCCGACCGGTTCGTGTTAAATGTCTGCGCAAACGCTTGCTCAGAGAACCATACTTAATCATTGGCGTGTGCATATAATTAGTAATGCTGGTTACACATTATAAAGCTGAACGTTGTTAATTAATATCCCAGTGTCAGCAATTAATGGACACTATATTTCAGTTTAAAAAGCCGTGGTGGCCTAGTGGCTTGACCTATCGCCTCTCAAACAGAGTTCATGTGCGGAATTACATTTGAAATTTACCACGAGCTTTGCGGTGAAGGAAAACATCGTGAGGAAACCTGCACAAACCTGCGAAGCAATTCAATGGTGCGTGTGAAGTTCCCAATCCGCACTGGGCCCGCGTGGGAACTATAGCCCAAGCCCTCTTGTTCTGAGAGGAGGCCTGTGCCCAGCAGTGGGACGTATATAGGCTGGGATGATATTTCAGTTTAAGTATTTTTTGTGTCGTACAGCGCCTGGCTATTTTTCTTTAATAAGTGCTTGCACTGTTGTGTTTCGGCGTGGAGAGTAAGACAGCCGGTGTGAATAACCCTGGTGTTGCAGATGTTTATGGGCGGTGGTGATCTCTTACCATCAGGAGACCCACTTGCTCGTTTTCCATCCAGTCGAATAAAATAAAAATTGTTGCCATTAAGGAAAGGGACTGTTGCTGATCTCTTACCATGAGCTGCCAGACCCGCTTGCAAGCGTTTTGCATGCCAGTCGTTTATTTTGGAAAATATGCAAAAAAAAAACATACTATGTCCCGACTGTGAAGAAGACGAGAAACTCAGTTGGGTTGAGGCCGAATTGGAGAGAACCTGCCCAGGACGTGCTGAGAATCTACCTGGGACGTGCCGAGAACCTGCCCGAGACGTGCTTCTGTTTCTTATTACATTACACAAGCTTTGCTTACTTTGGGACTAGGTCAATTGGTGTCAAGTGTCCCGTGATATTATTATTATTATTTTGTACTTCTTACTGTGCAATCAAAAGAAGGAAGTTTCTCATAGATACCTACCATAGATTTTCTGTGACTGTCTGACATTACGACACTAACAAATCATTTTGCGGTAGGTCAGGAATCAAAAGGTCAACTGTATCTGCTGCCTCCGAAAGTTAGGATGATTTAAATTTGCAAACCCAATTTTGTAGATTTGGTCATCAACGATTGGGTGAGTATAAGGTCTGTTCCAATTATAATCTTACCATCCATAATTTATTTATACGAACAAAAAAGGATATAACTGGAGGGGACATTCTACTACCTGGTTATTTTACGATCTTGACATTCTACCACCTGGTTATTTTACGATCTTGACATAATACTACCTGGTCATTCTACAACCTGGACACCTGGACATTTTACGACTTTGACGTAACACGCCGGAGGGTATCCTAATACAACATAAACAAGAACACGAATGTTTAATGCTCAAATTTAACACAAAGGCATTCAGGACAGACGCCGCGAATTGTCTGTTTAGTCTGGGTCACAAGTGTATCTAATGTAATTTTGCGGAGCGTATAACAGACGAGTACTGGTGGCTGGTCTACTTGGAAGAGCGCCAGATCATCCGATTATCTCTGTTTACACATTTAGACCACGACGCGACGCCACAGCAATCCTCAATGTCAATCTTACTGTATTGACCTACATTAAAGTATGCGCCCTTATAAACTAAATAGCTAAACTTAAGAGCCATATTGCTGTAAATAACCTATGAAACCGTTGATCACAAACACCTCACCTATATCCGAGTGATTGCTAGCATTCAAGACAGTAATTTAAAAAGAAGAAGACGAATTTGGGCCTGTTCATCGATCGAACCTACTGATGCTGTGTAACCAGGTACATTGATTTTTGTTGAAGTATGGTGCATTCCTTTGGTCTAAGCTTGGCATTTCTGCTGCAATTTCTGCGACAACATGTACGTAATAACATTCTTAATTAAAATTATTTGAGTCTCGCGTAAAGGTATAACAAAATTTCTGAGTAAGTTTTGACGTACGCCCAGACAGAATTTTTACATTTTTATTCACATTTTTTTAACGTCGCGCCTCACGAGAGACTAAATTTGTTTCTAGGAACCGTCGGTAAACGTTTGTGAATTTTACAAGCAGCCTAAATTGATTTGCAAGCTGACTACATTTTTAAAATACTCTTGCTGGAGTGACTGAGCAATTAAAAATAGCGTGGCATTCTCTTCACGGCCTAATTGCAGGTGACGAAATAAACAGCTCTCAAGTAAATCCCAGTAATAATTATAAATGCGAAAGTTTCAAATCTGTTTGTTTGTTACCTCTTCACGTCTAAATGCTCGTTTGCCATCCAGTCGAATAAAAAAATAATAAAAAAAAAACCGCTGAAAATTGCATAGTTCCCACAGGATAGCGATAAAAGAATTCTACACGGACGGAGTCACAGGCAACAGCTAGTCGTATACATATTGTTTCTGTAATACTAAATATAAGAAATAATCCAGTTTTACCTAATAAATATTGATGCATCCATTCTCAGCTATTACAAAAATGTCTAAACGGGCTATAAATGTATTGTTATTCCAATAGGATTTCAAACAATAATAACCTTTAATTGCGAACGACTGACAGCTGATAGCATCTGATTACATATTTACTTATTTTCACTTACGTAACAGAAGATAATACTCAATCTTTTAAAAGCCTTTCAATAGATTATAATGGTTGTTATTATGCAATGAAGTCCAAATTCTAACGCGGATTTTTAAAGCATACAGTATACTTATTGGAATTAGAAGTAGAAATTTGGGGTGGAATTTAAAAATTAGACATTAACACCACATTTCGTTCAAAAATAATATGAATGAAGCATTCCGTTATGCGACAATCAATTAACAATACAATTGTGCGGGTAATTTGTGCGCCACAAGCAAATTTTTCTAGTCAAACATTTTGTAGGTTCCGTCACTATTTAACGTGATTAAATTTTTTAGCATCTACTCAGAATTATAAAGGTTTTCATTTGTTTATTTCGTACTTGGAGAGATTTAAAACTTTCATAATTATGATAGATCTATACGATAAGCATTAATCCCACAAATATTTGTAGGTTTAATACTAAATTTATTCGCTCAACAACCTCTAAAGTAATAAATAGTTACGAAAATATGACATTGAATCATTTTTCGTGAGTTACTTTGGCCATTTTGCTCTTTATAATTAACTTGATTATTTTCTTTTAGAAAAGAATATATTGGGTATGTGGGTAGGTACTTTCCTAGATGGGTGGGACATGGGTTGTAAAAGAGGCGATAAATTCTAATTACTATACTACATCGACGGCCCTTATAATGCAGGTACTGGCACACAAACCTCTTATTTCTCAGCGAGCGATAAACACAGTTTTCTATGCGAGACCGGTCAGAAACCACAAAAGTCTCCAGCGTGGGAACGATCCACTTCGCACAGAACAGAATTTATTCAGTGTTTATTCAGTGGCATTTGCTAGGCATTTGCAGATAAGTAATGTAAGTAAACTGGAATGGAACTTACGAACTGCATGCCACTTACATGTATCATTAATACCTACATATAATAAATAAATAAAAATAGTGAACATTTAGTACATATGTACGTTGTGCACTTTAATCATATTTTTGCTTTGATTTATTGACCGTATTGCATAAACGGCAAGGAAATCTGAAATAGCCAGTCTCATTTATTAATCAATTAGACTTCTTTTCATTGTCTTTGTCGCTTTAGCAATCAAAGTTTCACTGATGTTACAGGGTTCCGTACCTACCTAAACAGGAAAAATTGAACCTTATAAGATTACTTTGTTGTCCGCCTATGCGTCTGTCGGCCGGAAATGTAGTTTCAGAATTGTGTAGCAGTGACAAGTAACATTTACTTAGGACTATTGGAAATGTAAAAAAAATATCAAAAAAATCAATTCAAGCAATCAACAGAGCGTAACTGACATTTACACAGTTATAAATTTTTTTTAGTGGCTTAAAAACAAGTTGTTTTTTAACCACTGATTTCCACCTCTAATGAGAAGAAATACATAAAATAACTACTTTTATAGAAATTGGACAGTTTTTTAGCTTTAAAACAGATGTAGGTACCTGGTACAATGCACTGGTTCTGCGGGTAAAAGCTTTTTCACTGGCTGGCACTAGGTTTTCAGGCAAGTATGTCCGTCACTGCAGCACTGCACAATTTGAGAGTCCAAGCGGTTCACTTCGAGGTGTTTTAAAATATATATTCTTGAAAATGCGGGAGAGGAGGTGCGCGCGCGATTCGTAGTTTTTCGAAGAGAGCGATGGCGTGACGTCAACACAGTAGAGCCAACATCACAGATACAAAAATCAGGTACGTTCAGAATAAGGACAGGGAAGGGAAATTGTGTTGTGAAAGTGTGTAGCGTGCTTTATAAGGTGTAATTTAATTCGGCCTAACCATACTCCCCCCCTTGGAGTGATACTCCAACATTGAGGAATTTAAAGTGTAGCGAGTACATTCATATTAAAAACTTAATTTTAATTTATTTGAAGCGGATGAGGAGCTAGAGAAGTTTTTACATATTAGAGTATGCTAAGATATCTAGAGAACTATAGAATTTGCAAAATTGAAGATATCAAAAACTTTTTTTTTTTTTTACATATTAATAATTACTAAGGTGAAATATATTTGGCGATTATTATTGAGTGGGAAGTGGACATACACGTACCACAGGGCGTATATAAGTACCAGTCTTAGTTTTAACTTTAACAACTCTGGTAATGCCATCATTACCAGGGTAAGTCTCCTCAACCACGGCAAGGGGCAACAGAGAAGTGGAAGTTTTCTTCTCTGACAATTACAACCTGACCCTTTTTAACAGGATTGGAAATAGTATTCCATTTTTCACGACTCTGTAATGAGGTAAGATATTCAATGTGCCATCTCTGCCAGTAAGATTGGACCATTTTATCAATTAGTTTATATCTTTGCAAGCGGTTTATAGAAATGTCATCTAAGTTTACAGCGGAATGTCTTTAATGGGGTTAAATTTAAAAAATTGAGGGAGTGAGAGCTAATGGCTCTGAAGGTTTGCCATCTGTGGGGAGAGGAATGAATCCATGCTAAAGTAATGGTGGAGTCTGAGAATGCAATAATATTATTAACTTTGCATCTGGCATTAAATACTTTAAGAACGGCCTGTACAAGCTGAGCGAGGAGATGAGCGGCGCACAACTCGAGACGTGCGAGGGTTATTTTCTTGAGCGGGGCGAGGCGCGAGCGAGCGCATAACAGCGACACACTGGAAGCGGGCGAGGTAAGTGAGCCTATCCTTAAATATATGACAGCACCATAACATTTTTCACTTGCATCAGCAAAACCTACAAGGTGATTTCTGAACAGGGAAATACACCTACATGCCTAGGTATTTTTATTTGAGACAGGTTAGAGAGCTCGTTCTGGATCTGAGTCCAAATTTTCTGAATGTCGCTAGGAGTATCATCATCCCAGGACAATCACGTTTCAGCATTCTTGTACAAAAGTTTCATATAAGCTGTGAGAGGAGCGAGCAGACCTAAAGGGTCATAGAGAGCAGCAGTCTTTGACAGAATAAAACGTTTTAGTACATTTTCCATTTTCAGAGACATCAACTTTAAAAGTGAAACAATCTGTAACTGGGTCCCATCGAAGTCCTACTAACTTTGTTTCTGATTCAGAGTCAAAATTTAAATTCTTTGAGGCACGCGATTCTACAGGTATATTTTGCAAAAACTGAGGTGAATTTGATATGAATTTAGTGAGGTTGAAACCACACTGGCAAACATTTTTGACCAGCTGATCATATAATTGAAGCGCTTCGTCTGGTGAAGGGACTGAGTGAATAAAGTCATCCATGTATGAGTAGAGCGGGGCAACTCGAGCAGCTTCGGGATAATTTTGACCTCATCGAGTGCAAGTTGGCGAACGACACGCATAGCAAGGTAAGGTGAGCATTTTAGTCCAAATGAAATTCGTTGAAACTCATAGGTTTCAATAGGATCGCGGTCTGCATGAAATCTGAATAATATTCTTTGAAACGATTTGTGTTCTGTGATTAATTTTAATTGAAAATACATTTTTTCCAGATCTCCCGAGATAGCAACAGCAAAGATGCGCAGATTCACTAGTAAGTCAAATATGTTTTGTTTGTAAGTTAGAGACCACAGTGTACTATGTCATTGAGACTTTTGCCAGAGGTTGTTTGGCACTAGCATCCAATACAATTCGAATTTTCGAGGTATCTTTATCAGGGCGGTATACTGCTCTGTGAGGTATGTGATAAGCGAGAGTGGGAGCTTGCGGTTCAGAAACTTTCTCTAAATATCCTTTATCCATATAATCTTGCATTGTGGCATTATAGCCCAATCGTAAGTTCGGGTCAGAGTCTAGTCTGCGTTCAAGCGATAAGAGGCGGCGTTTAGCGGTTTTGTATGAGTCACCTAACTGTCGCGGGTCATCAGAGAATGGCAAAGAGACAACATATCTACCATCAGATTCGCGGATATGGTTTCATTGAATAGTTTTCGCATTGTTGCTCTTCCGGACTTAATATTTTGCGCGCAGGTAAGGATTCCAAATTCCAGAATTTTTGCACCATATTATTTAAATTAACATCACTTTTCTATAACGCGTGACACGAAACACTCGAGTTTTGTGACGAATACAAATCGCTTTCCGCTTCGCCCATGACTATGTAGCCTAAAGTAGACTGCATCGCGATGACACGTGTTTCGGGGTGAGTGACCTTGCCTGATAACAGCAAGTGCGGAACAGTCCCGATCCGATAACACAATCGATCTCGGATGGCACGTAAACAATTCGTCAGCGAGCGGTATATTCATGAAATATTGCAAGACGTTTGTATTTAAACGAGTGGTAGGTAAATTACCTGTGATTTGCTCCACAACAGCGGCTTTGATTGAATATTGACAGCGAGAATCCGTTCGAGATCGAAACACTATCACCGTATAACCGAGCACAGGTTTCACACTCATACCTATTCCGTGTACGGACGAGGTTGGTAATTAATTTGTAAGTTCAATCGTTTACAACAAGCCTCAGTAACAAAATTCGCGGTCGAGCCTGTATCTAATAAGACTCTATTTGCGCAGGTTTCACATCACTGTTTACCACATCGACACACGCGGTGGGCACTACGTCGTTATAAAAGCTCGCGTTATTCTTTTATCGGATGTCAAAAGACATTGATAAGGCGGTTTGTTATTATCAAGGGGTTGCGATTGCGAATTCTGTTGACTGTCAGCCGCCATATTTGTTTTGAACTGCTCGGGCGCCGGTGATTTGACGTTTAGTTGCCGGTGTTGAGGTGGTAAACAAAGTTGTCCACATGCAGCAAAGAATGATGCTTTTTGTTGCATCTGATACATGTTTTTGTAGATTTGCATGCCTGTACATTATGAAAACCAAGGCAATTTTTGCAGAATGAATTTTTATCACTACCGAATATCTATCGTTCGCGTCGAGGTCATTAAATTTCTTACAGAAATATAGCGGGTGTCTTTCGTTATGACAAACAATACAAGTATGCATGTTTGCTTGATTTAGGGAATGATATTGCGTGTTTAGCGGGAGTGGTGAGTTTTGCGGGTTAGTATTCATCACGTATGATTGAAAAGGTTTGTTTTTATTATAGGTATTTTGCGAGTAATTATTTTGCGATTGCGATTTTGCGGAGCGTTGTATTTGTTGTGAAAGTTATTTTGATGCGTTTTAGCGGGTTCGAAAAGAGTATTTGTTTTCGGTTTTATAGTTAATTGCGTGCGAGTGAGTATTTTGCTTGGTTTTTACAAACTTTTCGAGAGATTCAAAAGTAGCAATTTTTCAGAGCGGCTGTTTTGTTCAAACAATTGTATAGTATCTTTGTCCAGTTTGTTCAGAGCGATATGCGTAACTATGAAATCGGCTAAATCAGGGACTTTGAGTGCTTTAAGTGCTGCAACGGAGGCACAGTATTGTTCGACAAATGAGTCTAGGTTTGCGGTGTAGCGGTGTCAAAGCTTGAAATTGAACATCTTATCTAATATACTGAGTACCTAAAGTGCGTTCATCTTGATATTTATTTACGAGTAACTTCCAAATAGTTTGATAGTTAGAAGCCACGGGAAGAATTCCCGCGATGATCGAGGAAACTGACCCTGACAATTTCGAGACTAGGTATTGCACTCGTTCGGCATCCGACAGGCTTTCATTTTGATGAATCATCTCATTGAAATTTTGATAGAAAAGCGGCCAACGGGCTGGATCGCCGTTGAATGAAATTAACTCCAAAGCTGGTACATAAGTTTTAGATTTAGTGGAAGGTCTCGGAACCGATTCAGATTTTATTAGAGGTTTCGTCAGCGATTCTTATGCATTTGACATGACAGTAAATTTCGTCAAAAGATTCGATTTCTTTAAAAGATGGTACGTAGTTAGGTCATTTGTCATCCTAGCGCAGTTCAATGTTCAATACTTCAGTAAATTCTGACCGTAGTTTGTCAACTGTTTTTGTTCTAACTAGAAAACTTGTTCGAGCTTCCGCGGATTCGACTGTACGGCTAAGATCGTACATATTTTGGAGCAAAGAAAATAAACTTTTACGTTTAGCGTCTAATATTGTTACTTTATCCATGTTTTAAAACTATGAATGTACACACAAAGTATGAAATAAGTAGTAAACCTCGTGCGGTAGCACGCGGTAACCAAAATGGCGGAATGAAAAAGTATGAAAAATCCAATTATGAATAATTGAAGCGTGTGTATGTGAAAAAGGGCGGTTTTTAATGTGAATGTATAGAGGATCACGGGGAGAAGGACCAACAAAGAGGATGGAGAGTTTTTTGTAGGATAAAACAGGATGTAGGTACCTGGATACAATGCACTGGTTCTGCGGGGTAAAAGCTTTTTCACTGGCTGGCACTAGGTTTTCAGGCAAGTATGTCCGTCACTGCAGCACTGCACAATTTGAGAGTCCAAGCGGTTCACTTCGAGGTGTTTTAAATATATATTCTTGAAAATGCGGGAGAGGAGGTGCGCGCGCGATTCGTAGTTTTTTCGAAGAGAGCGATGGCGTGACGTCAACACAGTAGAGCCAACATCACAGATACAAAAATCAGGTACGTTCAGGAATAAGGACAGGGAAGGGAAATTGTGTTGTGAAAGTGTGTAGCGTGCTTTATAAGGTGTATTTATTCGGCCTAACCAATAATCCTACCAAAATAGTACAAACTGTTTTTTTTGCTAGCTTTTAAAACGTGTACCAGAACCCACGGTTACACGAGT
>NC_133491.1:8574724-8575347 GCF_025370935.1 Choristoneura fumiferana
TTTTATTATATTTAAAAAAGTGAACATAACGGGAAAGCAGAAATTATGTAATGCTAATATTATAGGAATGTAAACATTAAGAATAGACGACTTCCTAAGATTTTACAACATTTTAAATAGCAGACTTTGAGAAAGCTGACAAATAGAAGTGCTAACATTGTGGAAACGCCAAACGTTTTGGGAATTGACATTTTAGGAAACAGACATTTCCACCCTGACAGCCAGATTTTACAGGGGGCGCTCAATTTTCATAAAAATTTGCAATTTAAAGTTGAATATTTCGCATACAGATCACTGAATCGAAAAATGGTCTTAGCAACCCCAATGGTTTTAAAATACCTATCCAACGATACCCACACTACAGGGTCAGTCAAGAAAAAGATAATGTAAAAAACTTTACGTCTATGGGAGGTACCTTAAAAATTTTTTTCCCTTTATTTTATTCTACCACTTTGTCGGCGTGACTGATATTCATGTCAAATTAAAGCTATCTCGTACTAACGGTCTCTGAGCCCTAAAAATAAGTCTAATAGTCTAAAACTCTGTAAATAACTTAAAGCTCAGCAGTCGAATTCAAATTGTGGCTGGCTCCAAAACTGGCTTTCTAGGTTCTATTAGGTCCT
>NC_133491.1:8575447-8830717 GCF_025370935.1 Choristoneura fumiferana
ACTTTATGAGTAAATTAATAATTCGTGTTTGATATACTGCTCTAGCGATATCTATATCCGATACCTACGATATATAAGTAGCTATTGCTCATAACTCCGTCTGCGAAGAATTCGTCTATCGCTACCCCTCGGGAACTATGTAATTTTCTAGGATAAAATCTATCTTCCCAATCTCAAAACGTTCATACCAAATTTAATCTGAATCGGTACAGCGGTTTAAGCGTGAAGATTTAACAGACAGAGAGACAGACAGACCAAGTAACTTTATATTATTAGGAAAACTATCTTGATCATACCTTTTTTTTACATTTTGCAGATACCATGCCATGCCTGTCGTCCCGTAAAATTTCACCAAGTAGTTACATACATTACATGCATTGGTCAAATTATCATTTGCATAATTTTACATTGTCAAGTTTATTAGCGAACGTTTTCTTTTGGCTAAAATTATATTCCAAAAACACGTTTGTCAAAACCAACCACAGAAACCAACTGCTACCAGAAAAGTAGGTTAGTCAAGTTAGAACTTGCGTCCCCCACAGAAACGAACTGCTATCAGAAAAGTAGGTTAGGTTAGGTTAGAACTGCGTCCCCCACAGAAACGAAGTGCTTAGTAGTTAGTGAATATGATGGCAGAGTCACTAGAAAAGTAGGTTATTTATGCCATGCAATATTTGGGAAGAGTGCTTTATGCCAACGAAACATTTGACTAAATAATACTGGTTATATGAAACATGACTAAGTAAATATTTAAAACATAATTTGCTAAAAACTGTAAAATTGCGAAAGTTAAAGCTAAAGCAAATGATTTTTGCCAAATGATAATTTGAGTAAAATATTTTGGATGTGATGCTTTGGATTTTTGCCTATACATTAGTAAACCATGTTTATTAATATTTTTTTTTCTTTGTTGTCACAATTAGTTATCCGCAGTTGTCATCACAACATATTGTATTTTATTAATTATTATTAAATTGTAGAGCCACTTTTGCCTTAATTTGAATTAAACTGAATATGACTACATTATATTATACATAATATGCTTACAGGCTCTGTAAGCTTTTCCACGTTTCACGAATGTTAATCTAAATAGGGGAAGGTATGATTTATCACGTAAACTTGCAAATATAAATGTACATTGAGAAGTGGTGGCCTAGTGGCTTCTCTCTTCCTATAGCCTCTCAAGCAGAGGATCTGGGATTCAAACCCGGGCTCGCATCTCTGACTTTTTCGGAATTCATGTGCGAAATTACATTTGAGATTTACCACGAACTTTACAGTGAAGGAAAACATTATAAGGAAACCTGCACAAACCTGCAAAGCAATTCAATGGTTTATGTGAAGTTCCCAATCCCCAATGGGTCCGCGTGGGACATAATATATTGGCTGGGATGATGATGATTTTAAAAAATGCAAGAGCGTGTCGGACGCCAGCCGTCCGTACATTACGAAAAAGTTAAGTAATATTTTCTAAGGATTTCGTATTTTATACGGAATCTTCCAAGTTTAGGTATATTTTATACCTTATAGGCTGCTATTTAAGTGTAAAACTACTAATAATTCTCAAGAAAACTTAACCGTTATAGTTTTCCTTGTAAGTTTGATATACTTACTACCATCTTCAATTTTTTCAAATTTTTCCACCCACCGGTTTAGATTTTAGAGGGGGGGCGGACGCTCGATTTTAATGAAAATTTGCATTTTAAAGTTGAATATTTTACAAACTAATCACTGAATCGAAAAATCATTTTAGCAACCCTTAATGGTTTTAAGAGACCTATCCAACGATACCCCACACTACAAGATTGGATGAGAAAAAAAATCATCCCCACTTTACGTCTATGCCAGGCACTCTAAAAAAATTTTTTAAATTTTTTTTATTGTACCATTTCGTCGGCATAGTTTACATATAATATTCGTGCAAAATTAAAGCTTTCTAGCATTAATAGTCGGACGGACAGACAGACAGACAGACATGGCGAAACTATAAGGGTTTTTTGCCATTTTGGCTCCGGAACCCTAAAAATGTAAATGAATGCTTGCGAGTTCTACCATATTTGTGTCATTAAATGAAGAGTTATTAAGCTGACGTTGCCAATAAGATAAAGACGTAAAACACCCATAATATATGTAGTTATCAGATAGATATACGAGTAATAATATCATTTGATTATTGATTGCTTAATTGGGTTTGTATCATCAACCGACATAAATGATTTCATCAATTACGCAATGAAATCATTTTTATCAATATTCATTATTATACAACTAGGAAAACGTCAGATTAAAATGAGATCATTAAGAGTAGGTGTAATGTATGTATGTACGAGTATAGGTATAGACCTTAGTAAGGAACTCCGTTTACCAATAAATGAAATACTGAACGGACGTGCGCCTTTGATGGTGTTATTTTTACTTTGACTGAGGCCCAGAAGTCCAAACTCAAGGTTTGCCAGCGGGCTATGGAGCGCAGTATCCTACATAGGTGTTCCAAGAGCTGATAGAATCAGAAACACTGAACTGCGCTCCAAAACCCGAATTGTTGATGTGGTGACAAAGACCGCCAAAGTCAAGTGGAACTGGGCAGGTCATTAAAAAAAGGCTATTAAAAAAAAAACACCTGTATAAAAAAAAACTTTAATAAACATAACGTCAAATTCTTTGAAAGTAAGTTAAAATCGTAGAAAGAGATGACGATTGCGATCGCGAGCGCCTGGGTAGTCAATACGCCCACGATGTGGGGTGGTGCACTTGCGTTTTGGGATACCAACATTATTTGTGAATCATAGAGCCGACCTACCAAATAATACTACCCAAGAATAGCATTACCTCAAAGATAGAGTTTTGTTTATACTTATTGCTTTGTCAGACCACACGTCCATCCGGTTGGACCGCACTTAGTTCGTTAATGAATCATGTCAGTCATCAGGTATGCCGGCGAGTGCAAGATTATCAACGGATGCGAACTAATGACATGCGTCTAGGTCCGGCCGACCGGTTCGTGTTAAATGTCTGCGCAAACGCTTGCTCAGAGAACCATACTTAATCATTGGCGTGTGCATATAATTAGTAATGCTGGTTACACATTATAAAGCTGAACGTTGTTAATTAATATCCCAGTGTCAGCAATTAATGGACACTATATTTCAGTTTAAAAAGCCGTGGTGGCCTAGTGGCTTGACCTATGCCTCTCAAACAGAGTTCATGTGCGGAATTACATTTGAAATTTACCACGAGCTTTGCGAAAACATCGTGAGGAAACCTGCACAAACCTGCGAAGCAATTCAATGGTGCGTGTGAAGTTCCCAATCCGCACTGGGCCCGCGTGGGAACTATAGCCCAAGCCCTCTTGTTCTGAGAGGAGGCCTGTGCCCAGCAGTGGGACGTATATAGGCTGGGATGATATTTCAGTTTAAGTATTTTTTATGTGTCGTACAGCGCCTGGCTATTTTTCTTTAATAAGTGCTTGCACTGTTGTGTTTCGGCGTGGAGAGTAAGACAGCCGGTGTGAATAACCCTGGTGTTGCAGATGTTTATGGGCGGTGGTGATCTCTTACCATCAGGAGACCCACTTGCTCGTTTTCCATCCAGTCGCATACTATGTCCATTAAAAGGAAAACCACTGGTGTTGCAGACTGTTTATGGAGCGGGTGATCTCTTACCATCACGAGACCCACTTGCTCGTTTTCCATCCAGTCGAATAAAAATAAAAATAAAACATACTAGTCCCGACTGTGAAGAAACGACGAGAAACTCAGTTTTTTCTGCCCAGGACGTGCTGAGAATCTTGACTGTGCCCGAGACGTGCCGAGGAAAACTTCTGTTTCTTATTACATTACACAAGCTTTGCTTACGGACTAGGTCAATTGGTGTCAAGTGTCCCGTGATATTATTATTATTATTTTGTACTTCTTACTTGCAATCAGTTTCTCATAGATACCTACCATAGATTTTCTGTGACTGTCTGACATTACGACACTGCCAAATCATTTTGCGGTAGGTCAGGAATCAAAAGGTCAACTGTATCTGCTGTCTCCGAAAGTTAGGATGATTTAAATTTGCAAACCCAATTTTGTAGATTTGGTCATCAACGATTGGGTGAGTATAAGGTCTGTTCCAATTATAATCTTACCATCCATAATTTATTTATACGAACAAAAAAGGATATAACTGGAGGGGACATTCTACTACCTGGTTATTTTACGATCTTGACATTCTACCACCTGGTTATTTTACGATCTTGACATTGTACTACCTGGTCATTCTACAACCTGGACACCTGGACATTTTACGACTTTGACGTAACACGCCGGAGGGTATCCTAATACAATTTTGCCTGCGAAACATAAACAAGAACACGAATGTTTAATGCTCAAATTTAACACAAAGGCATTCAGGACAGACGCCGCGAAATGTCTGTTTAGTCTGGGTCACAAGTGTATCTAATGTAATTTTGCGGAGCGTATAAAATACGAGTACTGGTGGCTGGTCTACTTGGAAGAGCGCCAGATCATCCGATTATCTCTGTTTACACATTTAGACCACGACGCGACAGCCACAGCAATCCTCAATGTCAATCTTACTGTATTGACCTACATTAAAGTATGCGCCCTTATAAACTAAATAGCTAAACTTAAGAGCCATATTGCTGTAAATAACCTATGAAGCCGTTGATCACGTACACCTCACCTATATCCGAGGGATTGCTAGCATTCAAGACAGTAATTTAAAAAGAAGAAGACGAATTTGGGCCTGTTCATCGATCGAACCTACTGATGCTGTGTAACCAGGTACATTGATTTTTGTTGAAGTATGGTGCATTCCTTTGGTCTAAGCTTGGCATTTCTGCTGCAATTTCTGCGACAACATGTACGTAATAACATTCTTAATTAAAATTATTTGAGTCTCGCGTAAAGGTATAACAAAATTTCTGAGTAAGTTTTGACGTACGCCCAGACAGAATTTTTACATTTTTATTCACATTTTTTTAACGTCGCGCCTCACGAGAGACTAAATTTGTTTCTAGGAACCGTCGGTAAACGTTTGTGAATTTTACAAGCAGCCTAAATTGATTTGCAAGCTGACGACATTTTTAAAATACTCTTGCTGGAGTGACTGAGCAATTAAAAATAGCGTGGCATTCTCTTCACGGCCTAATTGCAGGTGACGAAATAAACAGCTCTCAAGTAAATCCCACTAGTAATTATAAATGCGAAAGTTTCAAATCTGTTTGTTTGTTACCTCTTCATGTCTAAACCACTGAAAATTGCATAGTTCCCACAGGATAGCGATAAAAGAATTCTACGCGGACGGACTCACAGGCTACAGCTAGTCGTATACATATTGTTTCTGTAATACTAAATATAAGAAATAATCCAGTTTTACCTAATAAATATTAATGCATCCATTCTCAGCTATTACAAAAATGTCTAAACGGGCTATAAATGTATTGTTATTCCAATAGGATTTCAAACAATAATAACCTTTAATTGCGAACGACTGACAGCTGATAGCATCTGATTACATATTTACTTATTTTCACTTACGTAACAGAAGATAATACTCAATCTTTTAAAAGCCTTTCAATAGATTATAATGGTTGTTATTATGCAATGAAGTCCAAATTCTAACGCGGATTTTTAAAGCATGCAGTATACTTATTGGAATTAGAAGTAGAAATTTGGGGTGGAATTTAAAAATTAGACATTAACACCACATTTCGTTCAAAAATAATATGAATGAAGCATTCCGTTATGCGACAATCAATTAACAATACAATTGTGCGGGTAATTTGTGCGCCACAAGCAAATTTTTCTAGTCAAACATTTTGTAGGTTCCGTCACTATTTAACGTGATTAAATTTTTTAGCATCTACTCAGAATTATAAAGGTTTTCATTTGTTTATTTCGTACTTGGAGAGATTTAAAACTTTCATAATTATGATAGATCTATACGATAAGCATTAATCCCACAAATATTTGTAGGTTTAATACTAAATTTATTCGCTCAACAACCTCTAAAGTAATAAATAGTTACGAAAATATGACATTGAATCATTTTTCGTGAGTTACTTTGGCCATTTTGCTCTTTATAATTAACTTGATTATTTTCTTTTAGAAAAGAATATATTGGGTATGTGGGTAGGTACTTTCCTAGATGGGTGGGACATGGGTTGTAAAAGAGGCGATAAATTCTAATTACTATACTACATCGACGGCCCTTATAATGCAGGTACTGGCACACAAACCTCTTATTTCTCAGCGAGCGATAAACACAGTTTTCTATGCGAGACCGGTCAGAAACCACAAAAGTCTCCACCGTGGGAACGATCCACTTCGCACAGAACAGAATTTATTCAGTGTTTATTCAGTGGCATTTGCTAGGCATTTGCAGATAAGTAATGTAAGTAAACTGGAATGGAACTTACGAACTGCATGCCACTTACATGTATCATTAATCATCATCATCATCATCCCACTATATACGCACTGCTGCACACTCTACTATAGTTAATTAACTTCACACACATTGAACAGGTTTGTGCAGGTTTCCTCACGATCAAATAAATCAAATGTAATTATGTGTATCATTAATACCTACATATAATAAATAAATAAAAATAGTGAACATTTAGTATATATGTACGTTGTGCACTTTAATCATATTTTTGCTTTAATTTATTGACCGTATTGCATAAACGGCAAGGAAATCTGAAATAGCCAGTCTCATTTATTAATCAATTAGACTCTTTTCATTGTCTTTGTCGCTTTAGCAATCAAAGTTTCAGTGATGTTACAGGGTTCCGTACCTACCTAAACAGGAAAAATTGAACTTTATAAGATTACTTTGCTGTCCGCCTATGCGTGTGTCGGGCGAAAATGTAGTTTCAGAATTGTGTAGCAGTGACAAGTAACATTTACTTAGGACTATTGGAAATGTAAAAAAAATATCAAAAAAGTCAAGTCAAGCAATCAACAGAGCGTAACTGACATTTACACAGTTATAAATTTTTTTTAGTGGCTTAAAAACAAGTTGTTTTTTAACCAGTGATTTCCACCTCTAATGAGAAGAAATACATAAAATAACTACTTTTATAGAAATTATCCTACCAAAATATTACAAACTTTTTTTGCTAGCTTTTAAACGTGTACAGAACCCACGGTACACGAGTCCGACTCGTACTTGGCCTATTTTCAAATTAATTAAAATTTTCGACACTTTTTACCTAACTACTGTGAGTTTCTTTGACACTTTTTTAAGTAGGCTTAACAAGTCAGTTTCTAACACATAATTGCCTATTTTTAACAATTCTCATTCGTTTCGCTTGTCTGTCTGTCCATCATAGGTATTTTGACATGACTGTAGAAAAATAGAAACGCTCGTTTCGTTGTGAAACTTTGAAGTGCTATAGCTGCAAAAACCATGCACGCGGAACGTTTTATTTTTTCACAAATAACGATGCGGGATAAATATTTGTTAAAGTAATCATAATTATTATTATTTTCTTAATTCGCCTTTTTACATATAAATATATAACGTTTATCAATTTTGTTTGTTTATTTATTTTGTACAATAAAAAAATTTGGTACATACAACACATAATTTGATTCGTTTGCAGTAGGATAGCAGTCAATCACAACGATTGCATGTATATATAGCACGCAGGTAAACGCATACAGGGTAATCGATATCACTTCTCGTACAGCAATCAACGATACCAGATACGATCTATTATTGACTTTTGTATAGCACTCGTTGGTTGATTGAGTAACGTAAATATTGAGTTACATTTACATAACAAAACGTGAGATAACGGCTATAATATCAACACGCTTTTATTGAAAACGATATCGAAAACTGTTGCTTTGAAATTGATATATGTATTTATATTTCCAGTTACAAGGCACCGGATTGGTGACACTGTCGAAATTCAATTAAAACCACCGTTAGAAAGTTAAAGCATGAAGTGAGCGGATTAATACAATAAAGAACTGTCTTTTGTTAATGCTTTGCAATAAAGTATGCGCTTAAAATTGCGATAATTAAACTGGTAGACAAAATTTCAATGTAAAATGACAACAATTGAATTTTCAGACTTAGTATCGAATTAATAGGTTTCAGCAAAAGACTTTTATGTTAATGATATCATGGACGGATAGAGTAAGGAACGAAACAGTATTGCAGAGAATGAATATTACGCCTGGCGAAATAATATTCTTGTCCCAGTTTCTGGACAGACGGCATCTTCTACAACCAAGTGTGTAGCTAGCAGCTACAAAAGCTTGGAAGTGATCATCATCATCATCATCATCCCAGCCTATATACGTCCCACTGCTGGGCACAGGCCTCCTCTCAGAACAAGAGGGCTTGGGCCATAGTTCCCACGCGGGCCCAGTGCGGATTGGGAACTTCACACGCACCATTGAATTGCTTCGCAGGTTTGTGCAGGTTTCCTCACGATATTTTCCTTCACCGCATAGCTGGAAGTGATACGTACTATAAAACTGAGGAAGCTGTTGTATTTGGGGCATATAATGCGTAACAACAAGTATGGTCTGCTTCAGCTTATTATCCAGGGGAAGATACAAGGCCGCAGACCACCTGCCCGTACACGTACCTCCTGGTTAAGAAACCTTAGAGACTGGTTCGGAATGAGTACCAGATCCCTCTATCGAGCAGCAGGTTCGGATAGCCCTAATGATCGCCGACCTCCGATAGGAGAGGGCACCGAAAGAAGAAGAAAAGACTTTACGTACGATAATATTTAGTCTGCCTCTCCTTGATTTCCTCTGTCACTTTTTCAACACCCCGGTTTACAGTCTGCGAGATCATCAATCATTTCGCATTTGACGTTTGACGTGCAACGGCAGTATTATGTAGGCTTCGTTTCCAGTATATGCATATTTATATCTGTCTCTTTGGTGGTACTCGTAGAATTTTAAAGATTGTAGAGCCACCATAAAGTGACTTTTGTACTTTTAAAGCTATTATGCACTGTCAACCTATTGCTGGTGAGTCGGTCGCCCACGGAGGCGACTTCTAACGCGTTGTTCCGATATAGCCGTCGCACCGAACTAATGTGAACCAGCTAAAGAACAGCCGATAACTGCAAACTGATAGCGCAAGGCTGTATCGGACAACCACAAGCGATCAGTTCCCGCGCATTCCTGCGACGTACGAGTTCGAGGTGAACAACCGGCGCGCGCGCCTCGTCCTTGGTGCCGCGTGCTCCTTTCTACAGACTCCATGGACCAGGGGCTTAGCACACTAGCGTTATTCGAACATAAAACATCCGCCACTATATACGCTGACCGGTTAGAAAAGAATGCATGGTTTACAGTTGTGACGAAAACTAACGTACTAAGGGTGCTTGGCTCAAGTAGGTACATTCAAAGAAACTGAACTGTGTAACTGGGAGTAACTTTTGGTTGGAAATATCATGTTGCCATTGCATTCCATACATCTGCCAAAAGAATCATCGTGAAATTGTTTGTTGAAAAGGTACCACCCTCTAGTACGTGAATCAGTTTCCTCGGCTATACGTGTGAGGAAATTAAGACTTGTGCATACAAGGTGATTCTTTCTGTTGCGTACCATGTTCAGCTCTTTGTTGTTTTTAAGACCTTACATGTAAATCGAAACATCCAAAATATTACAACGCTGGCTCCACCCCTACAATTCGCCCTACAAAATCATATGTGGGATACGGCTTAAAAATACCATATTACCACTAACTGAGACCGAATATCTCTTATGATAATCCAAAAGGATTTATTTACAAAATCGATAACAAATTAAAGATCGTGACCGTACATTAAAGCCTCTAGCTAGAGCCGTTCTCTGACGTCGGTCCTATCTGCCAGAAACATTAATCAAGATATACTTAACTGTGAACTAATTTCCAAAGGAAATACCGGCTTCCCTTTCGTATATCGATTTCAATGTCTTACGAGATACTATCTATGTATGTACATATTTCTAATTTCCGCATTGGGTCTTTGGACCAGTTTATAATCTAGCGGCAGAATCAATGACTAGGAATTCAGTGGCTTTCTGAAACTTAATAATTTTCTAAACTTATCAAACAGAAGTGGCATTTCGATGACCTTTGATGAAGTTAGAACAAATGGAATGTTTTTAGAAAAGTATTTTTGGGAGAGTTGATGACCAAAAAAGTTGAATCTCCAAATAAAAATATAAGCTATTTCAATTTGTATGACAAAATGATGGGTCGTTACGGTTAACATTAAATTAAAAGCGCGTTTTGAAAAATGAAAATGACACAATTGTTAAAAACGCGCTACTTATGTCAATTTAGGAGTAAACGTTGCAGTCGGCAGACCGTGGCAGGCTCAGTGTGACTTCTTTTTGTCTCAACAACTGTTCAAGCTAAACACGGGTAAAGTTACCAGTGTTATCTAAAACTACGGAACGGAACTACCCAAGTTCACTAAACCAGAAACAATAGGAACAAGTAGACATGTTAACGGTAGCTTGTTAACAAAAAGCCCTAGAACTTTATGCCACGTTGATTTTAAGACCTACTTCATTCTTCATTACCATACCTTTCTTTTAAAAACAATGATACGAACGTTCTAACTTGCAAAACGAGTATCAAATGTTTAATGGATGTGTCTTTGAACCCACAAACGACATGAAGGTTACATGGTTGCTTAAAACAGAAACCGATAACAATAAGAATTTTATTTAGACAGTAACTCTAATTGATAAACACTTCGCCTGTGGGCATAACGGACCGTCAACCTCCGCGGTGATTAAACTGATTAATGGTCAAAACTTGCATAACGTTACCTACCTACCGCTAAAACAAGCGAGACAGAATAAAAACCACCCCAACCGCATTCATTTACAGATACAACTTTTACTTTCCATAAAAACGCTAGCAATCCATCCAGCAATTTATTTACATTAATCATGTTAATTAAGAATTAAAGTTAAATGTTTAGATGTTATCTATATCTACAACTATGTAGTATCAGTAATTAATAACGATCTTGTGAATTACCTACTTGCATCTGAAGCTCTAAGACTAGCGTGTAATTTATATGGGTAAAAAAAAGTTGCCGGTATTGTACATCATTATTCGATTATTTACTAGATCATTGTACGAAGACAATGAGGCACATTTCGTAACACAACTTTGAACCATTATTATTAAAGGTTAATGGGAAATATTTAACACCTACTCCCGGAAACAATATTCAAAACATTTAACCAGTTCTGCGATTCACAAAATATAATATAAATTTCCGCAATTTTCACTCAACATTCATCAACATAGTAAGTACCGAATTACTACAACCCTTAGTTAATTTAATCTCAAATTTCTGCTTTAATAAAGGAATTTGTATATGTGTAGACTAAATATATACTTACATGTTGGTTAGTACCACTCTTATTCAATGATTATTTTTAGAACTTCATTTTTGTTGTCGTAATTGCATTTTGATGCGGGCCGATTCTTATGTCACCCACCAACCATCCATCGCAACTATAATTCCGAGTATGGCGTAATGTAGACTTTATTCGTACCAAAATTTATTGCAATAGAAAGTTTCAAGAACATTTCGATATTATTTTAAAAGAGTATATGTTATTACTTTTCAATTCTAATGAGCATTTACCGATAAGACACGTCGGCATTATCAATTGGAACCGTGCCATAGTTGCACGGGGTCATTCGTTATCTATAGAATGCTTCTTTTTACTAAAAATAAACTTAAACTTTGGCTTTAAAATGTTATAAAGTTGTAAAACGGGCAGTAAGCCACGTGATAAAATGGCTCCGTGAGTGCTCCGTTTGAATATTTAAGTGCAAAATGGTCTCGTAAAACATGGTTTCATCTTACATTACAGCATCAGACAGACTGTTGGAATCCGTGAGAGAAGAAAGCCATTGTGGTTAGATGACAGGTGTGCAATTTGTAAGCGATACAGTGAGAAAAATCGCAGTAGGATCACGATTTCTATCTCCTTATAATTTAAGTGTGCCGAGAAAATATTTAACAAAAAAAACCGGCCAAGAGCATGTTGGACACGCCCAAAATAGGGTTCCGTAGCCATTATGAAATAATTAACTAATATTTTTCTAAGGATTTCGTATTTTATACGGAATCTTCCAAGTTTAGGTATATTTTATACCTTATAGGCTGCTATTTAAGAGTAGAACTACTAATAATTCTCAAGAAAACTTTACTGTTATAGTTTTTCTAGTAAGTTTAATATACTTACTACCATCCTGAATTTTTTCAAATTTTTCCACCCACCGGTTTAGATTTTAGAGGGGGGACGCTCGATTTTAATGAAAATTTGCACTTTTACAGTTGAATATTTCTCAAACAAATCACTGAATCGAAAAATTCAGTGCAAAGCCCTAATGGTTTTAAGAGACCTATCTAACGATACCCCACAATATAGGGTTGGATGAGAAAAAAAAAATCACCCCCACTTTACGTCTATGGGAAACGCCTAAAACATTTTTTTTTTAGTTTTTTTTATTGTACCATTTTGTCGGCATAGTTTACATATATATGCGTGCAAAATTACAGCTTTCTAGCATTGATAGTCCCTGAGCAGACATGGCGAAACTATAAGGGTTCCGTTTTTGCCATTTTGGCTCCGGAACCCTAAAAATCTTAATACCATGGATGCTGTTTTCGGGTTCTACGTACCGTCAAAAGGTTTTGTAGGGCGACCGCCTACTCATATCCCATAGTTCGGCCCACCACTTTCTTAGATAATCAACACGCATTCCTAAAGTTAAATTAGTCTACGCACGGAGGCAAGTATTGGTAGGATTTTAGATTCATAATTAAAATAATTCATGTCATTTTAGAAAACTTACTTTAAATGTTTAAATGAGAAACGACTTTTCAAGCGAGAAAGTAGATATTTTTGTCTGTTACGTATGTAATGTATTTATACCAATTCCTTTAATTAGGTTAATGAAAATAATTACTGATTAGGTAGAATTATCTACGCGATAAAGATATTTTTTATCAAAAGGGTCCATGCCTTTGCGATCGTGACCTGATTGCGGCGATATCACGTTTTTACGAGTAGAAGATACCTTTTATGTCTTACTGCGGAGTGCTAAAGTAGGTATTGGTACCTACACAACACACACATCGTACACCTACCTCTTCGCCTTTAATATAAGTTTTTGTTTATGACAAACAATTTTGAACACATTAGATTAGCGTTAAAATTCCATTATACTTGGAATTATTAGTGCTATTGAGATTTTTACGTGTAGACATTCGTATTCTTTAATTGTGACGGACATTTAGTTACTCGCAAGGCTTTAATTGGTCTTGTAGCCGTTTTAAATGATTCACGGTACCCTATTACATTAGATAAACGTATTTTCGAGAGGTTATTATAGGTAGATGCGTGTTCTAGTTATATCCCGTTCAAAATCTGTCGTATATAGTAGCGCAGTTAATTCTACCATCACCCTGCCCTGCAATTCGTGAAATTAGATGGTTGACTCTACAAACTACGGGATAGTGACAAACTCCATCTAATTACCCACCAACAGAATATTTTTTTTTCGTATCTCTTAAAAATAGGTAAGTCTTATTGGCTAATTAATTAGGTACACTACACTATTTGTTTTCTACCTACTGGTTGAATGAAACTGTTAAGCTAAGAGGCGAGATAACGTCTCGAGTTAGTGAAGACTCTTAAGACCCTTAAGGTGCTTGTAGACTAGATTTAATACGTCGCTCTAGAGTCATTACTGAAATAGTATTTCAATAAATATCAGTTGGGACCTTTTTTTAGGGGGTTCTTTGCCGTTTCGCACAATTGTTTTTTCTCAAATGTTTTACATGGCAACTGTTTCATTTCCCAACTCACGATTTTTTCTGAAACCATATTTTTTCCGGAACTTTCATAAAACAAACCTAACCTAACCTACTGTGTGAGATTTTTTTTTGGTTTCGGAGTAAATTGAGGCTTGGGAAATGAAACAGTTGGCAAATGAAACATTTGTCAAACAATAATTAGTGAAAAGGCAGAACACCTTTTTAGGATTCCGTAGTTACGACTATTTTTCGATTTAGGGATCGTGTAGGGTCTACTAGTTTAATAGATCTTACAGTTACAAATGTTGAAGGTATGTTGAAGTTATATTGTAACTGTTATAATGTTAGAAGAACGAATTGTTAAGTAAAAGATGTAACCGTCCTGGTAGAGTACCTTTATTGCACTAAAATAATATGAAAGAAATACATTTAATTGCGTAAGTTTACGTACCTAAACAGTGTGACGTACACAGAGGGTGCAGCGTCAGCCTAACATTAATGTCGAGCGTGCTCGTACAGATCGGATAGGGTAACGAAATTAGCCGAAGAAAACTTAATAATTGAATACTTGCCACATATTCGTACAGAACCCTAAACTGTGCGAATAAATACTGGAATACTAAATACTTAAGTGTTAATTATTTACATAAAGTAATTACACGTTGAATGTTTTGTAAACAATTTCGCGGGCTATAAAGATTAAATGCGCTGAGTAGTATTCTCGTATTATGATGATAATAATGTAAACAAATTAGGTACGCGTTGCTTCGTAATTGGTTGGAGCCATTGCTACAAAACGTCTGTTTACTTCGTAGATATTTGTAGATTCAAGCCGCCTTCTTATCATTACAGAACCATCTCGAGCACAAGGTACATAACCGAGCGTCAAACGAGCACTTTATTATAATTTATAAGTAACGCGACCCTTGGCAGCTATTCTACGAAATTTAATATCGTTGAATTACTAAGTGGCTTTGACTAACTGACCGCAACTGCCCTCTGAAGCTTAAAAACGAAGGGTACCATTTCATACCATCAGTGATGCTTACATTCTTGCATATTTTTATACCTTAATAGTAATGGTGTATCAGTTATGTTTTTTCTTACTCATTTGATTAGTCGATTTTCTCTTATTTTATCCATTTCCATGCCTTAAAATAGGCAGCAATCGCCCAGGTGCTTGCTTACATCTGCAAACAGGTGCCATACAATGCAATATGACACTTTAATGAGCCAAGAAGTAATAAAAAGCGGAATTAAACTTCCATTACTCAAGAGAAAGCCACCTTGCCGCTTGTCACCGATCCCTTATTACAGTCGTTTGTTCGCAATTTTGTCTACGTTTTATAAAGGGGAGAAAATTATTAAATAATCATCTTTATTAAGCGTTTATGTAACACGCTCTGGCGTTCTAGCCTATAAAAATGCGAACAGCTTTCTCGCTGAAAACGGTGAAACGATTTATTCGAGACGTCCCTGTGTCGCAGCTATCTCCCAAACCGAATCGCGTTTACGTAAACTCTTTAAAACTTTAAGTGTTTTTATCTGTGCACGTGTATCAAGGCGACCGCGGGCCCTAGTTTGAATGTTTGTCAGTAAACAACCTTGTCGGAGTGGGTGTAAACTGTAAGAGCAAAGTTAACTGTGCTTTTGAGATAAACGAAGTGCAGGTGTTACGCAACCGAATGCCGCAGCCTGTACCTATCGACCGGCCAACTAACTGCATAACTCGTATTCCTGCACGTTAGTGCATTGCATGACCTAGTACCTAGATAGAGCTATGTGCAGGAATCTGCTGTCAAAATTTCATTAATATTTAAATATTTGTCTTGTCATCTTCTGATAATTTATTGTTGAAACCATAGATAAGAAAGTTGAGAATTGAGGACACTAAATTACGTACCATGGTGGAATCTATTCATAATGAATTTAACCATGTTTTCTTTGGCATGTCAACATGAATTGATTAATTTAAAGTGACATTTGCAGCAAAAGGGTGCCATCCTGGTACGCGATTGAGTTTCTTTGACCGCACCTATCTATCGGAACTTTTTCGCTGCAAACCCATCGTTTATCGTTCAGGGCTCCACCCGGTACTCGATTTAGTTTCCTCAACCATTTAACACTAAATTAAGACAGTTGACAAGAGAAATGAGTGAGCATGATTTAATTTCGCATCAGTGACATGACAACCCTATTCACAATTTTTTGTGTCTGATGTAAAGTATAATAAGTACGTAGATATTCGAGTAAAAAAGTGATTCTTCAAGGCTTTTGAGATTAAACCTTCATTTTCCTTAAAGTCTATGATCGTTCCCCAGACTAAGCTTAGGTGTGCTTACCAAGTATTATCCTGTTTACCTACTTACATAATTCGCCTATCCAGAGGCTTGTCTCTTGAGGCACCACCATATTAAGCACTTCCGGCACTCATATACCAATATAACACTAATGAGAAACATGGCTACCTATACGGGTAGGTATTCAGTGTTTTGCCTCGGTATATGCGTAGCAGCTTGTTTGCCGGCCTGTTTATTGATCGTGATAATTTGTGAGCAGGTATGAATGACTTGAATATAAGATAGGTAGTTAATTAATATATGAATCCTTATAAATAGCAATCAAAAATATTTTTTGGTTATTCTTAGAACATAATATAACAATATCTGAAACAAGGTTTTAATTAAGCCTGAGCCTGGCTTTATGCAACTCGTGCGCAAGACTTCACAGTTCTCCCATTATAGGTATTTAGAAGGCTAAGGGGCTGTTTCACCATCCATTGATTAGCGTTAACCGACGGTTAAATGTGATGCCGTCTATTCGAACAAAACAAATAGAGACGGCATCACACCTAACCGCCAGTTAACACTAATCAATGGATGGTGAAACAGCCCCTAAGTAAGGTTCTATAAGTAGTTATAGGATACCTATCTAGCTCCACTGCAGTTAACGTCGCAGCCTCATCCTAGGTTAGATAGTGTTCAATTTAGATATTTCGCACAGATATGATTCATTGTATCCGACCGAGCAGGATCGTCGCATTCCTTTCAAGCTTCGCAATACCTAATTTGCGATACCCGCTTCGGAGTTAAAGACATTTAAAGGTCGAGAAGATCGCTTTCCGTTTGCAGCATCTTCGAAACGACTGTTTCCAACGCCGACAATTTATTATATCTTCTGAATGAGCGCAAACCTATGGAACTATTTGAACGGGACTAAATAAATATCTAAATCATACGGCAAAGTTACACTCGTAATAACTTTGACCGGCAGTAACTGCAAGCCAAACCAAATCAATTCATAATAAAATTTCAATCGCTTTGCTTTCTGATACCAACTACAAAGTGATAGAAATGAAATAAATATTTATTGACACGGCCCATGAAAGAAGAAAGTTCTGTAGAATTTCCGACAAAGGTGAATTAAAGATTAAAGCGCTCCGTCTAAGATGTAGGTAGTTAAAAAACGCATAGAGATGACTAATGGTATAAATAAATTAACCCAGTTCCATTCATCCGTTTGTAATTAAAGCAGATGAAGCGCTTACGAAAAGATTCGTAACAAAAGTTCGTGAGGAAGGAAGGTTTTTGTTGAAATGCCTCTGATGCCTATCGTAGTGTTTGTGGCGTTCCTGGCCGGGAGCGGGCACTCACCCTGCGGGTGTCCGGGGCAGCAGCGGGGGGGGGGACAAACACGGCCCGGACTCTCAGCTGAGCTCAGCGCTACACAACTACCAACTAACACCCATTAACAAACACTTGAGAAAGCAATAGTCAATATTGGTCAATCGTTACGATAAATTAGTCGATGAGCCAACAGAGAAAGATCTATCCAACTTTTAACGAATAACAGAGATAAAAGCGTGAACAATACGCAGTGTCCCGCTGATATTTATTAAGACGTTAGTAAACGTCGATAGAATGCTCATAATAATAACCGTTTAGTGGTCAACTGTCATGGTATTTATGAAGAAAGCGCAAGTCTATGGGAATTTAAAAGCACAGTTACGACGTAAAAGTAAAGAATGAGCAACAAGTGCTTGGCAAACACAAACAAATACCATGGCGTCGCGCCGTCATTCAAGCCCCTCGCGGAACAAAGGTTTGAGGACAAAAAACTCCTTGCGAAAGGTCTCTCAACTACCTGCTTTGAGGCAAGTCGCCGCAGTAATGGCCCCGTGAGGTGGGATCTTCGTCACCGATGTCGATGACACAGCGCGGCATGTAGGTTTTTTTTTATGGTAAGTAGGTATCCCAAGAATACCTCGCTTCAAATTATTATTAGCAGCTGATCTCCTCACGTGGACGTGACTCAGAGCGGTCAATAAAAACTCATAAATACGTATTGTCCTCTGGAAACACCGAAAACCTTACGCAGACCGGCGTGGGATGATACCTACGTGCTAACGATTTCGGTCCTGCATTTTTTTATGGGTTTTGATATTTCGCTTGCATGATCATGTTAGATGATGACTTATCATAAAAACAAGTTTCCTACAAGATACACGGTATGGTACGTACCTACCTAAGATCTGCGGCACCAAACTTTAAGCGAATTTCGTTGATGTCTTTTTGATGTCTCAAGACGAACTCGTCGATATCGCTCGTCTTGAATGATCACATAGGTATTCCACAAAAAGAAGTGAGATAAGTGAAGTACCTACATATGTATGAAGAGGTACATTAAATTAAACATGTGTAGGTATTGTTTGCATAGTTCTAAAGAAATTTTAAACTTTTGCAAAAAATACATCTTTTCGCACTCCCACAGATCGAAGTCAGGCCAAGCAACAATTTGAATGGGTCTAATTGATCTACTCCAATTACATATTTTTAATGCAGGTAGTTGGTATCTTAGAATTGATCTTAAAGGTCAGCCGCACTAAATTAACTCTGATGCAATTAACAGTTTATCAAACATGCATATACTACTTATAATGAAGTACACCTGTTGAGTTGACGCCGCACCTGGTGAATTATTAGGGGAGCGAGCATCATTCCGTGGCGGTAACTTTATGCCTCCTACTCTAAATATTTATCCCTTGCGTGCGTGACTGGACCAAAGATGCTTATAATTTACCGCTTCGGGGAAGAATTTATACTTTCAACAAAAGGCCCAAAACTCGAGATCGATCGTTTTTCAAAAGAATTGGACATAATAAGAGAATGTTGTGTGGCTATAGGTGAAGCAGTCAGACGACTGTCTAGTACAATATCCGGTTTGTAGTACCTTATTCGCTGCGGCATCAAATCCTCCACTAATACGGATTATATCTCGCTTCATTAACTCCGAGTTTGCTATCATCTGTTACACTGTGTTTCTTGAATCACTACTGTAAAAGTGTAAACAGTAATTACACTTTATCACCAATCACCAAAACTTTTGTGTGAATTTTATTCTATTGCGATTAGCTATAACTATTGTTAATTATATGTTCTACGTTAAAAAAACACTTAGCACTAGTATGTGATTATTTTATTAATCTTGCTTTAAGTTATGTTTTTCACTTAATGTTATGTTTGATGTCGATTTCCGATAGCATTGGGGCCGCTTCGCAGTAGTATCGGAGAACGCGAGCGGCCGTCGACTGGTGGAACCGTGGAGCAGTAGCGTCGCGCCAACAGCTACGAGTGGGAGGAGGGCGATGCGACAAATATATACAATTGCATTCGACAGAGAGAGACAACGACAGACTTCATCACTAGCACAACTATAAACCAACTAATGAAAACTGTAGCCGGAACCATTAAAACTATTCACTAATTCAGATATCCACATTTTTACAGCATTATACTGGTTTTACTTGTACCTATACCCTACCGCGTGCGAGATGTAATGTAATTTGGATTCCTTTGGAGTGAAAAAGACGGAGGTTGCTCGGAGGCTCTATTCTTGTAAACTAAGGAACAACCGCACTCAGCTTCAAAAGTCAAATGTTAATTTTAATTTGAATACAACGTACGTTAACGGTCGAAGAACTGCTTTCTGTCGAAGAAAAACTTCCGATCAGTTAAGATTTACTAAATTGAAAGGAAAATTTTTCGTATAAACCTTTAACTAACCGAAAATTTAACGTAACTCGAGTAAGACTAGGTATTACCTTCTCTCCATTAAGTGTTCAATTTCCAAAAGTTAATTTTTTCCAAAGGTGCCGTTAACTTCAATAGTTACACAAATTGTATGCGAAAATAATAAAAAGATTTTAACCTTCAGAAGCAGTAGGTACGCGATAGATAAATAAGTAGATCATTTAATGGAGTGCAAGATCCCACAATTGCGTCTTTTATGAATATCCTGCATCGTTCTATAATTAAGCGAAGGCCTACACCAATCGCTTATTTACATACATACACAATCATTACGGAAATCGCTTCTCGGAACAACATTCACGTAAAACTTGCATGCCAGCTCATTGAGCACAGAATACGCAACCAGCATGAGTCAGAATAGAAAAACGCGGCAACTCGTCTATTTGCCTTTCTCATTGATGGAGCAAGAAAAGCTTCACTTTTACCAATTAGCTTGCGCACGGGCATCGACAAAGCACGCTTTGTTTCCCAAAACAAGTGAAAATCTATTCGCGATCGGCATACTTCCTTGGTAGTTTCAATTTTATGAAAGTTCTGCTCAAGTAGTACCCACTTGTTGTTTACACTTTGTTGTGTGCCTTGCTGGTGGTATGATAAGATTACACATCCTTGTAAACCCTCTATTAATTTATATTACGTTCCAGTGTTCCTTAGAGTACTCAAAAAATAACACGAAAGTACTGTTCTTGGTATTTGTTATGCAAATTAGATTAGAAACTGAAGCGTTTACCCCGTGGTTGGAAATATATCTGGAAAATACTGACGCATAGCATATTGTATTAGATTTCTTATATCAGATTCTACAACACATATAATTATAATCGGAAACTTTCATAATCGGTACCTGCTCATTCTAACTAGATTGCAAGTTTACAGTCTTATTTTTGCCGAATTTGCTTAGAATTATGTCGGCAATTTTTACAGCAAAGTCCAACGAGTATTTGAAAATATTAGGAATATTTAACATCGTAATGCAATGGAAACAGAGTCAGCATAATACAGCCTTCATAGGAAACACTGAGCTTCCATTGTTCATTTCCTTATTTAATTACTTGGTAACTTACGACACTAATGAAATTGTTCAAATATGAAATTTTATTCGCAACATAACTAGTAAAGTAGCGTAATTTGTACTCACATTAACGCAATCGTATATGCCAATTGATTTTTAATTATCACGATATAGATACACGCAATTACGTATTTTTTATTCAGAGACCAATTTTCTGTAAACATAAGAATTTCATCTCATTACATTATACCGTAAGAAATTGAATTTGTTCGACTAATCAACTAGTCGTGTAACCATTCGGACAATTTTCGACAAGATCTGATTAAATTGAACCCCTCACGACAATACGCTAAGGATTTAATGAAATTCCATCAATACCGCTTTCAAATGCGGGAACATGTAGACAGTAATTTTGTCCAGATGTCACGCAGCACGTCGGAAGGGTATTAGCATCGCTAACGGACGCGAGACAGTGGAAATCGAACCAAACAGCGACTGACCCCTTTGTACGATGAATAATAATGACCTTTCTTGGATTGTACGCGACACGATTCCAACCTCACATTATAGATCCATCAGCACTGTACGTACAGGTATGTATGTAAACTTTATTATCGATTGGGCCACGCCACGATTTATTTTTGAACAGTAATGTATCTACCCTACCTTCCTTCTCTGAATGGTTTGAATATATCACTTAGCGATCAGACAAAACATCGTCAACTATAAACCTATTACTCGTAGTAACATCAATATTATCCTTACTAATATGCGAAATATGAAAGTGAATATGTTCCTTTATTTACTTCGGTTTCAGGCTTAAAGTACTTAATTTATTGGTCGTGATGAAATTCGTTATGCAGATAGTTTGTGATCGTGGAAAAGTTCATAGGATAGTTTTATTTAATTCTTCGCAGACGAAGTCGTGGGTGATAGCTGGTTAATTCATAGTATGGTTTTTGGGTCATCTTCAAGATAATATTCTTAAATGTAAGATATTCTTTTGTCTCCACTCAAAAGAACTCTGTGTCAACAGTTAGGACACAGACATTAAACTTGTAATTGTGGCTTCAAATCTAAATTAGGCCACCCTCGACGCTATAATTTGGGTTAAATCTGCAGGTAATGAAGTCAATTACAACGGGACCATTATACAAAAAGCCTGAGCTTGAAGGTAAGAACACTTAAATTCATCCCTCACTCTTAACAGCTTTTAACCTTAAAAGCGAGGCGTACAGACTTACGACTCTTTTCATAAATTTAAATAATACTCCTCCCGTATCTATGAACGTTATTTATTTAAATATTCAATATTTAAATTATTTTTCTTTAACTCTATGTCAATGTGTCAAAGCTATGAAAAGCACGTTTTATGGTTGTAAGAAAAGTAAAAACTATTCAATGGCACGAAGTATTAGGTACATATGTGTAGTTCTCTCTGTGTTTATTGCATAATACCGAAGATACTAAATATTTGTTCCTGAGGTGTCCTAAGGTAACGTAATTTAAAACAGTATACTCGTAGTACTGACAAATTTAATTATTTCCAAATAGCGTAACGTAACCTACGAGTACAAGAGCAATTTCTTTACTTTTAAGTACTTAATGCGATTAAAACAAGGATTAGGACTGGTCGGTTTCATAAGACATAACATACATATGTATGTAGGGCAGATTAGTTTGTCAAGCTGTTAAAAGAGTGCTCAGAATAAATTCTTGTGAAGGAATACTGACGTGGTGCTGACGCCAATTGGTCGCGGTGGGACCAAATTAACTTTCCCTGCCAAAAACTACGTTTGATCTAAGATTAGATTGATGACCCAGATGTTAGCAGTAACGAAAACATTTAATTTTGAAACCAAATGTCATTAATTTTGAGCATTGCAATAGTATTGATTTGGGGTTAAGAGATAAAATACTTCCAAGTATTTCTTTTAATATGATTTTGACGTAAATTGCATCCGTCGTCCGCCCACTGATTATCTGTAATATACTTATAGACATATATTTTTATATTTTATTTTATTTTATATTAAATTTTTAGACATATATTGATTATATATTTTTAGACAATGACGCCCCTGTACTACCGAAGGTATACAAAAATAAGTAAAACACATCAACACCGAAATCTGACAAAGGAAAAATTTCAGTAAGGGCTGCTATTTTTCATCATTACAGAACCTTTTCATAATACACGGGTAGACCTACGTTAGTCTAGACTTTTCATTAGGCTCTTCGGAAAGTGCAGCGTATTTCTATTGTAGCCAGTTTCCATTACGCTGCGTATTCATTCTTACTGCCGCTTTCCAATTTATACGTCCCGAAACAAAATATATATATTAAATATCTCTAATTCTGAGAAATAAACGTATATTCTAAGTATTTTAAATATGAATATGGACTGCCGAAAAGCAAAGCAACGCATTTACGTCAGCGAAAACTGCATATTTTCCTATTATGATTTAAAGAAATAGAAAAGCTTTAGGTAAGAGTTATCTATCACAATGCACGGTCAAACTTATACTTAGTGAGAAATTATTAGGCTTATTATTTAAAAGATAATAATTATTCCCCGTTATCTAAGAAATATTGTTACTGACACATAATATCTGTCCAACACAATTAAGTTCGTTAATATTAAATGGGATATCATTCGAGAAACTATTGTGGCACGTGGCAAGTAAAAGGAAGTAGATGTCAGATGACAAAGCCTAAGCTGGCTTTCCCGGGATAGTGGAGGCCGAAGACAGGGATTGCATTGGAATATTCCCGAGTTGCGGGGAGATGTGACGGGTTTGAAATTGAAATGTAAAATAATTTTCCGTTTCGTATAACGTATTCCTTTTAACGTTAAATGTAAAGTGGTGTTATTTCTATCTGTTTAATTTTATTTAATTTTCATATATGTATGCGGCAGGCACAAGGTGATAGGGTACGCGGATGACCTTGCTTTATTAGGGGAAAGCCGGCCAGGGTCTTGGAGCAGGAGGCGTCCAAGATAGGTTTAGGGATCAACCAGACGAAAACAGAATACCTCCACATGAAACGATACAAAAATGCACGGGCTCGGCGTGGTAGTCTTCATGTTGGGGGTACCGTATACAGGGGAGTTGACAAATTTCGATATCTTGGATGCACGCACCATAACCGACACTAACACCAGAGAGGAGGAGATATACATCCGCATCCATAACACCCTGCGGTGCAGTGCAGCCCTCCACAAGGTGTTGGTGTCCAGACTTCTCAGCAGGAATACAAAGTTAAGGATCTATAAAACTGTCGTAAGACCTGTCCTTATGTATGGCTGTGAGGCCTGGACACTAGCACAAAAAGAGGAATATCAACTCCTTGTAGCGGAAAGGAAGGTCTTGCGTAAGATCCTGGGACCTGTCAAGAGAGACGACGTCACGTGGAGGATCCGTAAAAACAGAGAGATCCAGGAGCTGGTGCCTGAACCCAACATCATCGGCCACCTACTACGAATGGGAGAGGATCGAGCTGCCACCGGTTGGTCGCCGCCCGGTTGGGCGACCCAGGTACCGCTGGGAGCAGTGTCCAGGCGGATCTGCGACGTGTCCAAGTCGACGACTGGCAAGAGGCTGCGCACGATCGGTACAGATGGCATGCTCTCGTTTCGGAGGCCAAGACCCTCTTTGGGTCCCTGAGCCAAATTAGTTAGTTATATGTATGCCTCTGAACGACACAATTATAAAGTTTTTTTTCCTAAGATCAACTCACGCTTGACCGGTTTTCATCATTTGTTTATATGTATGTAATTGATTTATTTGTCTCTATTATAGTTCAGAGTTTGAGGTTTGAGATGGTTAAGCATATTGGGGGTCGGGCTGGCACTGGATATCAATCTTTTACATAAGCTAACTTAATACACGCAGCATACTAGTCCAATTTTAGTAAGTCTAATTTTGTAGAATCTCCAAATTAGCACCATAATTCGTTGAACGTAGCCAAGTTTCCCTTATTAGCAAATTTCAGCCTTCAGGGCTACTCTTAATTTGTCTGATAATTAAATTATCAATTTCAGATCTAAAAGTACCTTGGCAACGTTTACTGTTTTTACACGTCTAGAGTTATAGTTTATCTATCTGTTTGCTTTTACGTTTGTGAAACTTTAAGAGTAGGTCAAACCACAAGTTTTTCCTGGAACAAATCAGTTTTACTACCTGATTTACCACTTTTATGGACGTGCTAACGGCAGCCCTAACCGCGGTTTATAGCAGCACGTGACTTAATGAAAAATAAATAATACTTTTTTCAGGTGCATTTGAAATAAACATGACTTTACAGCATACACCAAATGTTGTTTTATTCATTCTTTTAACCACCTATAAATAAGTATTTCTTTTATATATTTTTATTTTGGGGATCTCGGAAATGGCTCAATTTTTATGAAATTTGCTATGTGGGGATTTTAGAGCCAAAAATAATATCGATCTAATTTGGGTTTTTCTCTGGGAAAATGCATGTACTTTTTCGAGTTTTATCCCGAGCAAAGCTTTATCGCCATGGTGCTTAAGTAATTAGTTAGGATAAAATTTCCAGAAAGCACTTGAGATTCTACGACTCGGTTCTCTTCGGGGTAAGTTCACAATGGTAGAGTCATTTTACGATGATTGAAAATTTTCGGAGCAAGTTCAATATGGTAGAGTCATCTTACGGGGACATTAGTAAACCTTTGTCAAAAACTAAATCCGTCCATCCGTCCTAACTTTTTGATATCACTCTAGAAGATCTGTCATTGCAAGTGGCACGCGGATTATCGTACAATTAGATGCGCCAAAATTCACATACAATTTGTACTACAATTATCGGAAGCCCGAAAATATTGTTCAGAAAATTCAAAACTAGACCATATATAAGATTTATAAGACAACGTATGAATCTCATCTTTCCTGGTTCCCCCAAATATTCCCATAGCGTAGTCAAAATAAATAAACAGGACTTACCATTCCCACAGATGCACAAGACAGTCGAACATCACGCATCCATGTTCAGCGCTCATGCAGGACGCAGCTGGGACGGCCGCCATTTTGGATCACAAGTGTCAGTCAAATTGGGATTCGCTTGCTTGTACCGTAATCAGTCACAGCATGGTGACACTCATACAATATTTTGCGAAGGTAATTTCTGGAAAGAGAAAAGTGCCAATTAGAAACGTGATAGGACGAGCGTGAGCATGATGGAACAAGATGAAAGTAAAATTACATTGTTATTGCAATCTTTACGTCGTAAACGGTGATGACGAAATTAATTCTGTAATAGATGTATTAATTTCACCTGCGGGTAGTTCATATCGTGATGGTGTTTAGTAAATTGAATTAAAGATAATTTGCTGCTTTCGACTTCCCACTACATAATATTACAATGCGAAAGTTTGTAAGTCTGTTTGTTTGTTTGTTACTTCATCACGTCTAAACCACTGAACCGATTTAGATGACATTCAGTATACAGATACGTAGTTTCAGTCCCGGAGAAGGACATAGCATAGTTTTTATCCAGGTAAATTGCATAGTTCTCGCGGGGTAGCGTTAAACGAATTCTGCGCGGGCGGAGTCGCGAGTAACGGCTAGTATTTGAATAAATGAATATGAGGAAACCTGCACTTTCTGCGAAGCTATTCTATGTTGTGAGTGAAGTACCAAATATCTAGTACATAACGTTAAAGATATTTCAGAAGTTACAATACAATATAATAACTCTTTATTGCACACCAATACAGTAAACAGTACAGAAAACACAAGTATATACATAGAGATTTTCTAAGGTAAGCAATAGGCGGCCTTATCGCTTCAGAGCGATCTCTTCTTCTCTTCTTCTTCTTTTGAGTTACTTTTCTGTTCACCGTTTAAATAGGTAAGCCATTACGTGTAGTAAATAAATTCCTAATGTGCATAAACACTTAAGAATCTTAAGATGGTGGAAGAGTAAGATACCATAAAATGCCAACCTTATTTATACTTGTTAAATTCTTAATACAACGGAAAAGTTTACAAGAGTACCTACAACAAAGAAAAACTTCCTGCTTTGTGTTTACGTCCTACGAGCACCCACAAAAAAATACGTCGATTATCGTTAGTACTTAGGTACTTCTGTCTGACCTAAAAGTTCTTTAATTTTTACATTCAATACATTTTTCATAGGTATATACTAGGTACTCAAAACAAAATAGGGGCCAAGTGAGTTTCATTGGTAAAACGAAAATACTAATAAATATATAGGTACTCGTTAATATATATTTTTTTAAACATTCCTTGTCTAAAAATGTTTTCACCTCTCATGCTCGTAAAGTTCGTGTTTACACTTGATCTAGGCAACATAAAATGACGTTTTATGCTCTAGTGCATAAAGTAAAATCTTCGTCTAAGACCAAGGTAATCAGGTGTAAACAGCCATAAACAAAGAAGTTTCTACATATTTTTGAATAATTTTTAATTTATATAAAACTAAAAATCAATGAAATTACTCACTTTAGATCAAAAAACTAAAAATGTATAATTGTAATAGTAATGCGTGAAAAATAAAAGGTACCTAGTAAGTGAACAATGTTTCCACTGTTGTTATTTCATGTCCTTGCCATCGAAGTGAAAAGCAGAGTGTAAAACTCGAGCATTAAACCCATTTTCCCCTCGACGTGTCTATCCACCCTCGCCGTACCGGCTCGGATGGCTATATGAACGTCTCGGATAAAAGGGCTCGTTTTATGCTCTTGTTGTACAATCTACTATTTTATAATAAAGCATATATAGCATAATATAAATACATTTCAGTCAATTACAAACATGTAAGTAGCTAAAAACGCAAACGTATTTTTGATTTCATTTTACTGTTGAAACGGGCCCTTATTTTCTTTTGACTAGTATAGGTTATGCACCCATATTAAATCTATTGGTCTTTAAACAAGCGATTGTATATTTGTTTAGTTAGGGGATCTCGTAAATAGCACTCTAACGATTTCGATAATTTTTTTGGGAAAACGCGCGTTTTCAAGTTTAAGCAAGAGTAGAGCTTGGTCACCTAGGTACTAACTAGTAATAAAATAATAAATAGCACAACCATAAAAATTTACTAATTCCGTAACTAAACTACCTATAATCACAAAGCACAAATCATATTAATTTTCTAATTTTGGCTTTCACCCTTATACTCTCGTGGTTCGCGTTTATCTATGAGTGAGTGTGTATCTCACATAGATAGATATTTACATATTCATATTCTTCTCTTAGGTTTAATTACATAATAAATAATCTTTAGGTAATTAGTTTTATAATAAAGTATGTACGGCTGCGGCATAGCTGGGATACTACTTGGTATTTTTGAGGGATACCTACGAGTGTAATTTATAGCCAGAATGGCAATAACTACAGTATCTATTTTGTGGTATCGTCCTGACTGTCTATCCGTATTCGCTGGCAATTATTACCCTCGCAAACTGTAAGATTAGTGCTTTGCAGAGTGATTCAGGAGACGTGAGTGGGCGGGACTAAACCTACCCGGTTCAGGCCGGTTCAGTTAGTTAAGAAGGCTGCAATATTCAAAATTTTTATCAAAAATATCTGAACACGACTCTTTTGTTAACGGCGTAGAAGCGTGTTCAGATATTTTTGATCAAATTTTTGCTCACAAATTTATGAACTCGACTATACCAGTATTAGTGAGATTAACTGACCTGATTTTTTTTAATGTTGCAACAACAAAATATTAAATTATTTCCTAAGTTGGTGTGTGGTCACACTGCAATTAAAAATGTGGGGGTTTTACTTAAATACGATTGTGAACGATACATTGTCAATTACTGAGGGCGTAGAATTATTTCTGCTCACGACTCCCGTATTACCTTGTACCTATTGCTATATGAATTGAATTTTGAAGGCAGATTAAGAGTGCCGTTGAAATGTTACATAGAATTGGATTTTTAACAAAGACGAGTAAAGGTGGATTTTCTTTACATTTAACTGACTTTAGGAGTAGGTTTAGCGTAGGTTGATGATGCTAGCAGAAGCATTCCGGTGGGCGGGCGGTCCCTGTACTGTGACCGCAGTAAACCACCGCGAAATGAATAGGCGTTGCGGTGAAGCCTCGCAGCGGTACTTTAATAGCGCTTTTATAGGAAGGGGTTCACCGGAAAATGTTTGGATTCCATTATACAGCGCTGAATACCAGGCATTTGCAATCAATATGCTCTTCAACATCCCTCGGTTATTTTTTGAATATTGTAACGAATTTATGTATGTAAGCTCTTTATTGTACAAAAGAAAAGAAACAAAAATACAATTGGTAGAACTTTGAGATGCTAATTAATACGGTTATGGTGTTCATTTAATTATCTATGTTTAAAAAAAAAACTCCGCCCGCGTCTTTGTCAGCGAAGATTTGGTTTTTAAGTATGTAGCAGGTAATATCAGATTTTTCCGAATAAAAATATGTTATACTATTTTATTTTCAGTCTTAAATTATTACATCTAATAAATAAAATTAAATTAAACAAAACAATATCACATTCAATTATATTAAATAACATTTATTTTATTACAGTAGCTTGCATGCTTGTCACGATTTTCATAGAATATAACATCGTAGAGATGATTATGATTATGATTACGAACCGTATTTACTATGAGTATATATAAAGTAAGGTTTGGCTATTCTTTGTAGGCTTTAACAACTAAAATATAATTTATTTTACTACTTAACACAGTAAACTAATACATAAATCCTACAAACTATAAAAGCGATCTGGGACGCAGCTGGTAACTCAATAAAAGCTGCAATTTCTCAAGTTACGTGCCGGAAGGCAAACTTGTTAATATTTTTCTCTGAACTTTGTCACTTTGTAAACTGCACAAAATGTTAGTAAAATTCCTGCTTCTTATTACCAAAACCAGTACCTACTAGGTATGTACTACTAGTATTAATATGTAGTAAGTAAGTGCTTACTAATTGTGGTGTACCTACAATAAAGAGTAATTCGATGTATTGTATTCTTTATAGCTAGTTAAGTGAAGCATACCTCTGTGGATCCTTTTCTATTTCTCAGTCAATTTCAAAATAACTTCGATGCTGAACAGAGGTAATCAATTTCTTTGACTGTGTACGCAAAGGGTACCTACGCATTCTTAAGAAAATGCGTAAGTTTTAATAATCCCTTTAGAAGACCACAATACTAAACGAAACAATGCATACGTTCTTATTTTCATATTCCGAACATCGTTTGTATTTTTTTAAACCCCGCTCGTGCTGCACGATTCAGTTGCAAGAAACCGTTTACAGACATAATGTTTATTGTCATTACAGTCATTAGGCATTAGGGACAGTTACAACTAGTAATTCCGATCAGCGCCATTATTCGCACTCCATTTGTTGTATCAATGGCCAAACCGTTAACTTTTGCGATAACCTAATGATTCAGTGACACTGAATCAAAAATTCTCTTGGTAAATAACCCGCGAGATCCGCTCAGAGTTACTAAGACAACCTGCCCGATCTCATCTGGAATTACAGTCTTAGATGTCTACTTACGTACGACTCTACTATAGATTACCTAGTTTTTCTATTTTTAGAAATTTCTTCGTTACTTATACCTCATGTTTATAAGGCAGATGGTCTTTAGGGATAGCTCTCGTTCGTCTTACGATTGCTAGTGATACGTCGTAGCCCTTACTATAAATAATGTACGGCATAAGGTGTGTAGGGTAGTGCGGGCAATTCACGTGATTGAGCAGCTTGTCGGGCCCACTTTCTAAATCATAACAACCTAGCCATATTGTGGAAAATTTCCTAATAATAGATAGCTTTTTGGATAGTGTTACCTCAACTTGTTTTATCAAATCGAATCAAATCAGAAATGCTAAAGCAAATAAATTGCATACCAGCATTCATAGTTTGTTAATAATTTTGGAACATTTAAACACGCCAATACCTACATTTACTTAGTTGACCATCGGAGCTACTACTCAATAACAAGTATTTCACGGGTTGAACTTCAATACTTTTAACGCAGTTGCTAAGTAATTTATGCTCCTCGTAATGCATATGTATGGTGAAATGAAATGGGTGGTGAAGCACCAGGACTCCTCAATAATGAAAGTCTCTGCATCGGAAAAAGCAATCTATTGTAAAAGGTGACGAGCAGGTGACATCAAACTATTGTATCTTATTTACACTAAAAAGCGTGAAAAAAAAATTAAACAAAAAATTGAACCGACTACAAAAAACCATGAAAATAATTTTCTACCAGTCTGAAGTCGATGCCTCAGCACGAGCCAGCAGGAGTGATTGAAGCCCAATATGTAGTGCGTAGGTGAGGTAGGTGACTATAGGTCCACTCCTGCTGGCTCGTGCTGAGGCACCGACTTCAGACTGGTAAAAAAATATTTTTCTTTCCTAGTTACCGACATCAAAAAAGTTAAGTACACAAAGATTATATTTTTTACGACTGGTTTATTTTCATGTCGTCTCCAAAACACAACATCGTCACAAACTTCTCATTAGACTTCGTTACGACACAACAAAAGGATTCCTGTTTGTATTTACATAACTATTTGTACAAAAGGGCCACCGTTGTATCTCTAAGGCAGCCTTAACCTTAACAATCGTAATTGTATGGCAGCGCTAATGAACTTTCATTACAAACTGTCAGTCTCACCTACTTATAGCGAGAGTTATCATGAGATGATCGAGGTGTGTGCTGCGACCAGACATTACTAGTGAAAGTGTCCCTAACCAACCGACAACGGTACTTTAGGTTACGAAAGAACGATCACCACGATTTGGGAATGATCGAGACTCATTGATGACACCGAAACGAAATGATGCGGTAAGGAGAGATAGACCTCATTAGGGAAACAATACAGAAAGGACCGTTCGCAAGTGAGGAATAGGCACCGACCGTTGGATAGTGTGTCGCGTCATGGAATGCATAATTCATGGTCACTACCTCAAGCTTTCCTCTCGTCAACTCGTCACACCACTTGAGCTACTAGCGGTGGGGGCAAACAGCTTTCCACGACGTGCGGCCCTACGCCCGCCATTATACACTTTCAATCTGTTAATAAGTTGCGCAAACCTGCTGCAGTTAATTTTTAATGTTGTTTCCAGAGATTTTACCCCGTGAATAAACTATAGTTGCATTAATCGGTTTGATTTTGTAGATTCCTAAACAAAAACAGTTTGCGAGTGTATGTAAAAAAAAAACGAAAATTGTTAGCAATAACTAAAACTTATTGTAGTAAAGTTGGTGTAAGAGTTACGTACCTATGCTTAGGTCCGAAAGAGACTGCAAAACAGCTCCCCGCGTGCTCAAAAAGAGGGATGAATTTGATAAGACTGTTACGCGGGCCCGTAGCTTATCCCCTGACGTCTGAGCGGGTGTAATCCAGACTGTCTGCCGAGGGGACAACAACCTACTTAACTGCCTTACTAAAAGATGTATATCCCTTTAAAGGAATACAGACATACGCCCTTTTTAAGTGGGATGGCTGAATTTTTGGCAGCTCGCGGGGAGCACGCATTCCCGGTCAATGTCCTGATGTCGCACGATTTTGGCATTTAAAAGAAGGCTTGGATATTAGGTAGGTATTAATATGACATAAAAGAAAGTGCGCACGTTGGATTTTTGCGGCTGTGTATGTACGATTTTGTCTAAGAATATTGCCATGATAAACCTACAATTGCGTCGTTTATTCGTATCCCTAGACGTACCTATTCATAAATATTGCTTTTAAGTTAATGTCAACAAATAAAATGCTTCTCAGTTTTTTTTTATTCTAAACGATTGGAATAAGTTCAGGAATAAGTTTTCATTGCCTGTTTAGTTTTGTTAAGGTCTTCCTATACAATATTCTGATTATTTACTGATCAAATGTTAGATAAAGCTATTACAATAAATGTTAGGCCTAACAGACCACTGCATTACAGGCATGAAAGCAATAGCTACGTGAATAATACTTATTTTAAGTAGGACTTCGTAATTACATTGGATGGAAAGGTAAATCCTAAATCAGTGTAGGTACTTATCTTTATATCAATTCAATTCAACATTCAAAATTAATCATCAGTGTGAAATATTAATTACGAGTATATACTTGTTCATTTACGGACTGTCAACAAACTGTTGGTATAAATAACCCTGACTGGAACAGTCTCGCACTGCGGCCCCAATCAATGACCACACACGACAGAAATTGCATAATGAACCGTACCAATAACTAGGTCATCTAACAACGTGCCAATAATTATTACACTTACCCAGTCACTCCTGAAACGAATCTGCGTCGCACTTTGTTTATGCCCGTAAAACGGCCAATTTACCACGGAAATTGCATGTCACGCAACACTAGCTTTATAAATTGATTAATTGACAAAAGATATGGTAAATAAAGAGGCTTTTGAAGTATACATTTAATATTTTTCTAAGGTGTAAAACGTATCGATTCAGCGGCGCGCGGCCGCGCGACTTGGAGCGAGTGTGAACGCTACGGCGGCGGCCCCATACCTCACCCTCGCCCTGTGCGCGCGTTTTCCTCGCTTTCCCGCCAACGAGGGTTGTTTCTACTACAGTCAAGGGGGCTACTACGAAAATCGAAGTTCGTGTCGTACCGTCCCTCTCACTCTCGTAAATAATAGCTTCAGCGGGACGGCTAGATAGTTTGAAGTTTGGACTTTGTAGTATAGGGCCAGACGCCTAAACACTTATTCGGGAGACGTACTAGTGGTTGCTTTTGATCGCGTGTTTCGTTTGCCGTGGTCCGGTTATTGTGCGCGCACAAAGGTCGGTGCTGTACAATGCACGCACCCACGTCATGTTATGGTCTAGCAAGTAAATGCAATGTTTGTTACTGTCGGATTCCAATAAGTAGTCTAAAATTGTATGACACTGTTCGGATAGGTATAATATCTCCTACCCATTTAAAAACTACAATTATTTAAGGCTATGCAATAACGCATTTTTCAAATAATCAGAAATTATTTATATATTAAAAATGGTAACACATTTAAATACAAAGGTACCTACGAAAAAATTTTAACACAACATTTGTTACAACTTTTATGCTCTACAATTTTGTAATAAATGTTAACATCGATAATCGCAAAAAACTGACTTTTTTGACATTTGTCCTGGAAATTGGAATAACTTACGACGCGGACACGAGATTAAGTGTGACTTTTGAGACAACATTTAGGACATCAAAATGAAGCTGTATACGAGTCTCATTCCGAAATAAATCTCCTTATATGACTGCATTTCACCGATCTCCGCCTTAAGTTAGTCGTAGGTACTTACGGGACATCCTATAAAATCTAGTGGGTGTAAAGTAAGGTTGCGTGCTCAAAAACGTAAATACCTACGACTCTTTTGCCAAAAATAAAAATGCTTTATTTCAAGTTGAGACATTTTTCAGTAACAGCTACAACATGAGTAGTAAGTACGTTTTAGGGTATGTGCGTCATGTATCTGTTAGAGGGAATCTTCTATAGTCTGTATTGCTGTGTGGCTATAGGTAGCTGTAATCGCTTGTATCTCTTCAGAGTGTATAATAAGTATAGAGAAATTGTGAAATCAACTTCCGTCAGCTGTTTCATTCAAGACAGTTATAACATCGGGGCTTTCAATTCAAGAAAACGATTTGTATTTATTTTAAGAGGGTTTGTACTTAAGTTGTTGGTAGGTGGGTCATGTAATGACCCGCTTGCTTGTCTACTTCCCTCTCATAACAAAAAAACATGCAGCTCTATCTATACTAATATCCATAATATATTATTATTTCGTATAGCTTTATTTCCCGCTTAAAGAATTACAAAAAAAAACAAAACTACAACCTAATGTCTAAATTAAGTAGCCAATCCCTATTACCCGCCGTAAGCTCGAGCAAGTCGCTCATACCTCCCGCAAAACACCCCATAATATAGTAACTCTGTCTGTCTGTTACCCCTTCATGCTTGAACTGCTGAACTGATTTGTGATTTAGCCGAAATAAGTTTATGATAGGTAGATTAGATTCAGTCAACTCTTGTTAATTCAAACCTGCGATAATTCGAACCTCTCTATAATTCGAAGCTGTCACGAGTTCCCTAAAACATCTCTTCATAATGGTTTAAACCATTTGATAATTCGTAATATTTTAAGAGCCCCTCGAGTTTAGAATTAACGAAAGTTGACTTTAGACTAGTTTGGCTCCCTGGAAAGGACGTAGGTTAATTTTTAACCTAGAAAATTGCATATATAGTACTTACCTACGGGATGGCGATAAACAATGTCGAGGAAACTGAATCACGTACGGGTAGAACCTTTTTACAATCAATTTCGCTATGATTTCTTTGGCAAAAGTGTTGGATGTTAACATGATAATACTAGTATCACAAAGGCACCACGTGGTTCATTTTCCTCAACTGTGCCTTTTGCTAGGTAAATTTTCGATTTTTCACACGTGTTCTAACAATAACAAAAACAGATGAATAGGTACGCCACCATTTAGAACAAAAAGCAATACTTAGCTATATATCTCTACGTTAGTGTGCACGCATCGTCGGTGGTCGCTCTCGCTTGGAATATAAACAAGGGTTGTTCGTCAAGGATTGGGGTGGGTCGAGATACAAACACTCCACTGCAGGAAGAGAATAATGTAGTGCATTCACAACTTTTACTATTATACCTACTTGTAACACTACCTGAGATGCGTACTTAAGTACTACGGAAATAATTGAAGTAGGTATGTATTCGTAGGTATACATAAGTTATGTGTTGTATGTAAACCATTGATATAAATCCTTTATTGTACTTTAAAAAAAACACTACGTACTTGCTAACAAACGTTGAGATATATGCGGTGAGTTAAGGCGAACTTATCGCTTTTAGAGATCTCTACCAGTCAACATTTGAGTGGATGAGAGATGAGGGGAGCATTGTATGTTTATACATAATTTGTCTTATTTTTTTTATTGTGAGAGGGAGGCAGACGAGCAAGCGGGTCATCTGATGGGAAATGAACACCACTGCCCATGAGTACCAGCTACTCAAGGAGACTCATTGGTCCGTTGCCGGCCTTTTAAGAAAGTACTTATAAGCCCTTTTCTTGAAAGCCCCGATGTCATAGTTGTCAGGAAGCACTGCTGATGGAAGTTGATTCCACAATTTCACTGTAGGTACGTGGCAGGAAGTGCCGTAGGAAACGCACAGTGGTAGATTTCCATTAATCAAGATGATTTCGATGAAATTTAGACTTTCGGCGGGAGGTACGATGGCGGAACTTCGCAGCGGTAGTAGGTCAAATAATTCCTCGGAGCACTCACCGTGATAAAGCCTATAAAATACACAAAGAGAACCTACGTCCCTTCGCATAGAAAAGAGATCTAAACGATTGGAAATCAATTCACCGACAAGTCGAGCTACCCTACGTTGAATGCCGTCCAATGGAAGAAGAAGGTATTCGGGTGCCCCTGCCCATATATAAAATAGATAAATAAATATCATGGGACACTTGACACCAATTGACCTAGTCCCAAACTAAGCAAAGCTTGTACTATGGACACTAGGCAACGGATAAACATTCTTATATAGATAAATACATACTTAAATACATATTAAACATCCAAGACCTGAGATCAAACATTCGTATTATTCATACAAATATCTGCACCGGCCGGGATTCGAACCCGGGACCTCAAGCTTCGTAGTCAGGTTTTCTAACCACTTAACCATCCGGTCGTGATGAGAACAGTATTCTAAGTGCGGCCGCACCTGGGCCTTATACAGTTGAAGAAGGTGCATTGGTGTATAGTACTGTCTCGGTCTGTGTAGCACCCCAAGCTTCTTGGAAGCCAATTTAACCTTTTCCTCCAGATGACCTCGAAATTGAACATCACTCGTCATGTCAACGCCGAGGATCCCGATGCTAGGTTTGATGACAAGGCGAGTGCCCTCAAAGCAAGGTGACAAAACAAAAGGGGCCTTTTTAGCGGTAAACACACAAACATGCGTCTTTGAGGGGTTGAAGTTGATTAAATTAGCTCTACCCCATTCCGAGATCTCTTCAAGTCAAGAGATGATAACTTCGGACACAAGCTTAGTCCGGCACTCATCGACAAAGCCCCGAGAATTATTAGAGTAATAAAATTTGTCTTATAATATGGTAGTTCTCGTTAAGGCTAGCGCATACATGCAACTTTGTATTTTAGTCGATGTAAAAGTTATATGTAGATATGCGCAAGCCCATTTATTTAGATAAATGTTGAAGTAAAGTACCCAGTAGATATCGAAGTATGAGACGCACTGCTATGCTGACAACTGCACCACTGACTGGATGGATATTGCAAGTTTACAATAATTTTGTAACTTTTACCTCTTTGCTTGTAACTTTTAGCCTATTGTAGCGTGTAGCGATGCCTATATAGCGCCATCTAGCGTGCAAATATAGAAATTCTGATTCAAATATATTGTTGACTGTATCTGAGAATCATATCTACTGCATACTTTGCCCCTAGTGCAGGGGTCGGGAACCTGCAGCTCGCGAGTCACATGCAGCTCTTTAGATGTGAAGCTGCGGCTCTAGTTCAATATTATTTACCAATATCATAATAAATATAGTTATAATGAATAAATTGTAATTTTTTCTTATGAATAAACAGATTAGTTTTTGTTATCAAAAAACTTTATTTATGCAAGTACTGCCTATTTGAAGGGTCCACGGAAAGAACGTGTCTAGTCACCTAATCAACTTTTTGAGTTATAGTGGTTTGAAAGTTAGTCATCACGAACAATTACTATGGTTACCATTTATTTAAAATTAAAAAATAGAGATTAAAGAATAGATTATTTAATTTGTGAGCTCTACATTTTGAGATTAAAATCTCAATTTAAAAAAAGGTGACTAGGCATGTTCTTTGGCTGCTCAAGAGGCTTCCGACCAGCACGTTCAGCCGCTACTCCACCTGCGCCACCTGAACACCCGGGCCAAGGGAAGTGCCTGCCTGTAATGTAATTCCTGAACCAACCACGTGTACGAACCTACGCCCTGAAATCTCATGCCGCGTTCTGTAGGAGAGCCTAATTGAATAAATCGAGTCTTCATATCATTGTTTACTTTCTCTCCCACAAGCTGACCCGCTAGCCGCTAAGCGCGACATTGACCCTTCATTTATTGTTGGCAAGAATTTTTTTCGTGGCTCTTTAAAAACTTTGAAATATTGTAAATTGTAATTTGTGACTTCCGACTCAAAAGCTTGTTGACCCCTGCTCTACTGTTTCAAATTATATAAAAAAAAACATAAAGGCCAATAATCACGGGTCGAGTGCATTTCTGTCCTAGAGGGCCTACTCCGAAATTCGAAAATCAAAATTCGTATCGTGCCGTGCGCTGGTACCTAATCTGCAGGGCTACTAAAAACTCGAAACTCGAAGTTCGTGTCGTGCGGTCCGTCTGACACTTATACTATTTAATACGAGAGCGAGAGAGACGGTACGATACGAACTTCGAGTTTTGTAGTAGCCCTGCTGTTCGAGATACACCTAAAAACGCTTTATTCAGTTTATAATAGACCCTAAAAATGTTACCAGCTTTAATTAAAGCTACACTTACAGTGGTGATTAACTATGGGTCAATTTCAAATCAGACTAAATTTTTTTTGAAAACAATATTTATCATTTGCGCCATTAATTTAATAAAGTGTAACACTTTTATCAGAAATATACCGCCCTGCTTATCATCCATCCAAGATTCATCTGCCTGCGTGACTACGTAAGGGCAAATCGGGAAAATAAAATATATTTTAGGCAATATTTTGACCATAGACTTTAAAACGTCAATCAAACGTCAAAGCAATGTTTTTAAATTTGAATAGACGTCAAAACCATAACGGCTACAAAGCGGAACAGAAAAGCTAAGCTGGCTGTTCTTAGTTATTTTTCTTTGAAAAGCTATTTAAAACGCAAAAAGGCACAGGATTAAAATGGATGCTGTTAAAACTGAATTACTAGATCTTGAAAACAAAATTTCTAACCATCCAGCCTATGGAACTTCGTAAGTTTGTTTTACAAGCACTATAATTTTAACAGGTGTATATAAAAAGGATATTCATTGTATTTTGAAAGTTTACAAAGTATAATATGAATAATATTGTAAGGTGAAGCCAGTGCATCTTTACAATAATATTGTTTGTTTTATAATAGCTCTTTTTTTTTTCAGATATTGTTGGTCACCGAGAGACTTTGAGTTGGGATCAGCTCTAGGGCAAGGAAAGTTTGGACATGTCCATATAGCCAGGGAGAAGACCACTGGCTTCTTAGTTGCGATAAAAACTATGTTTAAGTCACAAATTACAAAGTCAAAATGTGAGAAGCAAATCTTGCGTGAAATCGAGATTCAATCGCATCTGAAGTAAGTGGATTCGTTGGTGCTTGTTTGAGTTGAGAATTCTTATTCTTAAAATACCCATTGCCCAAAATTGCATAGTATATCAATATCTAATATCTAGTATTATCAAAATCAAATAGTATTAGTGAATTTCTATGCTTAATCGTGAATACTGTTTACTTATGCAACTGGAGCTGGAGGCAAATTCACACTGCACTCTTCAAAGCAACACTAGATAATAAACAAACCAGATAAAAACTGAAAATTTCAGACATTCACTGATTATGTCTACACATACCTAAAATAGCCATAGGAACCTTTTTTTGCTTAGGCCACATAATTGCTACTGATTTACCTTGCGGGCTGCAATAATCAAGCCTTAACTCTTATGTTTATAATATGTGTGTGTGTGCTTGTTATTAGAGGGAAAAATAAGAGTAAGCGAGTGAAATAATGAATATTTGTTCATTATTATTATTATTTTTATTCAAACAAATTTTTTTGCGTTACTTCTGTACCAATATGATTCCTTGAAAAGAACCAAATAATGTTTTTTAAATATTATCGTCCTTGCAGGCACCCCAATATTCTCCGACTCATGACATGGTTTCATGACGAGAGGCGCATCTACCTGGTTGTGGAGTTTGCTGCGGGCGGTGAGCTGTACAAGCACCTCACTGATTCATACAAAAAACGCTTCACGGAAGAAAAAGCTGCTAAATACATTTATCAAGTAATATTGAGTAGATATATGCTTCAGTTGATATAATTATTGCATTCAATAATAATATATTTTACATGGCCACACACATAAAAAGCCATCTTAGGGCATGCGGGAGCCTTTGATCACCAATGAATATTGTTGATTTTAATACTAGCTTTTTACTGACTATTAATTTTGGTTAACTTTTTTTTTTCATGTGTTGTTATCCAAATTCTTATTTCCTAACTGCAAACTCTGGCTGTATGTCTATTTATATATCTGTTATCTCTTCGTACTTAAACCACTGACTGATGAGGATGAAATTTGGTATGAAGATAGTTTGAGACCCTAGGAAAGACATAAGATAGTTTTTATCCTGTAAATGCATCCCTTGCATATGTATATATGTAGTTTATCACTATCTTATCCCTACAATTTCCCAAAACAATCCTATCTCTATAAACATGAAGAAGCAACAAACAGGCAGACAGAGTTACTTTCTCATGTAATAGTTAAGAGAATTGTAAATATTTTTTGTTGTGAAATAATAAGTAAGTTATATTTATATTCAACTGTGTCTATATTCATATGCTGTTTGTTTCCCAAATAAATAAATAAATAATATTTTGATGATGATGATTCTTGCAGGTGGCAGATGCAGTAGACTACTGTCATATGAACCATGTAATACACAGGGATATAAAGCCGGAGAACATTCTGGTTTCCTTCAATGGAGACCTTAAGCTGGCTGATTTTGGCTGGTCTGTGCATGCTCCCTCACAAAGGTAAGCAGCTTCCTTTAGTTACTATTTTTCTCAATTTTACTTTACAATTTGCTGGAAACAGTGATCAGTGCATCTTTAGTCGATTTTTATATAGAAAATCTAGATAAGTACTTTTAAAAAAATTACACAAGGTGAACTATGATATGCATGCATCAGCTATATGCTGTGCATGCATTATTATAAATAATAGTAATACATAGCAGGTGCTTATCATCTCACACCATAGCCTGGTAATCCTGTCCAGAGTATCTCAACTTCATAGTCCACTCCATGTTGCTTCCTTTCGAAGCACTGGAAGTCTATCCGCTAGCATGTCCTTGATCATGTATTAGGGCATAGCTCTCCATAGCTGCCCCCTGTCACTTTTATATTGTATGGTACCAAAGGCCTCTTCATGTTAACTTCTGCCTCAAAAATGCCTTTAAAATTACTTTTTCTCCCACAGCATGTGCCAACAATAGTAACAATAAAAAAAGGGATTTAATAAAATACACACTGTTCTCTGATATGAACTATTCGAATTGTTGCATTGTAGAATACCTTTTTAATATAATATTGTTTCTACAGACGTAAAACAATGTGCGGGACACTTGACTACTTACCCCCTGAAATGATCAAGAGGGAAATATATGATGTATCTGTAGACCACTGGTGCATTGGTGTCTTGTTGTACGAGTTTCTTGTGGGTAAACCCCCTTTCGAAAGCCAGACACAGGACCAAACATATGCAAGAATCCTCTCACTGGATATTAAATATCCTGATCATGTACCGGAAGGAGCAAAAGACCTCATATCAAAGGTATGTCTTTTGTTATTGGATTCTGTATTCTTTTGAAGCAACTTATCATTTGAAATAATTTTGCTAACCCTATTTTTTATAAAATACTAGACTAGCCATTACCAGTATCTTCGCTCACGTAAAACCATTAGGTCCAACAGGCAAATTAAAATTCTGCAATCTTATTAAATTCCTATGGAAGTTTCGAAAACTTTTTACTTAGTGGTTATGATTTTCAAATTTTACATGAATCTTATAGAAATATCAGGAAAAATTTGCCATTCCAAAGGTCCTTTATTTCAGCTATCTACACATCACATTTCATCTAAATCAGTCCAGTAATTTTAGTGTAAAAGATTAATATTAGTTGAACTTGTTTAAATAGTTCAATACATCTGAATAGTACAAAAAACTTCTCTAAAGCCATCATAATAAACTTGAAAAAAATACAATTTGTTACCATCCATTATGAATGATTTCGGCTATGGCAACTGCTTCCTTTAATTAATGGATGCTTTACCTTTTAATTAATGGAGCTTTAATAAAATCCTCCAATGTGGCTAATTTATCCAATGATAAATTAGCCTAGGTAAGTAAAGTCACTAGCACCAATATCTGATACAACTCTATTTCTAGGACCTGTAGGATGTGTTAGATATTTTTGCGCAGTCCGCTGTGACAGATATTAATTAATGCAGGTGACTGTACAGACCTACGCCAAGCTATGCGATCTTTGTATGATGCTATCTTAAAATTAAGTCCTGCACTTAACACAACTAGACCTATTTTCTAACTGCTGTTAATAAAATGGATGAATAATGTAATTTATTTTGTTTCAGTTATTACGGCATTCAAACAAAGACAGGTTGTCTTTAAATGCAGTGAAAAAACATCCCTGGGTGCAGCAGTTTAGGAGTGAGGCGTCGTCATAGTATTTACATGTTAGTATAACTGTTTATTTTGACTATAATATTCATTTAGTGTAATAAAATAATTTGTAATAACATTGTTAAAATATATTTTAACAAATTTATAAATAAATGAAATCACAGACTATAGCCGTAATTTTGAATCCATTTAAGGCCTGTTTTGTTGGCAGCAGCTGGCTTATACTCCAATCCGACCCAATCATTGTAGCCACATTTTTCTAAATGCTGCAAGATATAAGGATAATTCACCTCACCGGCAGTGTCAGGTTCATTACGGTTTGGCACTTGTGCTATCTGTAATAAGATAAACAGAAAACATCAGAACACTATGGTAATTACAATATTTACATAATATGGAACGAAATAAATACCTGTACATGACCAACATAAGGCATTAAGTTTGTAATGTTGTGTGTCAGATCCCCACAAATATGTTGAAGATGAAATATGTCCAATTGCAATTTTATGTGAGGGCTGTCAATGCGTTTGATTATATCCACAGCTAAAATAAGAAAACATAATCTGTAAATAAGTAAATTAAAATTTGAAATTGTCAAAAAAACATCAAAAACAATAGACCAACCCACCTTTTCCGTAGTCACTCAAAACGTATTTCGGCACAGAATGCTGATTTATTGGTTCAATTACACCTAATAAATTATCTTGCTTCAATAACCCTGCTGCATACTTTAAATTGTTCTCATATATTTCCCAGTTTTCAGTCTTAACTGTATCCAGTTTCCCTGCCATGATATGAATTTTCTTTGCTCCAAGAGCCTTTGCATAGTCAATTGTAACTTTGAGATTTTCTTTGAACTCATCTTCTTTGCCCGGTACCGCAGTCACTCCTAACTCACCTTTGCTTAAATCTCCTATAAACAGAAATTTATCAGACAGTTGCCTATTTTAGGAGTAACAGTACCCAAGTTAATTAGTGTAACCTACCTGTTTTAATATTTATCAAAACTTGTTCAACTCCAGCATTTTCTTTGGCCTTTTTCACTTCTTCCAATGTATGACCGAATGGAAATCCAGTTTCAACAGCTTTGAAGCCTGCATCTTTTGCCAAAGCATACCTTTCCAAAATGGTCGCGCCTTCAGTGAACATAAACGAAAGATTTGAACAGAACTTCATGATTAAAAGTTTAATGTAACAAATTACATTGAACAATGTCAAATAACCTCAATCTCGGACGTCTGTGTTTATAAATGATTATTATCGCAAGTGTCTCACTTATCAAACCACTTTATGGTTTGAGGCCACAATTTACTATCACTTATTTTTATCTATTGTATTTGTTTGTGCAAATTGTTTGAACGTGATTTTGTCAAGCCTAGGCTTTGTGCCACCGATATTGTGGACTTGTTTGCGATAACGCTTGACATCAGTGACAGCTGATATTTGTTGACTACTTGATGCACTGTACACACAGACTGCTGTTACAGATGCCGGTAAATTTCTCGAGCATTGTGCGACGTGCTCGCAGTAGTTTGCGCATGTATTTATGTAACAGAGACGTTAAATTCATTTTCTCAAACATGACATGAAATATTGACGTTGTGTTACAAATAATAGGCCGGGAAGTATCGCGCTCCAGGCGCTGCAGCTCGCGCGGTCACTCTAGCGGCCTGCAAAGAGATTTCATACAAATTTCCCGCCCTCGGCCGGCATGCGGCAATGCGACCATCTTTTGATTTCTTGTTTTTTTATTTTAATTTCATGTCATGTTTGAGAAAAGCAGCCTCGGCCGGAACGTGGGGTTGCCGGCCTCTACAGTAATGTACTATTGTCTATGTTATCATCTAGTCTGCCAGTATCTATTCATCATCGACCGGAAGACGTTTACTGTTAAACAAAGCCCCCCTTCCCCCCTTTTAGAATGTCAAAATGACACGAACAACTCGCATCCACTGGTGTCCCACAACTCTCGTGATCTCGTCAACGCCTCACCTCCGGGTTCGTGGTTGCCACTCGCGAACCTTTCTCTGTAACCGTTAGTTGTCAGAGACCACAGACTACGTCTTAGCCATATGTTATCTTATCACTCACAGTACACACAGTTGTAGTGGCCTGAAGACTGTAGATACTAATGAGAGAGAGAGAGAGAGAGAGATACATTTATTTACACATATTCGATACACAGAATAATAGTACAAAATCTCGAGTGAGACAAAAAATGCGAGAGTTTATAAAAATTTGATCAAAACTATCTGCTCTAATGAATCCACGACTCTAATGTTAACGGCTCACAAGTGTATGAACTCAGCTGTACTACAGGATTTTGGATGAGAAGATGTCCGAGTTGGATTCTCCGGGCTCTTTGTCAATGTTGGACCTGCCTAACTGGATAATTTGTCCAAGGTAAAGATAGTGGGCAACAACCGCTAGTGTATCATCAGACAAATACACATATTTGTCTGACCACAGTCTACCACCCTAAAATTAATAATCGTTTGCATGCCATAAAACAATAATGCCAATAGACGTGTCTGTCAACTTATAAGTTCGGCTTTAGCGACATATTCATTTGATAGGAACTTGTTTAAAAATTGATAGACCAATTATTTGGCTGATGGTACCTATAATTCTTAATCTATTTAGGTATAGTTAGTGCGCGGCCGCTAAGAAGTCAATCCTGACACATTGCACAACTATGAAGTTCCTGATTATTGTTATTGTTAATATCAACCATTGATAAAAAATGCTATACTTGCCACTCAGTCGGACGCAACAAGTAAGCATTGCATTTTTGTCAATGATTGATATTGTTGCGATAAGGTTGTTATGATTCATATTGTTAATATTCAGAAACATCATAGTTTTGCAATGTGTCAGGGTTTACTTCATAACGGCCGTTGACTATGTAGGTAGGTCGGAATCTGTAAATGATTAGGTATATTAATGATCCTCTGGTATGTAGTTAAAAAAAATGACACCTATTATTTTTTATGCCATTCTTAGCGGATGCTATCAAAACTGCATGTTGATATGATAACATCTCTTAGAGCAGGAATTGTTTGAAGCTGTGGTTTGAAGCAAGGTTTCGGTTTAAATGTGGTCTAATGCTACATCATAAATAACTTATACCTTTTTCGCATAATCTTTTATTAGGCACATATTTATAATGCTGTTTAAAAAATACACACATATTACAATTTTTGATTTCGTATAAAAGTAACAAATTACTTGGCGTATTTATAATAATCCTAAGTCTATTTTAAAATGGATGGTGCAAGATAATACTACCCAAAAAAAAATTCGCCCTCTCAGTCTACCGACAAACATTTAATTGAATAAAGTTGTGCCTTAGCTCAACATTATTAAAACAATGGGTCAAATGATCTAATCATAAAATAAAAATGTAATTATAATTGAATTTTAAATATAATTTCATTCAGCAACGATAGCGTATCATATATTTAATTGTGATGACTTATAAAGAACAAAATTATTTATGTCTAGCTAATCGCATTGTCAATTTACAATCGACTTTTCAACATTATAACATAACAAATACCTACATAGAACCTTCAAAGGAAATAACGTATTGTATTAACGTATTTCCGTTTTACAATGAAATAGTATGTAAAAAAAAGTAATTTAATCAATGTTATAAATAATCTTTAGTAAAACAGTTGGCAATAGCTTTTAATTCTTGGTACGTTTTTGTCTGTGCTGATCGTTTTCTCGAGATCGTCACATAAACATTGTAGTAGTGATTTATTCTGTTATAGTTAATCTTAACAATTAATAGTAATCCATATTTCAAATTACAAATTATAAATGCTTTAAAAATGCATGTGTTGAAAGTACGCAGTCTTATTTAACAAGAGGTAGTGCGGTTCATAATGTTTTATTTTTACGATAAATGGAATAATCGACTCATAAAGCACTCCCATTATTAGGCATAATTATTTCTCTTGTTTATTTAATACTAAGCTCCCGAAACTTTGCTAAAGTCCCGTAGGAATTTTGCATTTCGAAGTAAGTATGTTAATCGGGAATAGTTAATTGACAAAAGATTTTTTCATAATATGTAGGTACCTAGATAAAGATAAGATAGTTAGCAACATTTGATTTGTTAACTGTAGGTATATATTAGCGCTTTTATTGGATAAACTACTCGGTTAAATTAGCGTACACGATATCAAATTTCATATCGTTAAAAATTGCCCCCTTACTTTAAGCTGCGCGTCCACAGCTGCATCGAAATCGGTGCGTACGGAGCGGACGGATTTGTTGCTTTGTATATGTATGGGCTTTCTATAGTACTGCGTGCACTGGATCGGCATTTTTGCGCCATATAAATTTATACAAAACAACAAATCCGTTCGCTCCGTACGGCGCGTACGCTCCGATTTCGATGCAGTGGACCCGAAGCTTTAGATAAAAATTAGTACAAAAAGAGTGCTTCAAAAGTAGATTCCCCCAATTACACCATTTTGAAATTAACACAGCCATAAAATGCTTTAACACCATATTATCGCTACAAACTAAATCTAGAACGATGTAATACGTATTCATGATACATTAAAAAAAGTATAGGAATCATTAAGCAGGAATGTTTTGAGCATGGTTATATTACAAGTATAGATTTTGACAGCAGAGGCCCATTTCACGAAGCTACAAGTTACAATTTACAAGCGGTAGTCTCTTTTCAATGCACAGTTAAACAGAGACTACCGCTTGTAAATTGTAACTGGTAGCTTCATGAAATAGGGCACAGGTATAACATTTTTAACCATAAATATTCATCTCATCACTCTTATCTCCTACACAAACTGTCATGGCAACGAGTTTCAATCATACAACAAGAGACTAACCCCCTTATTCGTAAAATAATTACAAATCTAATATTAAGTAAGATGCATGTTAAGGCTACGTTTTCACCAGAGGTGTGTGAGGAATGTGTTTGTCATGATTCATGAACACATTCCTCACAACACATCCTGCACATCTCTGGTCGAAACGCTGCCTTATGGTCAAAATTGCTTGATAAACACGCTTGATGAGGTTTGGCGGAACACCAAGCATGCTTTTCAAACAACCATCCGCACTTCATTTTTTTCAATCACTGATATAGTAGGTACAATGAAACTATTGCAAAAAAAAAGTAAAAGTAAAAATTACACAGTTGGCTTGTCAATCTTCGTCCTCCTAACTAAACATTCAAAATAGTTTCACAAGCATGGTAAGTTAACTTTTGCTTGTCAAGCAATTTTGACCGGTTAGGGACCGCTAAGTTAACATAAGATTTTCAAGCGTTTAAAAATAAGGGGGTAAGTACCTATATATTTAGCAGCCCGCAGGACCACATTGTCTTAGAGCTAAAAGTAGGTACCTACATTTAATAAATTCTTACATTGGCATCCCACGACGTGTGGACTGTCGTTGAAATGACTATCATTGGGTCGGGTTGTTAGTAAACGACTAGTTAATGGTCTACCACTCTACCAGTCGCAGAGATACTGGTGATTTGGGGGACAGCAAGAAGTCGAATTGGACGTCCAGTTGACCGTCAAACTCCACCCGCCAATTCTGTATGATCTGTGGAAAAATATGAAAAAGTTTTCATTAATTTTATACTATTATACTAATAACGTAATGACTAATTTAAAGATCATCAATTTTGTTCGGCTTCGTCAGGTGACACGTTATCCTTACTAATATGCGAAAATAACTTTGGTCAAGGAGTTATCAAGGTCAGTTCAGTTCAGACTGATACACGATGTGTATTTCTGTATTTCTTTTATTATTATTTTTTGTATTTTTTTTCCTTTAATTATATAATTTAGTTTATAAGTATTTAATTTGTAATTATATTTTTATGAAAAAATGACTTTCTGCCAAGTTTCTTGCGGCGCATTCTTCTTGGCAATGATGGTCTTTCCGAAAGCGCTGGTAGTTTAAAAAAATGACGTGTAAAAGTGCCCATTGCGGCCTATTTACTGAATAAATCATTTGAATTTTGAATTTGAATTTGAATTTGAATTTGAATTTTGAATTTTGACGCGATGCGGCATATTTCAAAGAGCGAATATGTCAATTGTGTACTCGTTGACGTATTCTCTGAAGAACGTCTTTCGTCTATATTTGCAACATCTTATGAAATCATACTAGTTTTTAATTTTCGAGCATTAAGTATGATGTAAATGACATCTATGTGCAACAATGACCCAGTGATAAGGGTATGTTCTTAGTAGAGACGAGAGAAGAGTGAGGCTTTTGGTCAGCAGTGAGGCAAACTACATGTAAATGAAAATAGGTACCTTGGCGAGAAGCAAGTTCAGTTCAAGTTCGACGAATCTCTTCCCGGGGCACATCCTACGGCCGCGGCCAAAGGGCGCCACCAGGGACGCTGCGTGCGGCTCGCGCACGTCCAACCATCGCTCCGGTAGATACTCCCGCGCACGCCAGAAGTTCTCCTCGCGCCGGCAGGCCGCTCCCGTGTGGGCTAGCACGAAGGTCTAGACAAAAATGGACGTTAGGTTAGATTATATAGAAAAAAGCCACGCGGTAATTAAACGGCATTCATAAAACTGGAAAAAACAAAATGGTAGAATGAAATTAAATAGTTTATTTTTTGCGAGACGCCTTTGTCCAACAGTGGACGTTTTGCGGCTGATATGATGATGGTGAGTTTATTTTGCTTTACATAGTAAAATTGATCTTATATAGTGATAAATAATGAGCGGTGATAGGTATGTCTTGCCAGATGCATTGGCATTGGACGTTACGTCTGTTACAGTCTATTTGTTTGCTCTCATTATGGAACTTAACAGTTACCTATACGTTAAATATTTTGAATAACTCAAGCACTCAGTCCTCTCCATGTCGATAAAAACAGCAATCAACGACGGAGAAAAAAGGAAACTTTGAACAATAAATCAATTGAAATTTTATTGCATTTTTTAACAGTTACTTGTTAAGTAGAATATTCCAGTTAGTAGTCGCGAACAATGCTCTGTATTTAACGAACAAAGAAGCATGGTTAGCCGTTGCTCTTTAAATATACTATACCCTCATCTGTATGAGTAACTGTTCGCAACGCAACGAACATGTTCATTCGCGATAATAGATTATGTGCATGACATATTGCACTCAGTTGCGGCAGATAAGAAACTTGTTCTTAAGTTGATTAAGGATGAACTAAAGTATCTTGCTTCTCTGCTAAAACCGTGCAACCCGTCTTTCCCGTTCTTTTATACCCATTTAGCAAAAGTCTGACAGCTGCATTCAAAACAAAACACGTTGATTAAGAGCGTTGTTTCAATATCGACGATGAGGTACCAATACCTCCTAACTGATAGATCTTTGAGCAATTGAGGACCATAGCACAACCTAGCCAAACCTCCTAAGTGGCATTTTGATTTATTGATTTATCAGTTGAGCGATGTTGGTTCTTCATCGTCGCTATACTGCTTTACCTAGTTCTTCATTAGGGCTTTGTTCAACTTACCCCAGCGGGAATTTCATAATCATCAATCGTTAACGGCGCGTCCAAGAGTCTGGCTAGGAACGGAGTAATGGGCAGCAGTCTGAAGGCCTCGTTTATAGCAGCCTTTATGGAAGGTGCGGCCGACAACTGCTCAGCGTGAAGCTCGCCGCGCGAAGCCAGTTCGGAGCGGATCTTCCGTTGCCATTCTGGACGACTGCTGAGTAGATACAGCAGGAAGACTAGACTGTTCGCCAACTGTTAAGGAAAAAAATTACTGTAATGCAAAGCAAGGGGGTAAGCAAGGATGTCAAGAAGAAACTTGAGATGATAGCGTAGGTAGGCTTCAAGAGCCGCCACACATTGATAGTAAAGTCGAGGGTAGAATGAGTTTTATGAACAAGTTGTATACTCTCCTTTTCGTTTCGATTGCGAGGATATTAAATACCAACAGTGGATATAAACACCTCTGGTAAAGTGGCGCGTTTTCTGCACTAGTTGCACAAGCTATTATTTTTGAACTTTTATGTTCGTGGCTATTGACGACTGATTTCCTTGGTCTTAGGCGAAGATTTTACTTTACTAGAGCACAAATCATTTTAAAGCTAACCAGCTTAAGTAGCGTTGTAATTTTCTACTAAATAATTACACTAGGTACTCGTATTTGATTTTCATTACAATTTTACACTACCTACTTCCTATGGTATTTTCGATTGATGTGGTTTCAAAAATCGGCCCCCTGTAGTGCTTTGCATGCCCTCGTCTATCTACCGGTCTCACCGTTTCAATGCTTGCCGCGATAAAGTCGATGACAGCGACCTTCTTGTCCTTTACTACTTTCAATGATATTTTTGAATGATGTGGTTTCAAAAATCGATCCCCTGTAGTGCTTTGCCTGCCGTTGTCTATCAAAGTGGTGTTAATGCCTCACCGTCTCAATGCCTGCAGTGATAAAGTCGATGACAGCGGCCTTCTTGTCCCGCATGTCGAGCTCAGGGTTGGACAGGATCTTCAGAAATATCTCCTGCATGCCGTTATCTTGCGCCGACGAACGCGAACGCACCTTCGCTTCCTCCATCAATTCGGACACTATCCTGCAGTAACAGAACGATTTTGTTAGTTGACCCTATTTTATTTGAGTTACACATCGATTAAATAATAGTAGGGGAGCCCAAGCGGGGATTTCGGGATTTACTAAAACGCGGCAGATGAGTATACAGGAGGATACCTTGTACCCGCTTAAGTACTTCCACCAAATATGAGCCCCTTAGCCTTAGGTATAATATGGCCGCCCGCCAAGGATAAAGGATCAGATTAGTAAAAAAAAAATGATCATCGGAAATTCTCGAGCGCGTCAGATTAAGGTAGGGTGAGTTAGTTACATGCTAAAACGTGTATATTCCACTAATCTGACAATTTGAGAGCGACGTAAAAAAAGGGGAGGGCTACAAAGTTGTAAAAAAAACGTCATCTAGACATTCTCGAGCGTGGCTATTTTTTATTTTGTTTTGAATTCAAGGATTACGAAAAATATATAATCTGACGATTTCCACAAACCGAAGTAACAAAAATTCATCGATAAAGTTTAATGCGTGCGATACGTGATGCCTTTATTCCCCTCTCCGCTTTGCTATTCCTCTCTCACTCTTTCTCTATATATTATTCTCTCACTGCTTCGCAACCCAATAGGTCTCTATGACGCGAGTAAATCCCGATTTAGCATCGTGGGCTACCCTACTATACCCTATAAAGGCGGTTTTCCACCAGCCAGACGATGTGGGACGACAGTTAAAATCACACTTGCTCATTTCAACAAAAGAAAACCATTATTGAATATCTCTCCAAGTAACTCATCATAACACGCACTGTACCAATGCATGCAACACATTTTTTTTTTTAATAATTACGGAATTACCTAACTTTTACAATATACCAACTTGGAAATTATAAATGCGGAAATGAGTTTAGAGTTTAGTTCTGCTTTCACGCTTTAATTACCGAATCGATTGCCATGAAATTTTTTAGTGTGGTATGGTGTATTTTTGACGCCATGTAATTGATGACCTGCAGGGCTACTACGAAACTCGAAACTCGAAGTTCGTGTCATGGGGTCCTTCTGACACTTATACTGTTTAATACGAGAGCGAGAGGGACGGTACGACACGAACTTCGAGTTTCGAGTTTCGTAGTAGCCCTGCAGTGACGAGGAATATGAAGAACATTTAACATTTTCTTTGTAAAGTCATTTCTATAGATATTTATATTTTTTATTACATATAGTGATTTAAAAAAAGGAAGCAAATTTTTTTTTCGAGTTGTCAGGTCAACGAATTCCCTTCATATAATTGTCAGATTTTTATTTAGGACGACTAGGACATCAATCTGAACCGTTAGTTTCAAGGTCACTTTCCTACATTTTTTTCGACCCCTCTTAACGACCAACCCCACCAACCAAACCGTTAGATAAATGTTTCTCGGTTATCTTATCAGATAGACGTAGGGCGTATAGGTAGGTACTCTATGAATATCTGATGCGCGATTAGAGCATTTCCATGTACCTAACTATTATTTTTTACATTTTTGAAAATTTGCAAACGCTCCCCCCTCCCCACTAAAAGGGCATACCTACTTAACGTTTTCTTCGTTCTTGTACCTAATCTTCACAATCCAATAGGTCCCCATTACCTATGCTTTACTAACTACCGATTCAGCATAACCGTCTCCCCTACTATACTCGACGACCAGATGGCCTAGTGGTTAGAGAACCTGACTACGAAGCTTGAGGTCCCGGGTTCGATTCCCGTGTCGGGGCAGATATTTGTATGAAAAATACGAATGTTTGTTCTCGGGTCTTGGGTGTTTAATATGTATTTAAGTATATATCTATATCTATATAATTATATTTATCCGTTGCTTAATACCCATAACACAAGCTTTGCTAAGCTTACTTTGGGACTAGGTCAATTATTGTGAAATATCCAGTGATATTTATTTATTTATAAAACTCACGTGTGGATAGTCTCCTCGCTTCGGACGAACGTTCTATACAGTCTCGTCGGAGCGAACTTCCACAGTGGGGCTCCGTAGTAGGAGTCTCTTTGGGCTCTGAAGTGTGTCTTCACGGCGGAGGCCAGCGTGGACGCACGGCCTGACATCCAGCGCTCCAGGAAACCTAGTCGTGTACCCAACATCAAGGCACAAACGGCTGTAATAATAATAAAAATAGTTATATGTGAGATTTCCAAGATAGGGTTCCACAGCCATTACGATAAAATAAAGTAGGTAAGTAAGTAATTTTTCTATGAATTTTGTTAGGAACCTTCTAAGTGTAGGTATGTTTTATACTTTGGGCTGCTATTTACTCTTAAACTACTAATAATTCTCAAGCAAACTTAGCCGTTATAGTTTTCCTTGTAAGTTTGAGATATTTTACTTACTACCATCGTGGTTTTTTTTAATTTTCAAACCTACTTTAAGCTTTTAGAGGGGGGGCGCTCGATTTTACTGAAAATTTTCTCTTTAAAGTTGAATCGAAAAATCGTCTTCACAACCCCAATGATTTTAAAAGACCTATCCAACGATACCTCACACTATACCTAGGCTTAGACGAGAAAAATAAAATCGCCCCAACTTTACGTCTAGTGAAGAAACCCTAACAAAAATATTTTTTGCTACCATTTTGACGGCATAAGTAGTTGTTACATATATAAATATCCATTTAAAATTACAGCTTTCTTCTCTGAGCACGCGGACGGACAGACAGACAGACAAACATAGCGAAACTTTAGCCATCGCCAATTTGGCTACGGAACCCTAAAAAGTCGCACTTAACTCACTTCTTTCTTGGTCGGCAAGATTTGATACGAGCCATTTTATTTTCTTGTAATTTTCTGTTTGCAGAAATTATTTTAATACCATTGTTATGAATTAATTAAGTACATAGAAAAGTAAAAGGACGGAGAGGGATCTTGTTCGCACGGGTATAATACCCCTCACGGGTCAACTTTGGGGAGGAGTTTAAAATTGTGTATCTCTTAGGGTCACTTAATGTGTGAACGTTCCCAAGTCTAGTCTGCCCTCGTTTAGGCTTAAAATATTATTATTAGGCATGTTTTCAATCCTGCCTCGGTTGTTGTTTAGACTTTCACCTATCTACCCTAGAAAAATACTGACACACGACCTAAGTAACCTAACAATCAAAACCTAAATTAACAATAAGTACCACTCCTTGCTGTCTGGTAATAAAGATATTTTTCTCAAACATGCTATGTAATGTTTATGTTGTGTTCCATAAAACAGGCTTCAAAGTATACTGTTGCAGGCCTAGGCCTGCAAGACAACAGTCTTTTGTTTCAATGCAAAACGTCAAATATCAACGATAAAGGCCATTATACACGACTTGAAATTAATAATCTGAATTTCTATGATTCATTTATTAGTTACTGAATAAATTCACAACACTATGAACATTATATATGTAAATATATAAATATAACCGACGCGTTTTACGTAAAATTACAATTTAATTTACATAATAAAGTATTAATGTTGCTGATTAAATGGGCTGCAGTTCGTGTATAATGGCCCTAAAAGCCGAACAGCAAACACAATTTAAAAAAAGTTTTGGCGGGAAAATTGACAAGTGTCGATGTCTTTTTTTTTGATAAGTAAGTTCCATTGTCATTTCAAAAGTTTCGTTTAGAAACGTTATTTTTTATTTTTGCAGTCCGTTATATGTACATGTTTTATAGCAATTTGATTTTATTGGAATTATTTTAACGTTTTAAAAAAACATTTTAGAATGAAATAAGCACTTATATAGATGGCAGTTATAATTTGAGTCTGGTACAATTTTAGCTGTCTTACGAATAAAACATTGATTTCTAGTTTTTTTTTTCTTTTAGTGCATGTTTGAGAAAATCACTATGCAAGCCTCGGCGTGAAAGAACATGCCAGCCTCGTATACCTATCTAACATACTCGGCCTGCAAGCCTTTCTTTCCCGGCCTCTGCAGTAATGTACTATTTTTACTATGAACAAAAAAATCGTCAACATAGCAACACGTAAAGAACATTTTGCACAAGAATGAATGAATGTATATGCGCATGCCAAACTCGTAACTTAAGTCTAGTTGCATTAAGTGCAGTAGAAATTCTATGCTCTTCTATATGCGGGTGCAGGCTAATGCCATTCCTGTGCTATCTGACCTACTTCACGGTCCTTATCTGTAACGTCATATTCCCATCATAAAATAATGGGTGCTCGCTTACGAGGGCCATTAGGTCTAAAGATTGTCGCACACATTTATGTAATACTAATGTTTTCCCGCGGCTTCGCACTCGTAAATCATTAGGCCCAAGCAGCTGAATTGAAATTCCGGGATTTTTTAAAATTCCCGTGGGAATTCCCGAAAATTAAATCGTTGTTACATTAAAAACAATCATGGTCAAATTTCATGACTCAGCCCAGCGGTTGTTGTTTTGAGATTGTATCCCTATCCCGTGGGAATATCGGAATAAAAAGTAGGCTATGTTTTATTCCAGATGTCCAGCTATCTACATACCAAATTTCATGACTCTAAGCCCAACGGTTATTAGTTCGAGATTTTTTCCCTATCCCGTGGGAACATCGGGATAAAAAAATAGCCTATGTGTTATTCCAGACGTCTACCTATCTAGGTACACGCCAAATTTCATGCCTCTAAGCCCAGCGGTTGCTATTTAGAGATTTTATCTCTATCCCATGGTAATATCGGGATAAAAAGTATTCTGTTCTATTCTAGGTTATAAACTAACTTTTTGCCTAATTTCATCCAAATCCGTCCAGCCCTTTCAGCGTGAAGAAGTAACAAACATACTCACTCACAAACTTTCACATTTATAATATTAGTAGGATTGTTTCCCGCGACACCGTCCGTTTGTATGCAATTTTTCAGGATAAAACTATCTGTGTACCGAATTTCATCTAAATCGGTTCATTCTTTGCATCTTTCAACTGACCTGCTCCTCGCCGTACCTATCTACCTACTTCTTTTTAAAATTTTGTACTCCTACATAGAACCGTTATAGTTTCGCCGAGTCCGTCCGTCCGTGATCGGTTTAGCTTAGTAGACTGCTATATAGTACTAGAAAGCTGTAATTTTTGCACCAGTAGATATAAGCCCTCTTGTTCTGAGAGGAGGCCTGTGCCCAACAGTGGGACGTAGGTATATAGGCTGGGATGAAGATATAATATTAACCACGGCGATTAAGTGGGAAAATAAAATTCAGAAAAAAAACAGTTTTCTCGTCGCAATGCATACCTTTATTGTGGAGTATCGTCGGATAAGTCTTTTAAACAAACCGGCCAAGAGCGTGTTGTACACGCACAAAATAGGGTTCCGAAGCCATTACGAAAAAAATAAGGTACCTAAGTTATGTTTTGAAGACGAAATTTCGACTGATAGAATTTCTTAGCTAACTTACTTACATTGCAGACCATAATTAAAAGCTCGTATTAACAAATGAGCTACCGATAAGGGAACTCGGTCAAGACTAAAATTAGTCATTATCTAAATTGATCCTAAATCACACTAAAATATTTAAAGGACCCTCTTTCCAAGAGGCCATAAATAGGTCGGTCTTTAAATCGGCTTATCTCTGTCATGTACACACATTAAAAAAACATGTCGAGCTAAACTCTATTTCAGATGCGAGTTATCCTATTTACTGATTAAATAGTAGATTGATAACCAAGGGTGGAAAGTGACCCATTTGATCCGAGATATTTCGTTTGAGGATGATATTCGTTTGAGGGTAAATGGGTAATTTCACCCGAGTTAGACACTCTACTTTTCATTTCGACTGTAAGCAAAGTAAAATACTACAAAAAAAATGAAAATAATAATAAATTGAATTTACTTAAGTATATCCAACCTCCAACGGTATCTTTTCGGCCACTTGCCACGGCCGACTATAAAAGAAAATCGAGTTGGTCACGACCAAGGAGCTTATATACACAACTGGAGGTTGAACGCCGAACAAATAAGTTTGACCTTTATTACTTATTTATATATTCCATCTCTTTCTTTCATATTTCACGAATGACTTCCATTTCTTTCTTAACCTAACTAAAGAAAGAGATGGAATATGTTCGTGACGTAATAAAGATCAAATTTCTTATTTCAAACGGATGTTTGGCGTTCAACCTCCAGTGTATATAAGCTCCTTGGTCATGACGTTAATAGATAGCCATGCTGAAACGTGAAAAAAAATGGTCATTGACGTGACTCAATTATTTTCGACTCCGTGGCAAATCGAAAAATAAAAAAAAAAACTTTCCACCCTAGAGATGAACCCATGAAAATTAAACTTTCCGAACAGGAGAGATGAAAAATATCTTGAGATACTCATTATCCCTCGAGACTAGACAAATCTGATGTTTTGACTCATTAGTACCTAATACATACGCCTATATTGAAATGTTTTAAATTGTCTATACTCCGTTTAATTTAAGGTTTGAATTACGGTCAAATTGTAACACACGTTTCTCGATATTTGAACACAAATGGACTAAAACACCCTAATGATTTTAAAAGACCTATCCAACGATACCCCACACTACAAGGTTGGATGAGAAAAAAAAACACCCCCACTTTACGTCTATGGGAGGTACACTAAAAAAATTTTTTTTAATTTTTATTGTACCGTTTTGTCGGCATAGTTTACATACATATTCATGCAAAATTACAGCTTTCTAGCATTGATAGTCCCTGAGCAAAGCCGCGGACGGACGGACAGACAGACAGACAGACAGACATGGCAAAACTATAAGGGTTCCGTTTTTGCCATTTTTGCTCCGGAACCCTAAAAAGCATGCAAATTTTACCGTTAAGTTTCAAATGTTAAAATAAATGGAGTATAGGGATAAAAAATATCTCTAAGCACTTTTAATGAGTGTATTATGTACCTATGTAGATACTCGTGTAGCATCCGGAGAACCAGCCTTAAATCTTTTAAGCGGTGTATAATACCTATCTTATTTCGCAAGTCTGAATTCCATAAATTAAGAGTTATGCCTTGTACCTTCTCTAGTTTAGACTACGAGTACAACAGAGACCGTATTGCCTAGCGTTTCTGGCGCTCGCGATCGCAATCAAATGACAGATTTTGCATACAATAACTGTCACTTGATTGCGATCGCGAGCGTCAGAAACGTTAGGCAATACAGCCTCGTCTCCATTGCCATTCAGCGGGGTATCTAATGCTGCTGGTATTATGAGGGCATTTGAGCCTGATACGATACAGGTGGGGTGGCTTATGATAGTTTATAACATGAGTTTAATTTATTGACGAGACCTGTTGCTGATATTAGGTATTATCCTGTATTATGGTGATTTTCCACCGGCGAGGCGAGACGAGAATTGAAATTTGTATGGCGGCGGGCGCGCGAGAATAGATACGTATTTCAATTCTCGTCTCACCTCGCCGGTGGAAAATCACCATTATAGTCCTGTCCCAGTATTGACGAAGCTTGTTGTGGGTTACTACTAGATATTTTACATGGTATAAAACAAGTAAACTACTATTATTTTTTTAGACTTTCTTTTACTCTTCATATCTACTTATTGAGACCAATCATTCTCGATAAGTTATTTCTGATATCGTTTCTATCTAGTTGAAGTCGTTAGCAAGCAAAATCATTTGATGTGATTGCTCCGTTTTACTATATTACCTATGTCTCGTCTCGTAGGTTATCGCAGCGGCAAGTCCTAATAATGTTATTTATATTCACAAGCTTCTAAATTAGATCGTCTAATTTGGAAAGTAATACAATTTCGGTGTTTCGATTGAAATCAAAGTAGGTACTCGTGAAATAAGATTTGTAAAAAAACATTCTTCTTACTTACTTACACCCTTTCTATTGATAGTGCTTGGTTGTTGCTTTATCAATTATCTTCGATGCTCGATATACATACATATATACAATACATGTATCAAATTTCAAGTCAATCGGACAATGGGAAGTGGGTAAAAGTTGAGATGCGAGATTTATTTGTCAGTAACAAGTGAGCTACATTAATTTTCATTCATGGATATTTTAGATTCATGTAAATTATCCTCGTTGATAAACGTATGTAGTTTGTACACTTCGCCATCAAACCGAACTTACATTCCAACCCCATCCGATTGGTGAGCTGTTCGAACGCGTTGACGGTGCCGTCTGGGTGGCGACAGGCCTGCAGTAGGTGCAAGAAGTCGTCGCAGATGCAATTCAGCTCGGGCAGGAACCCCTGCATGGTCTGAGGGCTTGTGAGCTCCGCGGTTAGGTGCCTTCGCAGGTGGAACCACTTCTCGCCTTGTCTGGAAACGGATAAACACCTTATTACTGAGATTGGCTTTCGTTGCGAAGTTCCATAAAAAAGTTTCAGAGTTGTGAAGTAAATTGGAGTCGCTTTCGACTATCGCTAACTTGGTTGTTACTACTTGTGTATTGTAAAAATTTCGAAAAGAAAACAAGTGATCTTAATCCCTGTCAAATAAGTTCGAATGCCAGGTGGTTCGTTGTTAGCCTTGAAGAAAGAAATATTTGACTTCCAAAAGCTTCAAACATTTACTCAAAGGTACGATACCGACAGTGTTTCAAAATGTAAGTCTTCTTACAAGTTATACCCACTGAAACGTAAACTTATCCACTTAATCAATTTAATGAACAGCACGAGGCGTGTCCATCAACCGTTTTCTTGAATGTAAATGAATAGTCTGTATGATTTTGATTTTATTAATAGGTAGGTAACAACGATTTTTCATCACAATTTTACAGAATAATTTTGTATTTATTGGCTTGGAACTAATCAAAACACGGTCGTGCTCGATTCTAGTTTGCAACTTTGTAACGTAATGGGATCGGACCGCTGCTGCAAAAAAAGTTAAAATCGCTCCTATATTTATCCGGTGCAAACGCAAGTAGAACAGAAAGAGCGGTCGCTTGGTCATTTACTGATCGAAGTTATAATTTCCGCAACACGGTAAACCACCACTTAGTTAGGTACTTGTACAATTTCTTGCGTGTAGGTATGATTGTTTAATTTATTGCTAGCAAGCAGTCTCTTTTTCCAGACAAGCAATTATCCTGTGAGTAGATACTAATGCTATCTAAGTGCCCGTACATTTTAGCAACTTGTCTAACTGTCTGAATCTAAATATAGAGTCAGGCAGGAAGTTGTCTGCGAAGTTGGTAAAAACTAGCCTCGCGTAGGTAACGTTGTCCTTTAGCAGATAAATAGATACGTGACCGGTGGTACAAAGCATTCATAACGTCTAGCTAGAACTATGCTTCCCAAAGTGGGCGAACTGCCTATTAAATGATTGACACCTTCATAACACTTTCTGGAACCATGATAACGACAAAGATATTTTTGGGATTCGCCAAGGTGATCCACCTTCATCCAAAAGCTGCCATTACCTTCTAAAGAAAGGCCAGTTTCAACTATTTCAAAATTCATTATAGCTAACAAGATTCCTCGATCTTCCATCAGAACTTTTTCATCAAATTTCAGACCAGATAGCAGGTATGTGTATAATGGCATTAATTGCATCTAACCGCGGCGTTTTTAGCCCTATCGAGTTTCATGACCACAACAAGACTACAATGAAACTTTCATTTATTTAAAAAAAATGTCGTATACTTGCCTCACTATAATTAATCCCACGTTTCAGCAGTAATGTTCTCTCGTCGAATCGTTAGTATAAATTTCGTTGTCATTAGGCGCAATATGACCATTGACACCTTATAAGCAGATGCAATGATTTTTACCCGATTGCCAGAAGGAGGGTTATTGCATATGCTTTATGAAGTTTGGGGGGCTCTGGAATGTTCTTGTACGACGCCTCTGGTCTAGACATTGACGGTTAATAAAAACGTTTTCCTTGCTATTCGAGTGCTAGCCACGTTTTACCAAATATCTTTTTGAGTGTCGGCCCTATGATTAAGCCTTGAATGTACCACACTTGCATAAATAAGGACATACAAAACATCGATTCACCGCCTAACGTAGGTATACAATACAATAACTCTTTATTACCACACCAACACATAGCAAACAGTACAGAAAACACAGGTATATACACAGACTACCAACATCATCATCGTCTAACAAGTTACATGTATATAAATCTCTCAATATGTTTTAGAGCTGTTATTGATGTAAGTAGAAAAATTATATCGGCTCAGCCTCATACTTAATAAAGAAAGCTATATTATATTCGGGTCATAGTTTATCATTGTGATGGAAGAAAAATAGACGGTGCAGACCATCAAGTTAAAAAACAGTTAAGAATAGAATAAGCCATACCTAACAGTCCTCTTAATAGTCAGTCAGTTGATATTTTTCTGCATTATTATGGATAGCTCTAGTACTAGTCAAGTTTATGCAATTACTTTAAATAAGTGCTTGCTTAAACATTTGTTAGTTTACCACGCAGGTACCACAACCTATGCCTACATATTATTTATTATGTAAGTACCTGTGTACTTACCTAAATATGGCCTTCACCCATTGCGGAAATGGTCAAAACACACATTAAGTACAATAAAAAATAACGATCAAGTTGGTAGCTATTAAAACATATATAGCAATAAAAGCTGATTCGTTATGAATTTAACGACCCAACCAAGAATGACTAGTGATCGAGACACACAGCAGTGAGTTAGCCAAGTTCACGAAGCAAAAAAAATGTGATAGTCAGTTGAAGGGATGATTACGAAAACAACATAACTATACGAGATATGATTTTACAGGAAACGAAAAGAAACTAAATATCTTTTACATACTAGTTATTAGAGATAAACATTTTATAGGTGATTTTAGTAAGTGGCCAATAGTTCAGAAATATACCATTACACATTTCAAAGACCAATATTTTTTGAAAAAAAAAATTAGTAAAATAGGTTCGTCACTTATGCAGTTATTGTAAAATTTTGTTAGTTATGTTCTTTTTGTACGAAAATAAAACAAAGTTGTCAAGGATTTGTCTTCTCATTCTAAGGAATACAAGCTTATTTTACTTCATTACGTGACTTTTTGAATACTCACATTACTTTTTTACGTTACTTACACCAGTCATGGACAGGAAACAATAATGGAATATTTTTTCCGGTAACCCAATATTAAGAAACGGATGCTACTTTTTCTAAAATTAATAACACTTACATGCAGATAACTGATGGTCATAACTAGTAAAGTTCATTAATAGTGAGCTATAAGGCATTGAATCCTTGCTGTCCATTACTGGGTACTACGGTGCTTAACATGTCTATGATTGGTGCCGTCACCCTATGTAACTAGTTTTTGTAAACAGGTAACAATTTTAGAGAAATGGGGTCTTTTTGGACAATATCATTTGCACTACTTGTAGCTCCTTCTTAGACGAACACTGATACCAATAACTCAAATCGGCCAAAAATGTTAGTTATGTTGTTTTTGTAAACATCCCTTCAATTGTCGTCTACTCGTACCTCACCTACATAGGTACCATCAGCCAAATAGTCTATCAATTTTAAAACAAATACCTATCAAATGAATATGTCACTAAAGTCGAACTTTCAAGTTGACAGACACGTCAAATTGGCATTATTGTTTTGTGACATGCAAACGATTATCAACTTTAGGGTGGTAGGTAGACCACATATTTGGCTGATGGTACTATATATTTATTGGGCTTCTATTACTCCTGCTGGCTCGTGCTGAGACACCGACTTCAAACTGGTAGAAAATTATTTTAATTTAAGTCAGTTAAATTTCTGGTTATAAAATATTTTTTACGCGCTTTTTAGTATAACTAATCCAAGAGAGAGAGAGATAAAACCATGCAACGTCAATAAAAACAGCAATTTATAATTTTTAGGATACATACCTACCTATGTCATGAAAATTGGGTAAAATCCCGGAATTTCAAAACAACTACTAGATCTATGGATCGAAGCCGCGGGTAATGACTAGTTACGAATAGGTATGACAGGCGCTATGCTTTGAAATAACTTTGGTGTCCAGTTAGATCTCTACTACTCTACTATACTATAGGTACCTACTTACTCCTAGACTTACTACTATACTTATACTTGTTTTTGTTTTTTATCTATTATTTCTGTTTTAATTGTCTTTTTGCGAATAAGCGAATAAATATTTCTATTTACTCTATTTCTATTTCAAAATTGTTTACAACCTTGGCATTTTTTCACATTTATGTTCTGATGGGATTTACGATATAGAAGTCGAACCTTAACAATAATTCAAAATTTTTCTACATAAATAATTATTAATTATTTCGATCTTGACTTGGGTCTCGCTTGAGGAAATCAATTTCTTTTAACCCGTTGAATGTTTCCTTAAACTTGACTGAAATCAAAAATATCACGCTGTAGACGTAATTTTCGAATACCAGAAAGTTTTACGATGACGGAAAACGTAACGAAACCTGAGAAGCAAGTGTGTGTGTGTGTGTGTGTGTGTGTGAAGTTCCCAATCCGCACTGGGCCAACGATGGTAGTAAGAAGGTATATCAAACTTTCAAGCAAAACTATAACGGCTAAGTTTGCTTGAGAGTTATTAGGAGTTTATGAGTAAATAGCAGCCTAAGCTATAAAATATACCTATAAACTTGGAAGATTAATCCGTATAAAATACGAAATCCTCAGAAAAATATTACTTAATTTTTTCGTAATGGCTACGGAACCCTATTTTGGGCGTGTCCGACACGCTCTTGGCCGGTTTTTTTATATATTAAAAAAGATTCGCCTGAAACATTCATAGCGTGGAATGGAAAAAAAGCAAATGTCACCGTACCCAAGCTATCCGAAAAGTACTATAATGATGATGATTAATATTCTAAAGTCATATTTATGCGAATACAACAATATTTGTGCCGTTAGTAATTATTAATTGGTTATATATTTTGCTTTATTTAGTAGCAAGGTATAATAATAATAAATTTATTTATTCCTCCACCACAAAAGTAGACAACAGTAATTAAATTAAAAGTACATGTTTTCTTATATACTATGTGTGGCGGAGACTGGTGCCCGAACTAGGAGGTACCTGTGTGCCAGGTGTATAGCAGGAGGTTGCTTAAAAAATCCTAACAATAGTTATTATACATATAATACATCAATATTCCCATAGCTGACTGATGACATCAATCCGACACTAATAATCTCTAATAATAGCCATACAAAAACAAAAAACAATAATTAAGAAGTAAAGTGGTGTTCGACACCGGATGAGAGATCGAATCGTTTAAAGGTTAAAAAATACAGGTGACATACATATAAATACATACTTAGGTAGGTATCTAATATAGGTAATCGATAAAAACACCTCCTTTTATAAGTCCCTCAAATCATCGGTCGGTAGATTTTTTTTTTCGAAAATGATATAAGTATCTTAAACAATACAGAAAACTAAATTTAACTTTTTATACACTTACATTTCTTGTATTCCCCCCACCGTTTACCAAATTGAATGTCTCCTTTAACCTTTAAAAAACGTTTCATTATTTTCTTGTGGATCCTATCCTTTTATTCTCTCTTCGGCCTATTATAGGTACGTCCCACTGCTGGGCACAGACCTGCTCTCAGAGTTAGAGGGCTTGAGATGTAGCTCCCAACGCGGATTGGCAACTTCACACACATATTATACTTCAACTGCTTCACAGTGTATCCAGGTTTCTAACTTCTAGGTTTCTTGCGATAAAGTCTATTGCTTATTACCTTAAAAATCTCTATATAGGTACATATGTTTTCTGTACTGCTTAGCTTACTATGTGTTTTTGGCGTTCAAGAAAGAGTTTGTATTGTATGTTTTGCTTCATCAAAAACCACATGGCAAATTTCAACCGTAATTTTGCACATGAATGCCGAAAAACTCGTGCTGGCTAACATAGGGCACATAGGCTCGAAAACACGAGTCTACTTTAACCATTCTCAAAGAGTGCTCCGCGAATCACAACAGCTCCGTAAAAGTACTGACCACATAATTAACATAAATGCTTATGGTGTGCCTTAAAGTTTCAGAGTATTTAATTAGTTGATTTTGTCTATACCAGGACTCCTGCAAATATTTAGATTATCCAATAGGGTTCCATCACCAAAAAAGATCGAAAACGGCTGGTTTACTTGATAGGTCAAACCACTAAGCTACCACGGCCATCCCTGTATTCAAATTGATAAAAAATTAATGCAATCTTAATCACTGGTATTGATAGAATTTCATAGACGTGATTTCATGATGTAATCGGAGGGAAACGCTAAATAATATCCGGTAAACAATTGAGTTAACTAAAAGCTTACGAGTAAAGCTACAATACAAGTACTTATTATAATAATATCCGTTGCGTGCAGCATACTGAATAATGTATTTAACAGTTCCCTCTAAATAGGTACAGAAGTCTAAATTTGGGCATCTAAATATGCAGAATATTTCCTGTTTGTCGCATTTCTTGGGTTTTTGTGTTTTAATTTGTCATTTTTGGTATACAAAATCTTGGATTAACATAGAAATTGACGAATGATTCTTACGAGATATCCAAATCGAGAATATTTTGACTCATTCGATTGCAGAGACGATCGGTCCTTTAGAGCTATACTGACGAAATAAAAGCTTACCTAATCGCAGATTTTATTTTAGACGACGAATTGAGCATTTTGGTGAAAAACATCTAGATTTTTCTCAGCAATTACAAAACATATCAAAGTGATATTTGAAAATCTGATTCTTCATTTCAATGACTTCATTTTGTAAGTTGCCGAAACACGATTCGTAAAATTTTATAGCACAGAAAAAAATATCAAAGATACCTCATGTAAGACAGGGATTTGCATGTTACAGGCAACCCAGATCAAATTAAGATTCCAAATTTTAATATTGAATTAGTTTTAACCCATACTTCAACATGATAGTTGGATTTATTTTATTAAATTGTAATTTGTAGTTGAAACGAGAAAAACCGTTTTGTCGCTTACGACATTTTAATATAAGCTAGCGCGCGCTCGTGTTTTGTATGAAATCAGTACCCTCTCATCCGTATCCGTAAAGATAGAGCTGTGCTTGTTCTGACTTTGCATTAAAGACATTACATATATGTCTTGTATTGCATTGTAAACTCTCTATTGTACATAAAAACACATGAAATTAACAAATAAAATAATAATAAGAACAATAATAATAAGACATGTCATATACGAAGTGTCTTAAAATGAATACGGTATGTTTTAGCACATAATTAGATAGTTGTATTGATCCTAGATCCTAGAAGTCGCCAGGTACTCGTAATATAAAAAAACTTAGATACTCACTCGTTAACCAATCCAGTAGAAGCATATCTGTCAGGCCGGCTCTTGCGATAGATTTGGACGATCTCCGTGGGCGGGCGGTAGGGCCGGCGGGCGGGCGTCCGCAGCACTGTCTCCAGCGCTATCCTGTCTGCGATGGACACGAGGGACGCTCCGCCCGGAGTCGTCTCCACGAACACTGGCCCGTAACGCAGTAGCATATCTGGTAATTAGGACGCGATAATCACTAGGGTCACAAGAGGGGCAAATATTTTTGTTACAAATCAAATTTGCTTGATAGGGCATGTCACACTACCAATCAAATAACATACGTTGCTAAAAAGCGATTCCTCATTAAGTTTCTGCAGCAATAGCGAGTGTGACGTCATTTATTCGTAAACAAAATCGACTAAATAAATAAAAGAATAATTCTACAGCTTTACTTAATTTGATTTTGTATTGATTTTGTTTTTTTTTATTTGAATTGAAATTTGGCTTGTAATGTACTTTCTTATATGAATAAAAATTCTAGTTATTTAAAAAATATGTGGTTTAGAGAATTTATGTGGTTTAGATGTTATCAACTACTCAATTTAAATTTGTGGTAAATAAAATGCCTCATAATCACAGTAATCTCACCTTCATAAGCCTCGTGCAACTTATTCATGCGGTACCGGGTCCAGAAGAGCCAGCGGGTCCCGACTAGGGGCAGCGACGGCGGCCCGGGCAGCCGCAGCTTGCCGTCCAATCGGCCGCGCAGCACCACTGCCCCCGCCAGCAATAGAGCCACCGCTATCAGCACGAGCGTCGGGGTCATGCCAGACCAGTCCAGCAGCGGCGGAGAAGTGTTCTGGTGAGTGAAACAACATATACTATTAAACTATTATTGCTCCTACTACTAATACTATTATTACTAGCGTATTATGTGCCCCACTGCTGGGCAGAGACCTCTCTTTTTAACGTGCACATCTCCCAAACCACAACTTTGTTCGGCCATTCGCTCAGTTTCGCCATTTCTGTCTCGGTCTGCTTTGCTGTCATCAACAAATTAGTAACCCATAATAGCTTTCCTTTCCTGGACAACTCAACTCTGGAAAACTTTAGTCTTATAAATCAGCACCTTCAACTTGTTTAAAGAGAAGCTCAAGTATCCGAGGGTTAACAGAAAGTAGGGGGAATGTGACGATAGTTAAGTCAAGACCACTGAACGTTATATCTTGAAAAATGTGCTTTTATTTTGTGTATCCCAGGATTGTGGAACACCATTGTTTTACGAGTAGGAGCTATTGTGTTATCTGTAGCGGAACTAACATGCAGAGTTCTATTTGAAATACATATAGGTCAGGGATGGCCAACTGGTCGATCGCGACTATTAGTCCAGTCGATCGTGGTAAGGCAAAAAATATAAAAACTAAACTATGCTGTTTCATTCAAGATTTCAAGAAGTATTTAATTGGTAGATCGCGCAGGGTTTCGTCAGTAAGCAGTTGATCTTGGGTCTAATCAAGTTGGCCACCCCTGATATAGGTGATATCGATAAAGGACAAATTACATGGTATCTTCGGAGTAATTCAAAGTTTTGTTGTGTGCACTTCTCAACGGTCAAATTGACCAATCGAACGTTGAACCCTCAACATCTTACCAGAATGCTCTACCACTAATGCACGGGTCAATGTATTGCCGGATTTAACAGTTATATGAATAAACGAGACATGAAAATCAAGTTTCAACTCTTCTTCATTTTGACCCATCGACTGGTATGTGATAGACTCAAAAGAAATGCTAAAGATTTACATCTATATGTATGTAGATAGGTAGGTATATATAATGCATCTTCACGATCACGTAGTTGACTGATTAACACTAAAATTTTAATGATTTCACCAAGATTCGTTTTCAAACAACGGGTTGTTAATTGTTTAGTAGCAGTTTACGCTCGGTCAAAGGGTAGTTAGACAAATAAAGGAGATTGACCACTTTTTATGGGAGTTGGACCAAGTGCTGCCAGACTAAACACACAATGCATTTATGCTCCTTAGGCTAATACTAGACTGTATGCATATAATAAAGCGCTAATAACTCTATCCCAGAAGTCATGAAAAAAAAAGTTTTGATGGGAACTGAGTATTTATTTGTTACGTTAAAGTACAGTTAGTAGAGTACTAGTCGTCATTTAGTTAATTCAGTAGTAATCGTCAATTTTCGTTAAGTTCCCAATCCGCACTGGGCCCGCGTGGGAACTACGGCCCAAGCCCTCTTGTTCTGAGAGGAGGCCTGTGCCCAGCAGTGGGACGTATATAGGCTGGGATGATGAATCGTCAATTTTGAAAATATTGTTTTTTTTTCTAATGGAACCATTTAAGAACTCGTTAGGTATTTTCTCATTTCTATGGAGCATTTGTTTAAGGTTTTTTAATGGCAATATACAAGTTCGGATAGAACGACGATTGTGCAATGTCAAAGTGAGGAAACGGAGCGGAATTTAATCAAAAATATTACGGAATTTTGAAAGGTTAAATTTGGTCCAAACAATGTCGATCTCTTTATAATAAATAATATATTGACGTGGAAGCAGCGCTACCTAAATACGAATAGACACCTTATAGCTAATCAATTACGAATGGAAGTAAATCTACTGGCCGTTTTATTGTGTTGTTTTGCATATAGTCGTACGTATCAGCCGAAATTAGACGGGTTCAGGTTGGGTTAAGATTTTATTTGCTATCGGCGGTCAGCGACCTCGAGGCCGGCGCAAACGTGGTTCTTACGCAGTGCTCTTGACATTGGCTTTGCGTAACTGTCATTACGTAACGAACTAACGTTAACGCACGCGTTTAAATGTCTGCTTCATGGATCCCTCGTGCAACCTTCAAGCATAAGATTAATTTAGTCGTATCAACCAAGACCTCGATCTTCGTGTACCTAATCCCGCCCGCCGAGAATCTGACCCAATAATCCCGTTAAAATATATATAGGTACCAAACCGTTGCTTACTTCTTTGGTTGATGTAGGAAGTTAAAATTTACAACATGAATATGAAGTGTATGAAGAGTATGAAGTGAGCTTCATCCAAGTTGTAGAAGTGCTGCCATAGTAAAAGCATAAGGCTAGTTAGAAGTGAGTTTTCTTTCTCTCCTGTGTCTCAAATTAAAATCTAAGACACGGTTTATTTTATTGTGCCATCGTCAGATTCGTCAGCTTTAAAATGCCAATGCTATTCCAACCTTTATCCAATAAGGTATCTTTTTGCTCACGTTAATAAAGCTCAAATTATTTTTTTACGGCTAGACGTAATGTAGACATACCTTAACCTTCTAATGTCTCGTTGTTGTTCCTGCCTTATGTGGCGTCGGGTTTATGTTTATATGTTTTAGCTTGCAAAGGACGATGCCCTTTTGATTACCCCTAACGCTATATTTCATACTTCGAGACCAAATTTAACTATTTAAACAGAATGAAATGTTGTTTCAAATATTCGATGCTTGTATTGCAAGAACCGTTCTTCTCCTAATTAGCGGATATAATCAATTTAATAAGGGTGTTACACCTGTAACAGGTACGAATAATTTTATGTAGTGCGCTGTGCGTGCTGCTTGCTACGCATTGGTGCATGATGTAAGTTATGAGAGTTACTTCAGGGATCACATTTTAATTCTCTTGTCAAACGAACTGCTTAGAAAGTAACAAAAGTTATAGAAAATATTATTTTATGTAGATATTTTGTTTGTTTATTTATAGGTAATCTTTATTGTACAAAAAGGAAAAACAAAAAGGTTTCAGAAAAAAAGTAAAGTGTTAAGTACAAAGGCGGACTTATCCCTAAAGGGATCTTTGCCAGTCAACCTCTGAGTGGTAGAGAAGAGCAATCAAAAAACAAGGATCGACAAATAGACCAAAATATTATGTGTACGACAAAACGGTATGTGTACGAGTAGGTAGGTACCTGCTTATTCTGGGTTAGCCACAGATTAGCTTGTCCACGTTTTATTAACGCGGACCGACGTAAAAAGAAAAGTGACTGAAAGTCCTCAGAAGTTATTGTCGGTATACAATGTAGGCTGAAGAGGGTTTTTCCAGATAGCAGTGCAACTTATCGTTATCAATATCTCAAAAAAACATATATTTTAACCTCTCGTATGCGGGAACTAAAAAAGTACTTAAGTAAGTACTGAATTCTAGTGTCATCTGTTTTAATAAGAACAATTCTGCTGATTTAAAAAAAACACAAAACGAAAAGTCTTAATCTTAATCGTACGAGAGGTTAACCCATGACATGACCACTTATTAAAAGAGGTAATTGAGCTCATCAAATCATATCGAAAGTGAATCATACTTATACACAATAGCAACATAAAAGCTTAATGAATACCAGCACGTTGATATAAAAACAGTTAATTGCAAAAAAGTTTAACGCAAAGGTTACTTAATCGCTCATTATTTTTTTGTAAACAATGATAGGCGAGCTTATTGCGTGGTAGTCGGAGCGACTTGATCGGCATTGCAACTGGATATAAAGTCAAAGTCAAAATATCTTTATTCAATTTAGGCTATAACAAGCACTAACATATGAATATCAAAAAAATCTACCACCTATAATCTAGGTATACATATAAAAGACAAATCCTGACCGACTCACTCACTGACGACGCCCAACGCTAATCCTTTGCCCTGTAAAACTGAAATTTTCCATAAAGTTGCCTTTATAACGTTAGGTACTTAGACAAGGAATTTGGACAGATTTTCGGAAATTCTCACTCTTTCGCAAAGAAAACACGGGATTATATTTTCGATTCAGAGCGCCTATATCGTTGTAACTACCTATGATTGGTAGACTCGTAAGTAGGTGATAAATAGATACCTAGTAGAGATTGCAACCCGTTATGTTTCTCAACCCGGCCGGGCCCGGTTGCATTCGTTAGCGATGAATCCTTTATGAGAATTTTCTGGCTTATGAACAATTATCACAATAATCAGTCTCACTCAAGTCTCAAAATCACACTTAATACAGAATTGATTACTTTTACTTATGGACGGAAAAGTAACATTAGTATTAGTAATTATTCATTTTTATATAAGTTTAAACAAGCAGGACTTTCTCTTTACCCCTTATAGTGTCATTCGAAAACATAGTATTAAAATAAGAAAACGCAGCTTAAAGTACTTAACGTGTCATAACAACTTAGATTAAATAGTTAGATAAACTTTGGTAGCTTTGGAATAAACAAAACAGCGCCGCGGTTTACTTACCGGCCCCGGAAGAATGGCCGGGCTGGCTCGGTTTGCAATATCTAACAGATAGCCAAAATCTATACGATAAACTTTATGCATAATTATTATTTTAATTAAATTATTATTATTTTAATTTATGACGGTGGAAGCATTCTACACTTCCACTGAACGTAGATATAGTTAGTGTTTAGTTTTGTAAGTAAAGGACCCCATAAATCCCTATATTATTATTATTCTTTTCTTTTAATTTTTTCTTTAATTTTATACTGTAGTTTTAAGTAATTTGTTTGTAATTTTCTTTTTTTTGAAAAAATTACTTTCTGCCAAGTTTCTTGCGGCGCATTCTTCTTGGCAATGATAGTCTTTCCGCGAAAGCGCTGGTAGTTTAAAAAATGACGTGTAAATTTGCCCATTGCGGCCTATTTACTGAATAAATGATTTGATTTGATAGTTTTATTGCCGCCACAACAATAAATATAAAAAAAAATCTTTTTCAAATAGTTCATACACAAAACAAATCAAAGTTTGTTATACCACAGAATAAGTACTTAATAGTTATACATAAATTGTACCTCATAATGTTCCATTATTTAGTTTAGTGGGTAGACCATGTTTTAGTTGTAAACAAAATATTTACTGAGAAAACTAAAGTTTTAACGGAAAAAAGCAAACCATGGATAAAAGTTGATATTCAGGGTCTCATTACACGGGAACTATAAGAGATATGACTTTTGTATAGTGACACGTTGTACTAAATTTATATCGAGTATTATTTCATTCCTTCACACTTAGAAACTCAAAGAAAACTCAGTCTGGGATACTTTTGAAGACGCCAGGGGGGATGCGTGAGTACGCCTCCCGAGTGGGAGGGGGGAGGGGAGTTAATTATTTTTAAATTCGTTCCGTAACGAACCTATCCCCATAGATAAATGGACTCTAGATATTTTGACAAATTTTGAGCTAATTTCATTCAACTGTAGGTAGAGTTAGTAGATTGTGTATTAGGGACACGTATTCAACGTCAAAAATTAGGTCGACAGACACAGACAGATTTATCGGGTGTAATTAAGCGCAGAATTAAGAATATCCAATAAGGACATGGAAAAAACCTATAAATTAAAACCTTGTCGCTGTACTAAAACAATTATTTTCAGTTTAATTATTATAATTGTTGAACAGCCGCCGCCGATCTGCAAGCAATTTATTTTCTTAATTGGAATACGGCGATTACTCTCTGGCCCATATGTTACTAGGTCTAGGATGTATAGATACGAAACAAACGTATGAACAATTTCGTAAGTTATCGATAGCGTAAGTATGAATAGGCGTTTAATTAAGAGCAAAATGACAACTGCGAAAATGCTTAGTATAATGAGGATAAAAAAACGAGTACCTAATGTAATATCATATCTTATAGTACAAACTCGTTTTTATTTCATCACCAAATCGTAGGTAGGTAGGTACATTATACTTCTATACATTTGAAAAAACTTGAGGATAACAGATGGACTCACGATAGGCCACTAATTGACAAAACATAAAAAATCGTTACTGATCTCGTTTAGAACATTTTTTGCGAGATTTTTCGTTTGGAAAATTCTTGCATTTCATTATGTTCATCATCGTCATCATGTCAGCCGAAAGACGTCCACTGCTGGACATAGGCCTCCCCCAAGGCTCTGCTCGTCTCCCGGTCCGCGGATGCTATTCGAGAACCTTCTGGCCCCATCGGCCATCAGTCCTGCGAGCAATGTGCCCCGCCCACTGCGACTCATCATTTCTGATTCTATCCCGCAGAGAAACCCCGAGCATAGCCCTCTGAGTGACTTTGAGCTTCCTCATGAGGCCCATCGTTAGCGCCCGCGTCTCAGATCCGTGCCTACGTCATCACTGGCAACACACACTGGTCAAAGACTTTTGACTTCAAACACTGCGGTAATTTGGACGAAAACACACTGCGAAGCGAATTATGTTATAATACTCGTAGCTATTCTCCGAAGAGCTTAAAAGCTTTAGCATAGATTGGGACACGCACCGCGTGCGTAAAAGATAAGATAGGAATGAATCAAACATCCTTTCTTTTCATCCAAACAATGTTTCTGTATCTCAACTGCTCTACTTTCTGAAACGATTCTTCAAGGACGCGCGACCCCACACGAAATAACGCATTCAATTGAATGCACTTTGACCACTGATAATGTGTTAAACAAAGCAATAAGTTATGCATCGAGCTTATTCATATCTACTCGTAAGTGGCCTTGCTTCGACGTGGCGGCGAACGAAAATCCGAACGGTGCGTAATGGACCCGATTGTTACTAAATAAATGAATGTGCTATTAATAATAATGCTATTTTTAACGCGTCCACTAAATCTTTTTTGCAACCAGCAGAATCATAAATATTTACGTCTGCATTAAAAGCGTGATAAGGCACGGAGTAAGCTCAGTGCGTTTGCAAAATGCTTAGGGCGTGACAAAATTCAAACAGTAAAATCTAGTTGCAAAACTTTTTGAAAATAGGTACCTATTCGATTCGTACGTTGTGTCCGAAAACGACTTTAAGGTGTAGGTATAATATGTATCAAAGTCAAAGTCAAAATATCTTTATTCAATTTAGGCTATATTTTAGAGTACACACATTGAAAGATATCAATTTTATTTAAGTAACAGCTTAGAATGGGGTTATCTCTACTGAACATAGGTATTATTGATAATAGCTTATAATCATTTTTATCTGGTTCCTGTTGAACCGATGGAATGGTCTAGGTCAAAAACCTCGTTAAATTCGTCGCTCACTGAGAACGGTCTGATTTAAGATATGTTTGAGATGTTAATTTAAAGTATGAAAACATGTTTTGAAGAAACAGTCATTTAGATACAAGGGGCATATAAAACAACCGTGGTACAGCCAAACTAGGTTTTTATTGAATAATAATAGTAATGGTAATTTAATTTGGTATAATGGTAATTTAATTTTTTTCTGTTTTACCTCTGTGCCTTCAAGTTTTAACAGAGTTTTAAGTGTAAGTATGTAGGTACAGTTCTTGTTTGCCATGAATGGCGCACTATACTATAACGAATGTGGCAGTAATCTGAATTATCTCCAGACTTGTTGAGTATGTACAATCAAGATTTCGTAACTAAGGCTCATTCATTTGATTACTTGGGTATTTTTACGAGTGCTTTATTTTTCAGAGCGTTCACTTAAAGGAGCCTTCAGCAAATAAAAAAGACTTTCTGCAAATATTTGCTAAGACGATTGCTATTGTGTTTTATAGTCTGAAGTCAACGGCTCTGCAGTCATTTATACACGATATGATTAAGAAGACTCGGAAATTTTCTTTTTATAAGAATAATTATTGTATCCAGCAGGTAGAGCATAAAATTAGAACACAGAGTAGAACAGGGCTGCCCAAAGTATTGCTTTTAGAATTCTGTAACTCGGTTGCAAAAACGGAACCCTATAGGATCACTTTTGTGATGTGAGTTGGCTACGTCTGTCTGTCTATCCGTCCGTCTGTCAATATCTGTGAAATTCCAAATAGCGTTGGTCTCTCCATTTTCATTTTCTGAGGATAACGCACCTACGATTCCTTATGTTCAAAAATAAAGATGAAACCAACTTTCAAAACTTGCTTGAAATCTTGCTGGGTAAAATATTCAATCATATTCAATCATGCTTTCAAAATTTGTACTAACATTCTCATACACAGAACTTTGATCTCCGTTTCATTTGTTCATTCAAATTTTTACATTTTAACAGTTAATTATAATCTTCTTGGGTAACAAACACTACACAAGGTCCAGACGTAACTTGATCTTTACTGTTCTTTTGGTCTTGGCGAAAGAAATTAAAGTTGCACCTGCTCAGCAACGGAGAAGGGCGCAGTGGCGAGCGGCACAAGAAAGGGAACAAAAAGATGTTTATTAAAGATTTGACCTTCGTGACATGCCGAGGACACAGGAAGCGGCGGTAAAGGATGCCCGCTAACACGCGACATCTGGGCTTTACGACAAGCTTCGTATTTCTAAAGGGCATCCCAACGACTCCAGTTTTATAATACTTTTCGACTCTGACTTTGCAATTCATTAATTCATAGAAATCGCCAGGTGCCAATAATATTGTGTTTTACTCACCATTTTAGGTAAAAGTTAAAATATAATTTAGCTTTGTTAAGCAAATAAAAAGCCGTGGTGGCCTAGTGGTGACCTATCGCCTCTCAATCAGAGGGTTGTGGGTTTCTCGTCTGAGTTTTCAAATTCATTGCGGAATTACATTTGAAATTTACCACGAGGTTTGCGGTGAAGGAAAACATCGTGAGGAAACCTGAACAAACCTAATGGTGCGTGTGAAGTTCCCAATCCGCACTGGGCCCGCGTGGGAGCTATAGCCCAAGCCCTCTTGTTCTGAGAGGAGGCCTGTGCCCAGCAGTGGGACGTATATAGGCTGGGATGATGAAGCAAATACGGTGGATGCAAGTGGCGAGTTTTCGTTCATTGTGGCGTTCTAAGGGGAGGCCTTTGTTCAGCAGTGGACGTCTTCGGGCTGCTGATGATGATGATGATGATGATGATGATGAAGCAAATATCGCGAGCCTACGTATATTTCTGAAAAAAAAAGTTTCTTCGATGGCATAACATTATCTAACTTTATCTATGTGTTTGAAATGTTTAATGTAAGTTTAAGTTTTTATAAATAATTGTCAAAACGACTTTCGGATCTTTGGGTCCATGCCGCGGGGGATCCTTTTATTTTACAATTTTTTTCTAGTTATAGTTTAGTTTTATTTTTTTTTTACTTTTACTAAGTTTAAGATATTATGTAGGTAATGTAAATAGCCAAGTTTAGTTAGGTCACGCATGCCTTTAAACAAGTTATTCTTATTAAATTGTCCATCGCGTGTTATAAATAGTAAAAATACGTTACCCCAAAAAACATGTTTTCGTACGTTACAAAGTTTGTTCGGTTAATATTTGCATTACTGAAGAGTAATGACACTATCAATAAAAAAGCACCAATGTGCAGTAGATCAAACAAAATCTGATAAGAATGACTGAAAATTGCTCTGCTGTTCAATTTTAAGTATTTCTGTATGCTGTGCGGTAAGATAAAGCTTGTTGCTTGTTTATTATACTCGTAACTTGAAAACTTAATTGCGCAATGATGCGAACATGATGTTGGTGCTCTTCCGCATTTAACTGGGCCAGTTCACCGGGATCACGCGATTCTAATTGATTGCACTCCTCAGCATTCCGACAGGACGATAGCCCTCTAACTCGATACGAAGATTCCAGGAATGATGCGTGGCAGCTCGTAATTATTTACTCAAAATAAAATTAATGAATGCAACACTGGCATGTTTAAAATATTGTCAATTATTCGCAATTAAATTTGACAATGGCTTATAATTATGAGATAAGCTAAGTAAGGCAATTCAAACATTATTTGTCTTTAGATTGCAGTTCATTCACATAAGTTTATAGATTTAATTAAACGATATTGTTGTGACTACATGGCCGATGCTCTTCCAGTCCAGACTACTTTTGTAAATGGTTATAAATATTTGTATCTAAACCACTTTAGCTAATTTAACTACCTGTTCGATTGTTCGCTAAAATTGATTATTACATTCTTAAAATGTTAATTAGATGCAAGTAAACGGGTCTTTTCTTTTGAGGATTTACCGCCACCGCTAAGTTATTGGTGGAAATTTAAAATTGGTCCTCTTTTTATCTACGGCCGGTCGTCTGGAATTTGGTTCGTTATAAATTTATTAGGAGGCGGCGCAGCGCTGTTAGAGGGCAGTTTAAAGTCGAGAATGTAGGTAGTTAGACTGCAGCAGAGTGCAGCGCAGACGACGGCGCGAGGGCGGGCGATTCGTTTTGCTCCCTGAAGGCCGACCGGTCTGGTCGCATCGGATATGTGTCACTATAACACTACGCATACGGCTTACGTCTGTGTCCATCCAGACGGGGGCTCGATGCATTTGTAAACTATCGCTACTTCTGTGGATAGCGCCAGGACATATATCCAACGTATTAAGTTACAAATGATAAGCACTCTTGTTGAGCTTTTTCTGCTCTTGAGAGAGGTAAGTACTAATTTTAGCACTGTTAACTCTAAAGAATACATAAGTTTACATTTTGCAACTAGCATTATATCGCGGCGTTTGATCGGTCACTATAACGCGTTGGCTGGCTCATAGGCCCCGCAAAGTAATGTAGTTACACGATATTAAATGCTTAATGTATTTATCTAATTAAAAAAAATAACACATCAGTTAATGCGCATTTAAATATTAAATATCGCAAGGATTTTAACAGTACTATACACTGACAAACAGAAAAAATACTTATTCTGTTCGTAGGAAAAGTGACCCGATAATTTTTATGGGTACGAGTACTATTGGAAGTAGCTATAGGTAATAGGCAATAATAAGATTTGATGAACGAGGCCTAAATTAACTCGATAATCATAATAAGTTAATAAAAACTGTGTAGCCAACTATAAAGATATCGTTATGGACAAAGTTACTTTAAAAAAATATAGGTATTAATTCAGTCAATAAACTCGCGTAGGTATACATAATTTTGTAACTTGGCCGGGTGTTTTGTGTTTGACTGTACAGTACATATACACAATGATACATCTAATTACAGAGTAGGTAGTAGTAAAGCAAAGATAATCGCGTCCTTCAGACGAGTCGCCCCAACCACAAAAGCATATTCGAAGGTTACAACCCGGTTTGGCAATCCATTATCATACAAATGGGGTATTTTAACCAGCGGCCTGCCAGAGGGCTGTCTGCCTTAGATATGCGTTCATCGTCATTATCATAATCATCTCAGTCTATATACGTCCCACTGCTGGGCACAGGCCTCCTCTCAGAAGAAGAGGGTTTTAGACCATAATTTCCGCGCAGGCTCAGTGCGGGTTAGGAACTTCACACACACTATTGAATTATTAAATATTATCTGTATTTTTTTATTCTTATTATTATTGAGATAGTGTTTGTGTCCTATCGAATACTAAACGTTCCGTCAAAAAAACCTATAAAATGTATGTAATATTAAAATAACTATGTGGTATTAATATTGGGAATAGTTGAAGCTCGACATTTTTTTTACATAGGTACTTAATCTTAAGTGCAAAGTTTTTTTATTTGTTAATTTCTTGTGCTTATAAAGTTCGTATTTATGATGGATGCGCATAAAGTAAAATCTTCGTCCAAGACCAAGGCCGGGGTTTGGCCTTGGTCTTGGAAGAAGCTGCCTGTATCCACCGTGAACCGCGGCTTTAACGAGGATATTATTGTTATTATATTATACGTCCAAATCGAAGATGAATTTAAAGATTCACTCGTATGAAGCAGCTATTTCATTATACTAAATCCCAGCTCGCATTTCTTTGTTCGCATTGCGAATTACTGGACTGTTTAGTAGACTGCGCACTGATTTAAGTAGTACCTACACGTCAATAGTTCGCACCTACCACCACCGGGTTTGAATTTGCTCCTGCACCCATGCAAGGGCCCAGACCATGACAAAGTGTCGCCGTCGACTGTACATATGGGAGGACAACATCGTCATCATCATCAGTTTGCACCCGCGGCATTATTGGCGCACTTACGTTTGTGTGCATTGCTAGGATTTTCTCCCAAACTTGTAAGCGAACAAAGGGCGCGGAGAGCTGGAAATAGCCCAATAATACGGGGGTTTTAGTAGACGGCATTGCATTGACTACAAAACACCAGTACCTAGTATACGCCCGCGGCATTATTGCTGCACTTATTGCTGGGGATTTTTTTCCCAACTTGTAAACGAAGAAAGGGGTGCGGACAGCTGGAAATAGCCCAGTAATTATGATGACCTTTTATCGTAAAAATCAAGTTGCATCCTGCTACTGTTACAAAAACTCGATGACATTCAAAAATAAGACATAATAATTATTATCATATTACACCAGGAAACTGTCACCCAATAGTATAAAAAACTCTTAATATAAGTAAAATATTAAAAACGCTGTCCTAATTTTGTACATTTTTCTTTTTTTTTATACGACTGAAAACGAGCAAGCGGGTCTCCTGATGGTAAGAGATCACCACCGCCCATAAACATCTGCAACACCAGAGGTATTGCAGATGCGTTGCCAACCTAGAGGCCTAAGATGGGATACCTCAAGTGCCAGTAATTTCACCGATGAAATGACTGGCACGGCAGGATCAGTGAGCAAGATGGTGGTAGCAATCCGGGCGGGAGATTTTACTAAAGAATGATCATCTTCTAGAAATTTATGCTGACCGCTTCAATAACGTGGAAAGTCATATTAATTCGAGCATTTCCTAAAGGATGACTAAAGACGGTTAACTTCTTAACTTAAGATGTTTTAAGATAATAAGGAAAGTATGATCGCACAAAAACTGGGCTGTCGTAAAGATATTTATAAAAAAAAACGCCTTCTACATGTGCATAATAGTTTTTAATAATTTACCAGACGAATTAAAGGTGTTGTCGGGAGAAATGTTCAAACGCAATTTGACGAAATGGTCTCTGACGAAGTGTTTTTATAGTGTCAAAGACTACTTAAATTATAAACAATATTATTGACGTTATTTTTGGACATTTATTATTACTATTATTTATTTTAATTAAATTATAAAATAACCTTTAGCTTATTTAATTAAATATTTGTACGCTTGCTTGCAAGCTTAATACAAGGACAACAGTTATAATTATGATAAGACCAATGTATTTTTTACTATATTCTGACAAATAAAGTTAATTTGAATTTGAATTTATTATATTACATGGCTAACAACGGCGACAGTATTTTCATCGTTTTTGGTGACATCAGTAGGTATATTTATCTACCTACTCCGTAGTTTACGTGAATTCGTCATAGCTAGGTAGGTACTGTGGACTGGATTAACCTAATTTTATGATGAACATTGTTTCCACTGGATTTACCATCATGACTTGTCAATGAAAGAAAGAAAGAACATTTTTTTAGTTTTTATTTAAATCTAAACAAACAAAAAGGCGAGTGTTGAATTATTCCAAAACAGAATACCACTCAGCATATGTCGGAGCACATAGGTAGTGCAACGACGCTGATTTTCAGTGGGACCACGAAAACATAAAAGAGACAGTAGAAACGTAACTTAACCTAAACGCGCCATAAGTAGGTACTTATACAAAATGCAGTGTCAATCTTACAATTTTTGCTTGTCGGTGGGAGAGAATATAATCACTTGGTAATCAGTACCTAATCAATCAAGTTGTACTGATAAATAATTATGGTTATGGTTAGGGTGGGTAAGTATTTACCTTACCATAATAAATAGGTAGGCACACACATAGTAATTTAAATTCATTTTCTGTTTCTGCCCGCGTGAGCTCGTTGCTATATTTCGTATTCTCTTAGCCCAGTTTTGTCTACGAAAAAAAATTCTATAGGCAACTTAAATGTTATCGACTGCTGATGGCCACTGTTTTTTTTTTTATACGACTGGATGGCAAACGAGCAAGTGGTCTCCTGATGGTTAGAGATCACCACCGCCCATAAGCATCTGCAACGCCAGGGGTATTGCAGATGCGTTGCCAACCTAGAGGCCTAAGATGGAATACCTCAGGTGCCAGTAATTTCACCGGCTGTCTTACTCTCCACACCGAAACACAACAGTGCAAGCACTGCTGCTTCACGGCAGGATTAGCGAGCAAGATGGTGGTAGCAATCCGGGCGGACCTTGCACAAGGTCCTACCACCTGCAAAACCACCTGCTGTTGTTTATCGTCACCTGCTAAAAATACACATCAACGTACACAAGAAGCTCTACTTTAAAAGGCGGTGATCGTGTAAATTGTTCGCAATTATTTCTAATCACATTTACAAAACAAAAAATTAACCTTAAATCAGAGGCAGGAGTTATCGACCGTTTGCATATTAATAAATAGAGTGAACACTAAATATTCAACGTCACGGTCAAGTAGTCGCACGCACGGCACTACTTGACACCACGCAACGCATCATGCGTTGGTCAACGCCTGCAACCGGCCGCTGCGGTTTTGGTTACTCTGCGATCGGAACAGCAGGGCTACTCCGAAACTCGAAGTTCGTGTCGTGCGGTCCCTCTCGCTCTCGTATTAAATAGTATAAGTGTCAGAGGGACCGCACGACACGAACTTCGAGTTTCGAGTTTCGGAGTAGCCTGCTGTACTTTTCGCCAACATTGGCTAGGGATCAGTGCACTCAGGCCCTGGCAACCTTCCTTTCCTGGACGATATACCCAGAAACCTTTATTCCGCTTGCATTTTAACAACTTCGCCGTACTAAATATAGGCTAATCCGCGTGCAATTTTTCTAATCAGACATGCAGTTTTTTCAAAGGTCAGAGCTATTGAAAGGCATTCGCAGGAAGTTGTAAACTTTAAATCAACACATCAACCGTAACAAGAGTTACGGATGAATTACTGAGTTTACTTTATTGTAGGTACGAATCTAAATTAAAATTATTGCCACGGTTTCAATTGTGTGTAGTCATTAGTATTTATTTCGCTCGACTTGCAGACCTGTCCATTCATATTATAAAACAGCGTACCTATCGATTCTAGTTTGGTTCATCGACTTCGTAAGTTAATTAAGTAACTATAATACCTACTGAAATAATTGTTTATTTGCACGTCATCGTAATTTGGAAATGGGTTGCTTAAAAACCTAACACCGACGTGAAATACGTTAGCTATTTACTTCCCCGAAACACGCAAGCCGGTACGAATTATTTGCAAGAAGCTCTTTGCGTTACAAGAAAAATGTCTGAATAATGTATATTTTCCACTTGCTGCCATCATTTCTTACACTTAACGCTTTAGTTTTTAACTCGGTTCTATAAACATCAGGTTAATTACAGGCGAAAAAATTCAACTAAATAAGCAAGTTGATCTAGCTTGAACTAGACCTGCTTTATTCAATTATATTTATTTTTGAAATTCCATTAAGTAACAGTGTACTAACTTAAGAATAATAAATAATGTACAAACCCAATCAGAAACCGCGAATTTTTAAAATTTATGTCCAAAATTTTTATTTAAGTATTAAATACAATCAAAATTATACCTATACCTACACACATAGACATACATATAGACATAACTGTAATACATAATCTATGCTGCATTACATCAAAATGTGTACTTACCCAAACACTTTCCACATAGTTTGAAAAAAGGAAACCTCCCGTAAGAGACATTGTGACGAGTTAGAGTTCACCACAAGACTGGCAAAAGGTACACGGCACACTTTTTATTTATACACTTTTTGTTTACTAACATCACATAGAATTCCTTTATCGTGTTCTCACGTGCGCGGGTCGGGAGCGCCCGCTACGCGCTTGCAGCCTCGACGCTAGCGACTGACAACCGCCAACACGTTGTGCCCCTATATACTTACCTACTTATTTCTTGCTTTGCCTGAACGCTTGATGTCACGCTCTATATCCACGAATTAACTAGATGGATCTTCGATATCGTCCATCAAGTCTATAGTGGCCACACATTTAAATTATAATCACTTTGTCGATCACTTTGTACTTTATGTGAACTGAACACCGACTGTTTAGTTTTGCTTTTTCTCAGCTTTAACGAAAGGTGCGCTGTAATGCGTTTCAGCGACATTTTTTATGTGATACTTTTGTTTAATTCCGACTTAACTTTGCCTTCTAAATCCACAATAACACCATATCAGTTTTCGCAATCGCAATCGTAACGACATGGTCAACCCTCGTCTCTGAAGGCGCGCGCGCGGTTTGTCTGCCAAGGGGAGCACACGCAACGTCTGGCTCGCAACGACCTACAATTATTAATCGAGTGCAATACTAGAATACCTATTAAATTAAAATAAATGATTATCAGTTATCAAATTACAATGTATCTACACATTGCGTATGCGTAAATGCTGCGGTTGTTTTATTTAATTATAGTGTCATCATTTTAACGACATTGTCATAATAGGTATACCTTTTAATGCCAACATAGTTGTGAGATGATAGAAGGGATAAAAATTAGGTCACATCGTGTTGATGATGGTGATGCGTATTAAGTGTTGTGCCTATATACAATGTTCAGATGTGCAAGTTGCGGAACGTTACCAAAAAGTTGGAAAAGTTCTCGGTAATTTCTGGAAATTTTCACAAGAAATATAGGAAATTTAAATTTAAGAAACGGAAAGTTTCAATCTCCATACAAAATTGTGAGAAGTTTCCGAAATTTTCCTATGCGAAATATTACGCAATTTCGGAAAGTTTCCTTTGGTCGCAGCCTTTGGCACATGCATCAGTAATACAATAAGACCATCTGCAGCATATCTAGTAGAAACCTTTTTGCAATATTTTATGAAGGTAGGTAGACAAAAAATCCACCCCAACGCAAATAATTCTAAATAAATAGTGCAATAGCTATTAGTAGGTACCTATACACGATCAACTAGTTAGGGTCAGTATCTATTATATTACTAGGCTTCGCAGCTGTTCGTCCATCTGTCACAGGATTGCGTATCTTTACAACAAAAACTACCTCTGGCTGGCAGACACTTGAAGTTTTCAGTGTGTATTTATTATGGCTAATATAATATGAAAAAAATCGGCGAAGTGAGAGCAGTGAAAAAAATCAAACTTCTACGTCAACACAATCAAAAGATACCTCCATGGAATCAAAACTTGAAATTTAGTATTTTAAGTAAGTAGTAGGTATGAGAAGGGTGATCTTATAGCACACCCAATAAGAAGTCTGAAACCATCTAAAATAATCTCATATTGCGTACAGTTTGCTTAGGTACTTAGAGGGAGAGAGGGGCTTGTTAACACTGGTAATAGTAAATACCTGCAAGTTTGTAAAGAACCCTCAGTAGCCGGTTTTTCCGGTCTGTACGGAACCTTTCTGTGCAAGTCTGACCTACCAAGTCACACTTGACCGACGTCTTTTCTGTTAATTCGAAACCTTTTTTAGCGCTTGGCAACAGTGCAAAAACTACCGACATTGTCATTTCAGGACTTTTCAAACTACTACTTGTCTCAAAAAACGGCTGAACTGATTTTAATGAAACAAAGCTAGAAACCACTGCAAAGAAACTCGCTTGATTTCACATAAAAAAAACCGAATTAAAATCAGTCCATCCGTTTACGAGCTACTATGCCATAGACAGACGGACAGACATATTTAAGCGTCAAACCAAACTTATAATAAAACCCCTCTTTTTTTGCCGGGTTTCAAAACACGACTACCTAACATTTCTACAGATCTAGTGAATAAAGTTTTTCCGTCATATTTTGTCGGATTAGTTCGTATTTATCTTGCTTTCTCAATTCAATTAGCTTCAGTAAACTTCAGTTAGCTATTTGAGACAGCAAATAACTTTGAACTTTTCCGACAAAATACGATGGCAAAACATTATTCACTAGGTACCTAGCTACATCTGTAAGTAGGTACGTGATAGAAATAGAAATGTTTATTCGCTTTTTCACAAAAATACATTAGTAATACAATTTAAACAAATAATAAAAAAATAAAAATAAAAACATGTTTTTGTGAAATCGCAAAGCGGTCCCGCAGCCCAGCATAGTGTTGGCCGTGTAGGCCGGGTACACTACATAAATACGAAAAACGAAATTCCGAAAGTAGGAATCACGAACTTCAAAATACCGATTTTTATCATTCCGAATGTTTTAAAACTCCTAATATGACTATTCCGATTCTTCATAAATCCGATTTTGTAAATCCGAAAATTAAAAATACCTAATGTTTAAAATTACGATTTTCAAAATTCCGAATTTTAATAAACCGAATAATAAGAAGTCCGACTCAATAATAATCGGAAATGTCATAAATACGAATTCCGATTACTAAAATACCGATTTTCAAAATTCCGAATATCATTACACCGATCAATAATAAATCCCGACTTATTAACTTAAGCTATGTAGGTTAGATTGGCCTAAAACAGTATTGACGGACCTCCGCTTCGCAATTCTAACCTAACCTAACCCAAGTATGCAGGTCAATTTATCGAAATTTATCTAAATTAATAGATTCGAAATCAAGATTCCGATTATTAAAACCACGAAGTTTATTTTTCCGAATTAGCGATGTCATTTCGGAAAAATTGATAATCGGAATACTGTATTTCGGGCCAATAACATTTCGTGCTTTTCATTGTTCGGAGTTTTAAAAATCGGATATTAAAAAAATCGATATTTTACAAATTCGGAAAAATAAATTTCGTGTTTTTAAGTAAGTAATCGGAATTATATGTCTTAGGAATTGTGAAAATCTGAATTATCAAATTTGGAATAAAATATTTCGGAGTATTTGGGTGTTCCCGTGTGTTAGGCTTCACGGAAGGCGACTGAACTTACAAGTCAAAAACAAATCATGTACTATGAAAAGAAAGAAAAATAAATGAAATATAAAATTCAAAACTAATAGAAAAACACACAACATAAAACCAAAATAAAGTAAAGTCATTATAAAGAACTCAAAATAGGGAGAGACGCATTATGTGGGCAGACAGAACCATTGATCCAGCAGAGCGCCAGACAAATGCCTCCCCATGTAAATACAAGTTGCTACAGTAGTATGTAACGTAGGTATAGGTATACAAGTTTATGTACATACTTTGTCAAATATGGATACCAAATACTCGAAAATACTTCTCGAATTTGAAATAAGAGTAAGTATTAGAAAATTACAGTACTTGAGATTTTTATAAACGAGTAAAATTTAATACACAGATTTTTTATCACTTTCGAATCGTATTTTCGAGCGATGTATGTTAAAAATCAGTTACCTGTCCTGTCTGTGATTTGTTGTAGCTACACTGTCTCAATGTTTTGACAATAAACATAACATAATGGCGTCGCATTCAGAACCTTCTAATTTTTTTTGGAAGTTGTTTAAAAAATAATACATGAGAAGGCGGTATGTATGACGAAGTATGTGCTTTGAATTTTTTCAAATGCATTAAAACTTCGCTATGTGCGACACTATATACCTAGGAACAGTCGACTCTGAAACTATCGTGTACGGGCGGGGTGGAACCTTTTCGCTGCAAATATTATTGTTTGTACCACAGATATAGATTACACTAGATAACGCAAAAACCTCAATCTGTATGAAAACCATAACCGTGTCACTTTTTAGGGTTCCGAAGCCAAAATAGCAAAAACGGAACCCTTATAGTTTCACCATGTCTGTCTCTGTCTGTCTGTCCGTCCGTCCGCGGCTTTGCTCAGGGAGAATGCCAGAAAGCTGTAATTTTGCACGGATATATATGTAAATTATGCCAACAAAATGGTAAAAAAAATTTTTACGGTACCTCCCATAGACGTAAAGTGGGGGTGATTTTTTTTCTCATCCAACCCTATAACGTGGGATATCGTTAGATAGGTCTTTTAAAACCATCAAGGGTTTGCTAAGACAATTTTTCGATTCATTGATTTTTGCGAAATATTCAACTTTAAAGTTCTAATTTTCATTAAAATCGAGCGTCCCCCCCCCCTCTAAAATCTAAACCGGTGGGTGGAAAAATTAAAAAAAAATCAGGATGGTAGTAAGTATATCAAACTTTCAAGGAAAACTATAACGGCTAAGTTTGATTGAGAATTATTAGTGTTTAAGAGTAAATAGCAGCCTAAGGTATAAAATATACCTAAACTTGGAAGATTCCGTATAAAATACGAAATCCTTAGAAAAATATTACTTAATTTTCGGCTACGGAACCCTATTTTGGGCGTGTCCGACACGCTCTTGGCCGGTTTTTTATATCTACTGTGACGTCTCAAGAGCGAATTAGCGATGTGAATTCCCCGATGTCCGCGCAAAATCGATTCAAATACGCCGCCCGCCCGCGCCGTGGGGCTCGAGTCAGTCACTAGTCATGATTATTAGTCAGTTAGCGGTCAGTCTTTGTATGGGGCCAACCTCGACGGTTGGTCGGGGTTCGGACACGCGAAGTAGATGCATTTGCGTAATCTAGTGTAATCTAGTAGTAGTAGTAGTAGTAGTTTTGCAGGTGGTAGGACCTTGTGCAAGGTCCGCCTGGATTGCTACCACCATCTTGCTCGCTAATCCTGCCGTGAAGCAGCAGTGCTTGCACTGTTGTGTTTCGACGTGGAGAGTAAGACAGCCGGTGAAATTACTGGCACTTGAGGTATCCCATCTTAGGCCTCTAGGTTGGCAACGCATCTGCAATACCCCTGGTATTGCAGATGTTTATGGGCGGTGGTGATCTCTTACCATTAGGAAACACACTTGCTCGTTTGCCATTCAGTCGAATAAAAAAAAACTATATCTGTGGTTTGTACCGTACCTGCCAAAGAAATGTCCGTTAAATTAAATTCATAGTGATAATTAAGGTTCCACCCTCCTGCGCGATTTAATTTCCCTCGACTTTGCCTCTGATACCGAACCTACTGAATCGTGCTTGACCCACTGAGGAACCTTTTGGGCATCACGTCTGGGGTTGGGGGCTATTAAACAGCACAGAATAAACACGATATATTTTTTTCAAAGTCCCCGATCCACACTTGGGCCTCGTGGGTGGGTACGGCCCGAATCCTCATATTCTGAGAGGAGGCCTGTGCCCAGCTGTGGGGCGTATATAGGCTGAGATAATGATGATGTTTATAAACTAATTTAGCAGTAGATAGGCGGAAGTCCTCGAGTGGCGGCCACGAACCGGAAGACAGCGTTGGCAGACCTCCCGTAGTTCAACTGACGAGTGACGACATCGTTTGCGGGCACCCGGTGGATGCAAGTGGCGAGTTGTCGTTCATTATGGCGTTGTAAGGGGGAGGTATTTGCGGATTCGAGCGTTTCAACCGTTTGATTTTGATGACATTTTCGATTATTTTTAGACGTCCTGTACTTCTACTAGATAACCTTGAAAACTGTTACAGATTATTTTACCATATCAACAGAAATAACATGTGCCCACGCAAATTATACAGAATAAAAGCTGGTATAATGACCCTACTACAGCAGTGGACGTCTTCCGGCTTAAGTTGATGATAAAGGTGGATGGCACAGACGTGGATTGCTTGGCATCATGTGTAGTCTCAACTCAATACGGCACTGGTGAAGTATGTAGATACGAGTAGTCTAGTACCCTTAGTGTAAGTTTTCGGTTACATAATACGCCTCGATCGCGTTCACGTTTAAATCTCAATTTATATGGAAACACGAACAGCGCCTCTAGCGGAACGTTTGCAATGTTCGAGTTTACCTACAAATTGAGATTTTAACGCGAACGCGATCGAGACGTATTTTATAACCGAAAACTTACACTACGGGCATAGGTCATAAACAAACCTATTTACGTTACCAAGACGTCAAAAATATGCCACTATGCTACTCCCATAAAGTTAGTACTTCCTACATACCTTTGCTACATACATATAATAATGATTCGATAGATCTCTCCTCGACTGTACCTGTTGTGTTCCTCGACTGGCTGAACCGATTTTGATAAAACATGTCCAAGAACCATCGCTAGAAAACCTTGCTTTCAAATAAAAAAACCGCATTCAAATCGTTTCACCCGTTTAAGAGCTACGGTGCCACAGACAGACCGAGAGAATCACACACAGACACACATAGCGGTCAAACTTATAACACCCCTCTTTTTGCGTCGGGGGTTAAAAAGAGGGTGTTATAAGTTTGACCGCTATGTGTGTCTGTCTGTGGCACCGTAGCTCTTAAACGGGGGAACCGATTTGGCTGCAGTTGGAATTTTTATTTGAAAGCAGGTTTTCTAGCGATGGTTCTTAGACATGTTTTATCAAAATCGGTTCAGCCGTTTCAAGATCATCAGCTCTTTTGTTCGCTGCGATAATAGGAATTTTATACGCATAATGGGTATTTACTTTACTTTCAAACATAATTTGGGACCTAAAATTTTAAACACCCATGTATGCTATATAACTATGCTAGATTATGGAATTCTCGGCCTGATGCTGCAGCCAGGATATCCAGAACACTAGTAGGACACTTGATAAAATCATAGCAGATATATCGTGTTTGGATTCGTTTTGATCAGTATTTGATTCTACATACAATGCAATGGTGGCAACAGGATGAGGCGATGCTGCAGCTAGGATATCCAGCACACTAATACACTATAAAAAATAATAGCACATATGTCGTGTTTGGATTCGTTTTGATCAGTATTTGATTCTACATACAATGCAATGATGGCAACACGAGATGATGCTGCAGCCAGGATATCCAGCACACCAGTATATTCTTGAAAAAAATTTAAAAAATCCCCGGCACAAATTAGCGCCTGCAAAAATAAAAAAACGACCGAAAAAAACACCGACAAAAAAACGCCGCCAAAAAGACAACTAAAAAGTAAAAAATAAGTATGCACTACCTAGCTATTGCCCGCGACTTCATCTGCAAAGAATTCGTTTATCCCTATCCCGCGGGGACTATGCTGATTTCCCGCAAAATTAGCTTAAGTTAATTTAGTAAAAGTACCTAGTAATATTTTTTTTATCTAAGCGTCGTCGGTGTCGGGGGACCGCTATGGTTAGCAGGAAACTAAAGTACATTTTTTGTATTTTTTAAAGTATTAATTTATTTACACAGTACCTAACTTTGTGGTGACCGCGAGTAGGTACTTGTAGATAATATTAATTATTCTGTTCCGCGAGTAACTGTGTAGCGTTTGATCTAGTCCATGCTACCCATCAAAAGATGGCGTCTTTCGAGATAGTTCTGATATTCATCATAAGATGACGCTACCAAACAAATTCAAATTAAAAAAAACCGAGTAGGTAGGCTTTTGACGAAATCGTTTATTACGATCGTCTTACGTTTACTACATAGTATAGAAAAGAGCCAAAAAGTATAGTTACTATAGAAAAGGACTTTAAGAGACCTAGCAGCAGAAACCATACCAATATAATAAATGCATAAACTCTCTTTGCATATTTTCTACTTTTTACCGACAAAACCGCTGTACCGATCTTGATGAAATTTTTGGAGAGAAGATAGTTGAAATATTGAAATGAAATGAAATTAAATTAAATATTTATTTATACGTTTGCGTAAGGTCTTAAGAGTAGGTTCGGCCACTATCGTTAATTGATCGAATACTTGTCATTTTGTATGTCAATTCAAAGGATTTCTTGACGAAATGGGTCTTAAATTACCATACCATATCATGATACGGTCACGAGCGTATTCAGAGGAACAGTATTCAGTCGATATACAAAATCAACATACAAATGAGGAATGGAGGAGGGAGAGAGGGAGAGTCTATATTGAGCGGAGTAGAGGTTGCTCACATGATCTCGTATGTCAAGGTGTTTCGGCAGAAACAGCCTTGGCAGACTTATATATTCCGAAAATGAAGGTTCATACCTACCGACTGCAATTGGTTTCATGCTGGTATCAGATGGGTATATTTAGGGGTCCTGGTGGTCACCTTTGAGAGCGTCTGGCGAGCACATCCGGCAAAAAAAAATACTGACATATTTCGCTTTTCTGTACCAGTAAATTCCTAACTGATGCCATGACTATTATTTCAGTATCAGATGGGTTAAATGAAGCCCCTTTTTTCGCACCGGAAGTGACTATTTTTTTGGTACTTTCGGCAAGTTCCGCCGTGTTACTTGTAGTATTACTTATTCTGTGGCCGTGGCAGACTATCAAATTCGGACTCAGCATCAGTACCCTTAGTGTATGTTTTCAGTTACAAAATACGCCTCGATCGCGTTCGCGTTAAAATCTCAATTTGCATGGAAACACGAACATCGCAAACGTTCCGCTAGAGGCGCTGTTCGTGTTTGCATACAAATTGAGATTATAACGCGAACGCGATCGAGACGTATTTTGTAACCGAAAACTTACACTAAGGGCACTGTTTTATGGGAAACCATAGTGCGTTTCATCGCGGTATCAAGTAGGTACGAAAGTTTGCAGTCCGCTCTCCGTCTACCAGGAGTGCCATTCCCGCGTATTGATCCGGTTCGAACGACCGTTACATGTTTTGGCACAATAAAACATGTGACAGATATTTTTCACTAAAACTATAACAAAGTATAGGTAAATGCGTATAGCGTACATAATTGCACAACTGACTTGATATACCTACCTCTATGTCTTGTACATTGCCCACCAAGTATTTCTTCACTAATATACCTACCTACCTTTGTGAAGACCATTTGCATGATGGCATACTACCTGCCTGGCTCGTCATTAAAAGTAAGTATAAATTATGTACCTTTACTAGCTTTTGCCTGCGGCTTCGTCCGCGTGGAATTCGGTTACCGCGCGCTGTTCCCTCGGGAACTGTGCATTTTTCCGGGATAAAAAGTAACCTATGTCACTCTCTGGCCCATCAACCATCTCTATCCAAAAATCACGTCGATCCGTCGCTCCGTTTCCACGTGAAAGACGGACAAACATACAACACACACACACTTTCGCATTTATATTATTGTTGGAAGTATGGATTATGTATCGATTGGAATGAAAAACAGCTATGAGTATCCTTAATAGCTGATTTAAGGTAAGGCTTTAGGCACGACGACTTCCTGAAGAGACTAATCTGATCCAGAGATCGTAGTCGAGGTCGATGAGGTCGATCTCGATAGCGAAATCCCATAGAGTTGCGCTACGTACCTACCTATATACTCCAATGATAATAGGTACCTAGTAAATGGTAAACGGAGACGTAAGATAGCGCGATAGAGATTAATCTCGATGACGTCGACAGTTTCGTCTAAGTATAGTTGTATTTGTGTCACAAATAATCGCCCGCCGGTGATGAGATGCAGTGAAGCACTGGGAACTCGTCGATGAATTTGTCATTCCTAAATAAGTCATTCAACATCATTTTAGGCGTTACTAAATCGCAGTATAGATCTACATTATTTAATTCATTCTCTTCTCGAGCTTCGAAGCCAGATAAACAATTACCTAACCAATAGACAATCTGGTTGGACAATCATAAGGGCCCAGGCCAGACAGGTCTCTGCTAAAAACTGGTTTTCTGACCTCCCTTAATTTAAAAAAGTATTTCAAAACGCTTGTTTTTCATTAAGAATTAGGTAAGTCTTAGGCAAATCACGGTCAAATGTTTTAAATTAAGGTCTCTGTTGGGTCATCATTCCTTGAAATTCTTTAATAAATTGTGAATATAGGTAGTAGGTAGATATCATCACAGAATAGAAAAACTACTGTTTTTAGGGTTCCGGAGCCAAAATGGCAAAAACGGAACCCTTATAGTTTCGCCATGTCTGTCTGTCTGTCTGTCCGTCCGTCCGCGGCTTTGCTCAGTGACTATCAATGCTAGAAAGCTGTAATTTTGCACGAATATATATGTAAACTATGCCGACAAAACGATAGGTACAATGAAAAAAATCTAAAAAAAAACCCATAGACGTTTAGACGTAAAGTGGGGGTGATTTTTTTTTCTCATCCAACCTTGTAGTGTGGGGTATCGTTGGATAGGTATGCAGCAGTGAAAAAAATTGAAAAGAATTGATAACCTCCTCCTGTTTATGAAGTTGGTAAAAAAAATCGTACCCTAAAATCGGTGATTTTTTTTGAACAAAAATGTTATCAGTAAATTTACTGTCAAAATATGTTTGAATAATTCAGTTTTTAGATCCGCAAGCTGAATCCACAAAATCTAACAGGAAATAAAAAAAAGCACTAAAGTGATTATTTCGTAATACGTCTAATTTCTATTAGGAAAATAATAAAATAAGATTCTTTTAAGTGACATAGGTATTATCAAGAAATTGGATTTTAAATAATTAAGTATCATTTAAAATCCAACAATAGATATGAGTGGAAATTACGTATTTTGTTAAACCGATATAACATGAGCAGCAAAAATAAGTACAAAAAGTCTCAAGGCACGTTAAGGGGATCCCATGCTCCAATGACCTTCGATCTGAATTCCTTAGTTTTCTAATGATTTTTGTAGCTTATTATATTAAAAACAACGGCTTTAAGCAACATAGTATCCCATATTTACTTAAAAGTTCATTGTCTTAGAGATATTTGGCATCAAAGTTGAACAATTTTAGGCCAAAAAACTGGTTTTCTGGCCATAACTTTTGTTTGAATGCGTTTCAAATGAAAACCCTCGACCAGTTTTAGAGACGTCAAAGACGAACCCAAATATGTAGATTTCGTATATGTTAGATCTTTCACGTCAATAGAGATACGAAATAAGTGTTTTTTCAGACAATGTTTAAAATAATCATACAAAATTAATTATTCATTTTTTCCAAAATCCAGTAGACAAAAATGGAGATAAAAGATTGGAGAACCGATAGCCGTTTGACTTATAATTCTATCTGTACTTAGTGCAAAAGTAGGATACGATTCAAAACTTGTCAAAAATCTATGAAAACCTCGGGTAGCCCCTTAAGAAGACATACCTAAACCTTAACTTTACAAACTTACCTTTTATGCCACTATCGTAATTCATTTTTGATTTTTTCTTTAGTAAAGATGAAGCCTTTTTTTAAGTTTTTAAAAAAAATAAGTGGATTTTACATGTGTTACAAAGAACATAAATAAAACTAGTAAATTATGAAGTAAATAGGCTTATAGCAATTTCGCCTGATTTTTAACAGAATTATTAAAGATTTTTTTTATAAAATTTTACTGTCGCGGAGATAAATTTTGGTGGATTATTGAAGAATATAATTGCAAACCTGACCTCATTTTTAATGCCAAAAAATTGCTTAATTGAATTAATGTTGATTTTACTTAGATCGTAGGTGTTAGGTCATTGGGTGACTGGGACTGGGCCTGACTGGGGTAAGTGCCTCTAAAGTTGAGGACACCCACACAAGAACATGTCATGTAATGACAGCAGGATTTTGACATTTACTCATTCATTTTATTCATTCTCCTTTTGTGCTATCCGTTCTTTTTGTAGCTGTGTGTGTAATCAGTCATTCACTTCAACTCTCGTGGCACTATCAATAATTGTTTTTTTTTTAATTGAATGATTTCAATATTTTAGCCATTCATAGGCAGTATAGTCTTAGAATCTTGGTCTCGTTATAGAACAAAGGTAAAAAAAAAAATGACATTTGACCTGACATTGACAATGACAGAACAGCGACATTTAAATTTTTTGCTAACCGGGGTTGGTAAAGCAAGCGGTACGCACCGCACACTGAAATCGCTGAATCTACCTAATGCTACCGAACAACGGCTAAACTGATAGTGTATTTTACAAATCTCAATCATCGAAGTATCTGACTCACTAGATCCAACCGAATCCGCTTATTGAATCCGACTCCTTTATTGACTCCGGTTTTTTCGAGCGATTATTAATTTATCTATGGCCGATCCGCCCCGGCCCGGTTCGGTCGGTCGGTGTCGGTAGTACTGCGGTGCCCACCGCTGACTGAACTGACAGATTCGTGAAAGAGAGAAAATTCGTTCGTTAGTCCAAGTCCGAGTACCGAACCGAACCGACCAACCAAACATAGATAATACTTAAGATCCAAGTCCAAGATCCGATCCGCAGGGCTAATACTACGAACCGAACCGAACCGAACCGGCCAACCAAACATAGATAATAAGTCCAAGTCCAAGATCCGATCCGCAGGGCTACTACGAAACTCCAAAATCGAAGTTCGTGTCGTGCGGTCCCTCTGACACTTATACTATTTAATACGAGAGCGAGAGGGACGGTACGATACGAACTTCGAGTTTCGTAGTAGCCCTGCCGATCCGATCCGAGCCGAGCGAGAGCGAAGCAGACGGACGGAGCTCAGTGTGAGTGAGCGTGACGGCGATAGATCCAGTCGGAGTTAGTAACTCCCAATAAGATTTGAAAGGAGTCCGGATCCGCTTGAGGATCTGACTCTTTTGAATCTTCAATCCGGATTTACCCACCTCTAGTGTATTTTCCAACCTCGTTATTGGCGGAATCAGTGGGAATCATCGATAGTATCGATGGAGCTATACTTTCAAGAATTTAATTGAAAGGGGTGCGAGATTAAATTGTGAATTGATCTATTAATAATACTGTACCGAGCTAATACATTGAATTTGATTTCGTTAAATTCGTTACCTACTTTATTATGGCGTTTAAAAAAGTAACTCACGTACTTTTCGATTTAGATGGTCTGCTCATAGGTAAGACACGAAAGTTTGTAACGTATTGCATAGCGTATTATTTTACTGTTTTACTAAATGTTGCGTAATATTACTTACTAAAAAATATTGTTACAGATTCTGAAGTACTATATACTCAAATGTTTACCGCAGTTTGTGCAAAGTACAATAAAGAGTTTACATGGGAATTGAAGAAGAGTCTGCTCGGTTTCCAAGGTCATGAATGTGCGGAGAAAATAACTAAAACCTTAGACATACCACTTTCCATTGAAGAGTTTATGAAACTATGTCAAAAGGAATGTGAGGTACTGTTCCCCAAAGTCCAGCTGATGCCAGGTAAAATTGAATATAGAAACAGGTTTTATTGGCATGCACATGAATGTAAAATTTTGAAACATATTAATGACTGTCCATGAAGTGTATTACTGTAGGTACTTATTTCTGATTAGTACAGGTGAAGTTTTGAAATATCCAAGTAACCATATTTTGTGAAGAAGCAAATAATCACATATATCAGGAATTAATTACTTTTGATTTCAAAATATGTCCATAATTCCTAAAGTGCTTTACTTATTTAAATTGCTGATAATAATCTACAGTCAACATTGAATATCAAAAGCACAAAAGGTGGTCAAATTATTACAAAACAAGTCAGTAATAAGTTGATTGAACTGTCCTGTGGCCACATTGTCAACGCAGGCACTTGGACACATTCCCTGTCTCTTTCCTTTACCATGTGACAGAAACTGGTGAAAATGATTGTGATTCCAATTGTGTTAGACAATAAGGACTGTAATAAATATGTCACATCCATTCTGGTTTGTTTGATTTTAAATATTTCTATTTACAGGAGCCAAAAAGTTGGTTGAGCACTTGCACTCCAAAGGTGTTCCGATAGCACTGGCCACAAGTTCCTCCAAGGAGAGTGTCGATTTGAAAATGAAAAATTTTCCAGAATTTCTGGGATTGTTCCAACATCTCACCATGGGATCTACTGACCCTGAAGTTACTAAAGGAAAGCCAGACCCTGCAATCTTCTTAGTCTGTGCGTCTAGGTTCCCAGACAAACCTAAAGCTGAAGATGTAAGTAATTGACTGACCAAAATTTGTACAATACAATAACTCTTTATTGCACACCAACAGAGTAATCAGTACTTTAAATTTTGTTTAATTTGAATTTAAGTTCATTTTGATTTCTGTTGATTAATCAGACCATGTGGTTTACGTGAATATATCAAGCAATATATCAAAAATAAATGAAACCAAACAAAAAAAATACTGTAAACAACACGGAATTGCTACTTCCTTTAATCATCTGTACTGAATTATTTTAAATTAGTGTAAAACAGTGAAACATATTACTACTTTTTCAGTGTCTCGTGTTTGAAGATGCTGTTAACGGTATGAAAGCAGCAATCAATGCTAACATGCAAGTAGTGGTTGTTCCCGACCCTCGCATACCAGCTGAAGACCTTAAAGGAGCCACACTGGTCTTAAAATCATTGGAAGAATTCAAACCTGAAGCATTTGGTCTTCCTTCATTTGATTAAAGCTTTAAAGGAAAGGTAAGAATAAATTAAAAATAAGGTTATTTGAGATGTTCTACAAGTACGGTACTTAAGTGTTAGTCCAACAATTCAATTGTTTGTAGCATTAGGCTCAGTGTTGCATGTCTATAACTTAAAATTATGTACATAATTTTGATTGTGTAGACTTTAATCTAGTCAATTATTTTATAGATTTTGTTTACTATATTATTATACTATGTGTAGCAGAAAAAGGCCCACTTAATAAATATTAATTGTTGTTGCATTATGTGTGTTCCTATAGTTTAATACATGTAAACTAACTTACTAAATTTAATAAACTTCAAGACCTATATATATTACAATAAACACTAATAAAACAAATATGTCAAATTAAATAGAATAACAAAATAAACAAACCACAAATAATCAAAAGAAACCAAACAATGTCAAAGAAAATTTTAAAATTATTATTTATAATCTATATAATACAATAATAATTTATTAAAAACAGTTATACAATAAAAAAAACACTAAACATATTATTACTAACACTAATTATATTATTTACAATATGTTTATTAATGTAAGTACGTAATAAAAATATTTAACAGATTTAAGTATTAAATTTGACATATCTATAGTAATTTTATTTAGTCTAGATATGGCCTTATCTAGTTTTTAAATAAAAATACCTCTCCTATTCCATTCTCGTATGTCGCATTAGTGAAGATATGGTGGCAAGCCAAACAGTTCTGGCCGGAAGTCTTCCATAGAAGATAGTACTAAGGTAGCGCCGGCTTCTACTGCAAGCGATCGGTCGAGGCGCGTATCGGGAACCATCACCACCTGCATACCCGCCGCGCGGCCTGCGAGTACACCGTTCAACGAATCTTCAAATACTAAGCACTGGAAAATTAATTTAAATTAAAAAAAAATAACCAAAATCTAGTAAATTTAACTGTTCCATTTGAAAAAAAAAACTTCAATATTAATTGAAAGGTACACGCAACATGAAGCCGTGGTGGCCTAGTGGTTTGACCTATCGCCTCTCAAGCAGAGGGTCGTGGGTTCAAACCCCGGCTCGCACCTCTGAGTTTTTCGAAATTCATGTGCGGAATTACATTTGAAGTTTACCACGAGCTTTGCGGTGAAGGAAAACATCGTGAGGAAACCTGCACAAACCTGCGAAGCAATTCAATGGTGCGTGTGAAGTTCCCAATCCGCACTGGGCCCGCGTGGGAACTATGGCCCAAGCCCTCTTGTTCTGAGAGGAGGCCTGTGCCCAGCAGTGGGACATATATAGGCTGAGATGATGATGATGACACGCAACATTTACCTCTTCTGCTTTCGGCTTATCTGGGAATTTATTGGCTGCCACCAAAAATATATCCGGATGCGGTTTGCCCAACCTTACAAGAGGGTCTGATGAACCCCAAGTTCTGTATGGAAACAGATCAAATAAATCCTGATGTTTCTGAGTTTTGAGCTCATACGACTCTTTGCTACTACTTGTTGCCAATCCTATGGGTATTTTGCTATTATGTAAATGGTGAATAAGCTTTTCAACTCCTGCAATATAATAATATATCAATCAATGCTAGAATTAAACATGTTTTATGATTATTTAGGGGCTGTTTCACCATCCATTGATTAGTGTTAACTGACGGTTAATTGTGATGCCGTCTCCGTCTATTCGAACAAAACAAGTAGAGACGGCATCACACTTAACCGTCAGTTAACACTAATCAATGGATGGTGAAACAGCCCCTTAATAGAATAGATAATAAACCGGCCAAGTGCGAGTTAGGCTAACTAGCACACTTAATTCTGTACAAATTTAGTTGCCAATAACCTAACCAACAAAAAGTTGTAAAACCCCCTATTTTGTTAATCGGCTGAACCGATTTTGATAAAACATGTCTAAGAACCATCGCTAGAAAACCTGCTTTCAAATAAAAAAAAACCGCATTCAAATCGGTCCACCCGTTTAAAGAGCTACGGTGCCGCCACAGACAGACACGTACACACAGAAACACATAGCGGTCAAATTTATAACACCCTTTTTTTGCGTCGGGGGTTAAAAATTGTACATTGTGCCTTAAGGGCGGTAAATAAGGAATTACGAACGAGAGTATTAGAAGCCCGAAGTCGAAGACACGTAGTATACGTTCTAAACTTAATTCTAATTAAAATATCGAAGACGTCTAAATTAGTTTCAATTATTCATTAACTAACAGTTGCCCGAGACTCCGTTCACGTAGAATTCGTTTATTGCTATCCCGCGGGAACTATGCAATTTTCCGGGATTAAAACTATCTATGCCCTTCCCTGGGACTTGTACTATCTGTATACCGAAATTCACCTAAATTGGTTCAGCGGTTAAGAGGTAGGTGTAACATACAGACTTACAAACTTTCGCAATTATAATTAATATTAGTTAGTGAGATTGTTCCTTGATATTTCTTATCATAATTTAAAAACAATAAAAAAACTGTCTGTTTTGTTAAAAACGGGAACGTCTTCCTATAAAATACCTAAAGAGGCAGAGGTAAAGAACATTCCGCAAGAAACGGAACGTTTATAATATTAACTCAAGCCAAGAAATATTCTGTACTTTATTTTTGTTTTGTTTTTAATCGCCAGAAAGCACTGCACTAAATTTGATGAAATTTGGAATGGAAAAAAGCTTGAACTTCATAGCAGACACTATGAGTAGAATATTTTTAAACAGGGAATGAGAGTGGATGAGTCCACGAAACACAGTTATTAAATATGTATAAAATATAAATCGAATTAATATTATGTAGCAGATTACGTATTAATATTGTGTTATTTTGTAAGTACCTCACTATTATTCTACTTACAAATTAAAGAAAACTATGACTTCACTTCTTTTATTCATCATCACCATCATCATTATTACAACTTCACAAAACATGTTTAGATCCCCTTCTTCTGCGACCTTCTAAAGTCCAATGTTATTCTGAATGGTTTATAGAAAGTTCAAATTTAGCATCCAGATAGGTAGATGGGTTTTATCATTTTATTATAATTTTTAAATGAAATTATTTCTATACAAAAAGTATTGATATCCCATCAAAACATAAATGTGAAATGAGAGCCAAGTTCAATATAATGATATGTGCCTTGATTGTTAACTTTAACAACAAAAGAAGTGAGATCTAAATGGGTGCCAAGTTCAATGGTAAGTCCTGAAATTTATTTATAATTTATCAGTTAGATGTATGGAACCCTAAAAATGAATATTGGACTCACCTGGCAACACTTTACAATTAGGGAAAAGTTCATTAAAGATTTCCCGGGATTCCACTATAAATTCATCAACTGTGAGGGGTAAGTCAAGGCCCTCGATGATCATTTTCGCAAATTCCCTGGTTTGTTGTCCCATGATTTTACATTTTAATTCAAAAGTGAATTTCTTTCCATAACGAGATGCTATATTTTCAAATCCTATTGTGTACAGCTCTTCAGTATCTGTTAATAGAATTATTAATAATGTAATTATTAAATTAAAGTAATTATTAATTATGGAAAATTACATTACATTTCACTTACTCAAAATAAGTCCATCCATGTCAAATAAAACATGGCTCACCGTTTGATACATATTTTATTTTAGCGTAAAACAAAAATTACTTAACCACAAAAGCAGTTTTGTACTATACAATAAATTGAGGCTGTGATGTAATGTCAGATAAAAGAGACATGATGCCACATATTATTCACATTACCATTACAGATGTATCTTATCTGTGTGATATTGCATAAGCCTTAAGCCTATTCTACACTGTATTTAAAGTTTTAATTGTATTATCAGTCATCTCATAAATAATACAGAAATATAAAATATATCCTATTTGAGATAAAGATTAAGTACTTTGTCATGGAGCAAAAAAAATGCTGATTCATATTTCAGGCCATTAATAAATTATATAACATATTTCAGAAGTGTTGTGTGGTGCAAAAAAACAAATTGCTGTGAGAAAATTATGCTGGACTCTTTGTAACGATTTAGTTCTACTTTCAAAATTAGTCATCATAAGGAGGTAAACTAAACACTTCTGGCTTGAAATCTTCTAAGCTGTTCAGTACTAATGTAGCCTCCTTAGTATAGCTCTTATCAAGCCTAGAGTCTGGCACCATTACTACTTGCATTCCAGCCGCTTTAGCTGCTTTCACACCATTCACAGAATCCTCGAACACCAAGCACTGAAAATAAAATTACTGGTAAATGGGACTTACCAAGAATGAGTAATATTATGAATATTTGGTAGCATAACATATTTGTAATAAATAGGCCTTTTCAAACTAACCTTGCTTGGATCAGGCTTGTCTGGGAATCTACCAGCAGCAACAAAAAATATGTCAGGAGAAGGCTTTCCTTGTCTCACTTCTGAGTCTGAACCAAATGTTTTAAAGGGGAACAATGAGAACAATTGCTGATGATGATTGGTCTTCAACTCATAGCTTTCAACACTTGAACTGGTAGCCAGTCCAATGGGGATGTTGTGTTTGTGCAGGTGTTCAATCAACCTTCTTGCACCTAAAAAATATTTAAAAAGACAGTTAAAAACTCCCAAAGTAAGTGAATTCCATTGTCAATTTCAGTTTTCTAGCCAGTAAGATTTTTTTAACTAATATTAACCTTGTAAGACCCAACATCCTAAATTTAGGACATAGTCAACTTTTATTGATTGACATTAATCCCCTGTTTCAGCATCCATTGATTAAATTTATCTGTCGGATAAATGTGACTCCGTCTCTGTTTGTTTTGTTTGAATAGACGGCGACAGCCTCATGTTTATCCATCGAATAAAATTAATAAATGGGTGGTGAAAGAGCCCCGTTTCAAATTCTAATAATTGAATTTTGACCTTACGAGGTTAAGCTGGAACTGTTTCTATTTTATTAGTAATATTCAATAATCACCAGGTAAAACTTCTGTAGTTGGAAATAAATCAGCAAATTCCTTTTTACTGATATCAACAAATTCATCCCGAGATAATGGTAAATCCAAAGCTTTTATGATCCTATCAGCGGTCTCATGCGCTTGTGAACCCATGAGGCTTACTTTCAATTCATATGTATAGTTTTTGCCAAATTTAGACACAATGTTCTGAAACGCAACTGTGTATAATTCCTCAGTATCTGTAATGTAGTGAAATTTAGAATAAATAATTAAGAAATAAAAAAAAGTCTCCTAAATTAAGGTAATATCTATTTTGAAAAATGTCATAGGTTAGTTAGGTTTGGTAGAGTGAAAAACATCAAACAAACAACAATAAATAATAAATATATTAGGAACTTACTTAGTATAAGACCGTCCATATCGAAAAGGACATGTGTTACCGGAGTAAAAGCAGCCATAATACGTTGCGTATTTTTAAAAATATACAATATTGATAAAATATAAATTTGATTTGAATAAACCATAAATTACACCGTGTACACCACACCGGCAATGCAATGGCAAAAAAACAAACGGTGTGTCAACTGTCAAATAAATAAGTAAGTATGTCAGTCATGGTCATGTCAATGTCAGTCAAAACGGATGATATCCTAGGTGCCCCCACATGCAGTCGCTCGTCGCTCGATTGCATTGCAGCGATAAATCTGGTCACGTGACCCCATTTTGAAGGCGATTTTGAATTTCCCGCGACTCAATAAAGTAGCGCCAAGTCGCCGCGTTGAACAGCAGCGACAAGATGGCTTCTTGCAGGATTGATCTTGGCCTTGGAAGTTGATTTCTTAATCTCATTTAGTACCAGTCGTGGCAGTGGTACAAATAAAAGAAATTAGTGAATGAAATAAATAAATGTGTTTTTGCCGAAATTTAATAGGTTTTTTTTTCAGCGATAATTCCGATAAAGCTCAACATTTTCAGCTTTGTCACGTGACCAGATTTGACACTGGAAACGAGCGTCGAGCGAATTCATGTGACCGCGGCCTTATTCTGACAAACCGCGTCAATCAAATCCGTCAACGTTCGGGGTGACCCTTTCCCGGCCCGGATAATACACACTTGGAAATACCGACCCTCTTTTTCGTGTAGACACCTTTGCACACGCCCATAGAAGCTTCAACTTCAACTTTTTTGGCAACCGGTCTAGCCCATAGAAGCTCATAGTACACAATAAACAGTAGGGCTACTACGAAACTTGAAACTCGAAGTTCGTGTCATGCGGTCCCTCTGACACATGCTATTTAATACGAGAGCGAGAGGGACGGTACGATACGAACTTCGAGTTTCGTAGTAGCCCTACAGGGGCGGTATTTCCGTGTCGGTATTATCCAGGCCGGGAAAGTGTCACCTATCGATTGCATGCCACGACTTGGTTGGGATGTGTGAACCAGACTTTAAAAAGTGATTCTGTACAGATAGGCCTAAAAGCCAATGAGTATTTTTTATCCAAATTGAACTTTGAAGCATACACGTGCAGCGCTACTTGGTTTCCAAGGTCATGAGTGTGCAGAAAAAATCATACAAATATTTGATTTGGAAATTTGGATGTAACAGTGAAAGGCTTTATGAAGCAATGTTTCTCTGAAATAAAGTTCATCATCATCATCCTAGCCTATATACGTCCCACTGCTGGGCAAAGGCCTCCTCTCGGAACAAGAAGGCTTGGGCCATAGTTCCCACGCGGGTCCAGTGCGGATTGGGAACTTCGCACGCACCATTGAATCGCTTCGCAGGTTTGTGCAGGTTTCCTCACGATATTTTCCTTCACCGCAAAGCTCGTGGTAAATTTCAAATGTAATTCCGCACATGAATTTCGAAAAACTCAGAGGTGCGAACCGGGGTTCGAACCCACGACCCTCTGCTTGAGAGGCGATAGGTCAAACCACTAGGCCACCACGGAACTAAAGTTACTGTTTCCTAAAGTCCAACTCATGCCAGGTTTAATTAATTATAGTTTATCGCTCAGCATGAATCTCTGTTTTCTAAAATGAACGTCTGCGTGTTAGCACTTCTATTATGTCAGCTTTCTCAAAATGTCTGCTGTTTAAAATGTGTACAATCTCAGGAAGTCGTCTATTTATAATGTTGCTATAATATTAGCATTACCATAATTTCTGCTTTCCCGTTATGTTCACTTTTTTAAATAGGCTATAGTCTTGTTATGTTTGTTTTCCCATAATAATAATGTTATTTTCAAATCAATTTCTAAATGTAAAAGGTTTAATTGCTTGCATGCATAAATATCTATAACTAATATAAAATTACTGGCATTCAAGATAATATTAATGAATAATGACGTTTAGATGAAATTTGATTGTTTGAAGACCATGTTTGGAGACATTTTGGGAATAAGACTTTCTGGCATGCCAACAAGGCTCATAAGCACTTTCTGAAAAGCGAACATTATACAAAAACTGTCATTCTTGGAGACAGGCAATTTTAAATAGCTGACATTTTGAGCTGACATTACGCAAAAGACGTGTTGACATTCTGAAAAGCGGACATTTTGCAAAAAATACATTTTAGGAAAACGAATATTTCAGGCCTGAGCCAGTTTATCATATCATAGGAACTTTATAATTTAGTTGATCAATCTTTTTAATTTTCTAGGAGCAAGGAAATTATTCTCACTTGCATTAGAATAATGTTCCAATGGCATTAGCTACAAGCTCCAAACAACATAGTGTTGATTTGAAAATGGGAAACCATAAAAATTTATTGGGAATTTTCCAGCATCTCACCATGGGCTCATCTGACCCTGAAGTTGCTTAGGGAAAGCCAGGCCCTGCAATCTTCTTAGTCTGTGCTTCTAGGTTCCCAGACAACCCCAAACCTGAAGATGTAAGTAGGAAACTTGCAAAAAGTGGACCAATGTTTTATTTAATCGAAATAATTCCTAAATTACAACCTACTTTTTCAGTGCCTTGTATTTGAAGATGCATTAAATGGGGTGAAAGCTGCGAACATACAAGTAGTAATTGTGCCTGATCCTCGAATACCTGTTGAGCACTTAAAAAACGCCACTTTAATCCTTAAGTCATTAGAATATGATTGATAATAAACTTTTATATCTTTAAAAGCTTGTTTCGGTTTGAGTTTGGATGATGTCTCAAGTCAATGCATAGGTACTGTAATATAAAATCCGTTATCTTTATTGTCTTGTAATATGCAAAACGTTTATTTGAGCATTAGTGAGTACCATTGCGTGGTTTGTTTTTTCATCTATCTACCTATGTATGTTCCTTGATAATCAGACAGCACAGCCTAAACCACAGATTGGTAGATATATGTAGGTTTATACCTACACAAATCAGATAGGCAGGGGATCCCATCCATCCATTTTCAATACTGCAACTCCTTTACATGATATTAGTGATATTAGTTTTCTGCAACACCCTTATAAAAGAAAATAGATGTATGTAGCTCTAGATCCTACTAATATTATAAATGAGAAAGTTTGTGAAGATGTATGGATGTTTGTTACCGAATCACGCAATAACAGCTTAACGGATTTACATGAAACTTGGCATACAGTACAGATAAACAAAGATCTGCATTGACACATTTTTTTTTATATATATAAAATGAGGGGGCAAACGAGCAGACGGGTCACCTGATGGAGAGCGATCACCGTCGCCCATGGACACCCGCAACACGAGGAGAATCACAGGTGCGTTGCCGACCCTTTAAGGAATTGATAGGCTCGTTTTTTAAAGATCCCTAAGTTGTAACGCTCCGGGAATGTTGCCGCTGTAAGCTGATTCCAAATCTTCGTCGTGCGAGGAAAGAAGTTTGAATATACAACATATACTTGATATATACAACATATACTTGATATCCCGGTAATGCGTTCCCATGGGATAATATTTTAAGTTTAAACAAGATTGGCAGGCACAATCCAAGAACGGTAGATATACGGGATATACCGCACCTCGGCTCTTAAGATGACGTGTTAACTTCGTTTGCAATCAATAGATGGCGTTGTGCGAGCGAACGTTGTCCTTTCAAATTGTTACCGTAACCTTTTTTCAAGCCAAACCAAAAGGCCAAACTAAGAAATTAATGAGGGCTATCGTTTTTTGTCTCACTAGATGGCGCACTGTTGCGTGAGGAAGTATGGCTTTCAAAGTCTGTTATTACGGGCGTGAAAACAAAGTTAAGATTAAAATCATATTTATTAATACACCTTAGAACCGTACCATAAAAATATCGAGCATGCCACAGTGTTGCATAGTCCCCGTTTTGTTCGGAAAAAAGGGAGGACAAAGGTTTCCGAAAGACAAAACTGTCTCAAAACACAGACATTCATTGCCCCGGAACGCATATTTGCCATAATTAATTTCAGATATTGCAAAACATTCACAAAATTATTCTAATTATAAATAAACCCGCGTAGCTCACCCAAAAACTATGAGATTTGACATTTCGGAGACCTCACGCTACACTAGCGCCTCTAGTGGCGAATTCATACGCGATAGCGTTGATTGAGTTGAGATTGCGTTGCCATGGTAACAAGAATCGTGTAAGTAAACGTCTGTCGTTATATATTAAAAAAAATTGCACAGCATAATACGGTACTTATTTGACTATTTTTGTACTTATATGTTTTATAAATTAAAACTACACAATGCCTGTTATCGAATAAAGAAACAGTTTTTATTCTATTTTTACAAATAAGAAAGTTATGTGGGTTTGAAATTCAAGATTAGACAGAGAAAGACATACTGGCATGTGACGTCACACGCCAGTACCGCCATACTTGCTGCATAGAGAAAAGCGTTCGAGAAAGAGACAGGTATATAGATTTTTCAAAAATTTACTATAAATCCAATTTTCAACCGATTTCAGTTTTCTCTTCGCTAAACACTGTATGTATATCTATATTTTCATAATAATATTAAGATATGGCAAATTCAGGAGTTGTCAAATACCGTATTTACAACAGTCGAGTTAAGACAGCATTAAGCCATTTCTAATGCAGGCGAAGCCGCGGGCTTGTACCTACATATTCGCACGCTTAAACTGACAAAATCACAAAGTTTTAGGGTTTAGCACAAAGTTTATTTCAGAAATTCTAATATTTCGAATTGTGTCAGTTTCATTCTAAGCGTGCGTATACCTTCTCGCGACGCCCCTGGAAGAGTGACGCGACCAACTCGTAAACTATAGTATCCAATCCACAGAGGTTGATAAGGACTAAGACAAGGACTTTTAAAAATTCCTCAGGATGGAGTGAGCCTAATTTTTACTCTTTCACTGGGGTAAAGCCACAGGTATATTTTATTTATTCGACTGGTCTGGTCTCCTGATGGTGAGAGATCACCACCGCTATAAACATCTGCAATACCACCAGATGCGTTGCCAACCTAGAGGCCTAAGATGGGATACCTTAAGTACCAGTAATTTCACCGGCTGTCTGACTCTCCACGCCGAAACACAACAGTGCAAGCACTGCTGCTTCACGGCAGGATTAGCGAGCAAGATGGTGGTAGCAATCCGGGCGGACCTTGCACAAGGTCCTACCACCTGCACTGAATAGTTAGCCTATACATGAAATGTTAAAAGCACAATAATCATTCTTGTTTAGGTAAAAACAAAATAAGATAATTTCAAGTACAAAGAATCAATTTCCACCACCAGACCACTGATGAAAGCCATCTTTAGAAATATTCATTTGTAAGTCATAAAATGTAAACATACATTTATAAATATCTCAAAGTATTCTTATTAATAATAAATATGCTCATAAAGAAATATCAGTATCTTTCTTTTCTGTATGATAATGCATCAATGTTTTTTTTATATTTAATTATCAAAAGGAGGCAAACCAAATACTTCTGGTTTGAAATCCTCTAAACTATCTAACACAAGTGTCGCCTCTTTAGTAAGGCTCCTATCAAGTCTGGCATCTGGTACCATTACCACTTGCATCCCTGCAGTCTTAGCAGCTTTCACACCATTTACAGCATCCTCAAACACCAAACACTGAAAATAAAGTATGAAAGCTTCTAAAATGAAGTGGTGTACTTAGGATAAAAGGTAATTCTTAGGATACAGGCTGTTCAAAGACTTTAGTTCAGTGTCACTCTTCTTGTTTGTCCACTGTTATAGCTAGAGCCCGTTATCGGAGGTGCAAATTGGTAGCTTGACAGTCTACCAAATTAGGATTATTTAGGGATGGGTAAAAAATATTTTTTGAAATACTTAATGTCGATAATTTTTCTGTACCATAATGACAGTCAGACTTTAATTAAACATGGTTATTTTGTAAAGCAGGACTAATTAGGTACAAAATAAATATATATTACCATTTTTCAATTTATATAAATAATAATAACTTTGATTAAAAAACCAGTATAACAGTAGAAAACTTAAAACTAACATAAAACTAGAGGTGGCGCATGCAAGCGCCCCCAACGGCTCAACATAGGGCTGTCGCATCGCTCGGGCAATGCCTCCAGGATGGTGTTGGGGCTGGCGCAGAGGCGGGCGCGCAACCCAATGTATCTTAGTTCTATCTATTCATTTTTAGAAGTATGTCTCGTAACTAATATAATTAATAACTAATTTTTTTATTAAAAATTATTATTTCTTTAAGTATTAAAAATTAATATTACGAGACATATTTCTTAAAATGAATAGAGCCAAGATATATTGGGTTTAATAATTTAATTAAATTATTTTTATTCATAATAATAAAAAAAAATGTTAATACATATTCATTTTGTAATTAGTCCTGTCACAAAACACAGATAAGTAGTTCAGAAATCAATCTCCATACAAGTGCGCTCGAGCAACTCACACAGACACTGCTCACGGACACGATATCTCGGACCGGTTGGGACCAGTGCGAGCGCGAGTGCCATCCGCTTGAGACACGCGTCTGTGAACTTTTTTGTGCAATAATGGAGCAACAAAAAAAAAGTTATTATAACTGTTCAGTTGACGGTTGTTTAAATTAAATAATCGTGAATTTCACCAATAACGAAATCGTCGCAAGATATTTTCTGTGACAAATTATTATTTATAATATATATATATTATGACATTAAAATTAAAATATTTTAGTTATTAATTTATATTTCCATTCTTCCCGTTTCATTCTCAATAATAAATCAAACAACTAGATACAAATGCCACTACCACGATAGTTTTTTGGTGCACAAGCAAAGTCTAAGAACTTAAAGTCACTAAACTCGACCGTCTAGTCTAGACAGCAACGATGAGGTGCGGTGCGGGGGAGAGCGGCGTGGCCCCGCGGGCGCCCCGTGCACTCCGTCCGACGTTCAGTGCGCGATGGTACTGGCTGCGAAGAGTGTCGCAATTTTTCGTGAATATAATTTAATAGTTGTTCCGAGTGGCCAATTTATTATAAATGCGTTGTACAAGGTTGTACATGTGAAGTATACGGCTGTATGTCAACGTCGTACAGCCGTTAATGATGGACTATTGAGATTCCTTAAATTACGTAAAATAAAATCCCCCGGTCTGTCCGTTAAGTGTACGTAATTACTACCTATTAAAAAAAATGTTCATGAGAAACTTTTAGACAGTAAAGGGGATGCAACACGGTTGCCATGCCAACAAGCCTCCGACGGCGAGGCGCGGTGCGGGGCGGGGCGCGGCGCAGACTGTGAGCGGTTGCTTGCTAGGCGGCATCTGTGGCGGCATTATCAAAAAAACCGCATTCAAAAAAGAAACAGACAGACACACAGCCACACACACGCGCGCACATTAGTTTTTTAATTCCCGACAATCGCGAGTCGGTATAAGTGTGAACTAAGGCATCGATATTAAGTAATAATATATCTACTTAAGTACAAACTAAACAAAATTACGACTTCATCGTATTACTTCTTTTATTCATCATCATCATCATCATTATTACTTCACAAAAAAAAATTTTTAGAACCCCTTCTTCTGTGACCTTCTAGAGTCCAATGTTATCCCGAATGGACTGTAGGCAGTAATGAATGCAGGTACATCATTATACCCACATTAATTTATACATACCTTATTATAGGAACATACTTGCATATTACTTTTTTGTGACAACCCTGATACATTTCCAGTGTCTAGCCGATTGTCGGCATTTCGCGCTCAGACAAAGAACATTAAGCACTGTACATTTTCTTACACTGTGGCATAAGTTGACAACCTTAGAGTGACCGCCGAGCGTAGGTATGAAAAGTAAAGTACATACAGGAGATTGACTTCTGAACTATCTGTGTTTTGTGGTCCTGTTTTACAAAATAAACACGTTGAATTAAAGCCTTAGACTGTCATTATGGTAAAGAAAAATTATAAATAAATAAATATAAATATCATGTGACACTTGACACCAATTGACCTAGTCCCAAACTAAGCAAAGCTTGTACTATGGATACTAGGCAACGGATAAATATTTTTATATAGATAAATACATATTTAACATCCAAGACCCAAGAACAAACATTGTATTATTCATACAAATATCTGCCCCAGCCAGGAATCAAACCCAGGACCTCAAGCTACGGTATTATCGACATTTAGTCAGTATTTTAAAATATTTTTTACCCATCCCTAAGAATGTCAAGCTACCAGATTGCACTTCCGATAACGGGGTCTAGTTATAGCACAGTGAAAGGGTGATAGATAAAGGTGTTAAATTTCATTCTTCAAAACTGGATTTTTGTAACAAATAACCAGTTTCCTTGTGACTAACACTACATTACACACATAGATATTGTAAGTATACCTAATGGAACACAATACCTGAGCTGGAGCTGGCTTATCAGGGAATTTGGTTGCAGCCACAAGGAAGGTATCAGGAGCAGGCTTCCCTTTCTTTACTTCAGGGTCTGAACCAAATGTCTTATAAGGGAACAGTGAGAACAGTTCCAAGTGATTTTTGCTTGTCTTCATCTCATAGCCTTCTTTGGATGAACTTGTGGCAAGTCCAAAAGGAATGTTGTGTTTGTGTAAATGCTCAATTAAACGTTGCACTCCTGAAGAAAAATATTTTAAATTCTTTATTGAGGATTCCTTGTAAAAAGAAAGTTCTTCCCTTAATTTGACAAAATTAAAAAAGTTCATGATTCAAACCTCATTGTTAACTTATAGTCCAAAAAACTCTACTTACATTTAAAAAAAATACAAACAGACAGTCTTGAATCATGTTCATTGTGGCATACAAGGCCAAATTAAGGCTAAGTTCAGATGAACGCGCGGTGTTGGCTCGGCGCGCCAATTGAGATTGTAACAAATGCAGCTTTGGGGCAAAAAAAAAATTTTGCTTTATATAAGCTATGGGTGCCAAGTGTTGGAGAAAGGTGCTGACTCAGCATAAAGCTGCAGAGACCGCAGCGCTGATATTCTGCCAGAACTAACTGAGGCAGACCTGTAGAACACGTATATGAAGACAAAACAGAGTATATAGAGTGGATGACATAAATGCATAAATTGTGCAAAAACAATAAAGATAAAAGGAAAGGATATGATATGCGCACTATATGAACAATATGAGTATAAAGAGTGGAGACAGTCATCATGGGCAATTAAAATAAATAAGTAAGGAAGTTAAAATTGTAATCAGTATGAGTGTGGTTATTTCCTTTTTTTTTATTCAACTGAATGGCAAACGATCGAGTGGGTCTCCTGATGTTAAGAGATCACCACCGCCCATAAACATCTGTAACACCAGGGGTATTGCAGATGTGTTGCCAACCTAGAGGCCTAAGATGGGATACTCCGTGGAAAGTAGGAAAATAGTATAAAATGGGGTACCATCATGTAAACAGCAACATTGATTTACAATCCCGCGCGCCGAGTCAACACCATGCGTTCATCTGCACTTAGCCTAAGGGTTAATAAATAAAAATAACTCTACCTGGTAAAAGCTGATTATCAGGGAGCAGAACAGCAAATTGCTTGTTACTTTCTTCAATTAATTCATCACGAGACATTGGTAGGTCAAGTCTACTTATCATAAAATCAGCTGCCTCATGCATTTGCAATCCCATGAGTTTAACTTTGGTTTCCCAGTCGTAATTTTTACCAAATTTAGACACAATATTTTGGAAGGCAGTTGTGTACAACCTTGAGGTGTCTACGATATGAAAAGAGTAAAATAATTATCAAAATAGTAAGTATTGAGAAGTTTCACACACAATATGTCGCAAGTTACTTACCAAGTAAAAGACCATCCATGTCAAAAAGAACGTGAGTAACTGGAGAAAACGCAATCATGGTTACAGTTTTTATTTTCAAGAGTTGTTTTAAGTCCAAGTTTATATTTTTTATAAATTGTATAGCTTTGTACATCAGAAGAGGACAATAAATGTTTGCCAATGTTTAGTTTAAGTATTAGTGTATTTTGCCGTTATCCGTTAAAAAAATATATCTAAAAAACGCAATATGAGAAATATTGATGTAACGATGACATGAATATTCTTTCATAAACGTAGTTTCTAAACAATTATTATTTTGTTATTTTTGGTCCTGCCGGCTAAGACGTAATTCTTTTGAAAATCATTGAAAATGACACTGACACTGACGTTACGTTACGTTTTGAAATTGACACTTGCATGAGAAAGTTGGCTTGGCTGGCACATCGAGCAAGTTAACAAAGGTGTATAGGGCAATGGTTGGCACTGCACTGGCTTGGTTGGCACTGGCTGGCAATCTGAACTGAAGTGCCCTTACCACGCTCAAAGCTCAACCTGTAGGCCACTGTTTGCTCTGCCCAAAGGGGACCTAGTTCCGACAGGTGCTAGTATCGGCGCGCTTTAAGGCGGAAACATACTAGTAAAACGCGACGCCATGCCACGTCGTGCAACGCATGTTTCTATTAGCACCTGGGGAACTACTACGAAAATCGAAGTTCGTATCATACTCTCCCTCTCTCTCGTATTATTTTATATAAGCGTCATCGAGAAGGCAAGATACTATAATATACTATAATACTTAAATGAGTTATAATCTCAGTAAATAGTTATAATTCATCAAAGTATGTATGGGACTGATTAGTACTGACACACGTTGGAGGGCGTGTAAAAGCGTGTCGTGGCGGCGGGCTTAAAATAGTGTGTCTGCACCTTTAAAAGCTATATGGCAATACTAAACTTAAGAGCGTTCCGATATCGGTATCGGACGACGATAGATGACATCCGATAGCCGACACCATGTGCAGCAGCAGCAGCAGGACTACTACGAAACTCGAAGTTCGTGTCGTGCGGTCCCTCTGACACTTATACTATTTAACACAAGAGCGAGAGAGACGGTACGATACGAAATTCTAGTTTCGAGTTTCGTAGTAGCCCTGCTGAGTCAAGTTGTGAAGTGAAGTGAAGTTGTTGTCAAACACAACGAACGACAACGTCAACGGTTGCTACGCAAAGGTTAGGAAAGTAAAAACATTGGAATATCCTTGGCTTATCTCGTTAAACAAAGCAGATTTGCTGGAAAGCGAAACAAATAATAATTTCAAATAAGTTTCATGTGTCCCTCCGGTCTGATACGGCAAGACCATGGAAGGGCCTGGTATGAGTCTGTTTCAAGGGGCCGCAAGCATTCACATAAACAACAGTGCTCAAGACAGACTTGAGGAGCAAGAAGAACTTGAAGATCAAAAGCGACGAAACGAGGAGGTATATACATAAATATGATTTTATGATAATTAACGAATTTCGATGTACTAACAATGTCATGCTTGCATTTTTCAGTTGAAACATAAACTTGCGAATGCTTTCGATGATCTGCAAGATGATGATGAAGCCAGTTCGGTCAACAGTAGTGGAAATTTTACTATAGATCCTCATACCAATGGAGGCAATGGTAAGTACACTGATGACAACTGTACAGCCACTAAATACAATTTGGTATATGCATAATCATTCATTGATTATGTTAGTCTTTAGTTTAATTTGTTCTTAAGTAACTTTTCAAAATACAAGTGAGGAATTCCAATCTTTTTTATACTGCAACTCTTTAAATGATCTAATTGTTTTGAGAAGCCCCTTTAAAAGAAAATACCTGTAATAATCTTTAGACACATATGGTAGCAACCTAAGTGTATCAAGGAACTTCTGGCATAATAAATCATAATTGCCAAGTATGCTGTTTGGTCAAAACTAAAACTTGTTGTTTGTCTTGCTGTAACAGCTATATGGCTGAAAACCAGACCAGAGAAGCATAGTCTCTCCTCTTCATGCTAAACCTGATCGTGTTGGCACATGTTCAAATGTCCTTATTTATAATTATAGTTTTTTATGGGTAGTAAATGTTTTTTTTTCTTTCTCTTAAAATTCGAAAGTTTGTATGACTGTGGATCAACTATTTCTTGTTGTTAGTCTGTCTATCAGCAAGGGGACAAAAGTAGTACAGTTAAATAGAAGAAATGTGTATACATGCTTATTAGATGACCAATTATAGAAGGGGGCTTAAAACTACCACAAAAATGTATGTTTAGTAAATTTTAATCCTATAAACTTATGGTTTATAGAGCGACTCAGGAGAATGTAACTATTGCAACAAGTGACAAGAAAAAGTTGATTGACCCATGAACACTCAAAGCAAGTTACAAAACTACTTAAACTTTCCAGGGCACCCACATATTCGTACCAAATCAGGTCTGCCTCCAAGCTATGTGGATTCTCTCAACCACCTGAAAGAACTTCATACAAGGGACTCTCCGAACATCTATGAAACTCCCAAGAGCAGACATTCCCCTGTGCAGCATGATGAACCTGTGAAACTGCAGTACAATATGGGGCCCTATGGGGCCGGAGATGGACAAAATCACTTCTTTCAGCAAGAGTATCGGGGTAGGTTGAGTTCAATTCAAATAGTTAATGTTAAAAAATACATTTTGAACATGATCCCTTTTGCTGACTGTACTTGTTGTTGACTGCACAGCTGCATTTTCATCCAATGTTGATATCAAGTCAATCTGATAACTTAAATAAAATGAATAAAAATAGACCTGGTAAGATTTGAAAAACAAACACACATACCATAATACCATACCATATGAAATTAAACATAAACTTTTATTATTACAAGTTTTTATTTAATTTCATATGGAATAAATAAAATTTGTAGTAACATATATTTTTTTAATTCTTTTACTAGCTGTTTTAATGTAAAAAAGTCTTATGTTATTCTGAACTTATTTTATTGCAGGTCACATAAATGGAACCCATAATATTGATGCCAGACAAGAGTATATGAATACTGAAAAACTGAAAGTAATGTATGAGGTAAATTAGCATATATTTGTGAATTGTGATATCATCCAAAATCTTTATGTTGTGTACTTACCTTTACAAGCTTCATGCAAACAAGAACCAGAGATTTAAAAAAAATGTCTGGACAACTTAGATTGTAAGAGTACAAAATTTTTATTTAAGATTTCTTCCAATAAGCCAGACAAGGCAAACCACCAAACCAAAAGTCTTGGTATATGGTAGGTAATCCTAAAAGTTAACATCATAATTGCAAACTAACTTAACTGGACAGAATAAAGCCAGGTAAAGTACTAAAGAATAGCCTATTCTGAGCTTTGCTTTGTAATAAGTCAGTGTGGATCACATGTGGATATTTATATTTTGGATTCTAAATGGAGTATTTTGTGTTTGTTTATCAATATACATAAAAATGAATTGCCGAAATGTATTTATGCACATATAACTTCCGAACGAATGAATTGTTTTTTTTTTCTGTTCAGTTAAGTGCATTTTCACAAAATGTGTACCCTTTCTTTTTTTTCAATTTTGGAAAAAATATGGTTTTTGCTACTCAAAATTAAGAGCACAATCGATTCCGATAGCTTAAAAACATATCCCAATAAAAAAATCAGTTTTGTGACGTTTTTTCATACACATGTGCGTCACAAAACTGACTAATAAAATTTTGTATGAAAAATAAAGTACATTTTGAAAGAAAAGGTACACTTTTTTTGAAAAAGCCCTCGATCGCATCAGTAGGACAGACAGAGACCCACATACATATACTAAATTTCCTGCAATTTTAAATGTTTGGTATGGTCTTCCCCTAACCCTTCCCAACCCAGCCGAGTATGAAAAGAGCTAGGACTTTTATGTCTTCCCCTAATTTAAGATTCTATGTTATCTAAAAAAAACTTATGATTGAGCCGTTAGATAGGTACAGTCAAGGAGTTTAGTTTAGAGTCCTTGACCATACCTTAAAATTACAGTCATTTTTTACTATTTCGCGATTTTGATTCCCCATTGAGACAGGAATATTCAAAACTCTTTGAATGCAGTTTGAATTGTTTTTAAAATCGAAATGAAGTCTTCTTTGAGTGAAAATCTATCTACAATATTTATGATATTTTCCCTCCAAATGGCATAGCCGTGGGACACCCTGTATTCGATACCCTGTACGTTATCAAGACATCAAAAATATCTTTATGTCACGAAATTGCTAGAAGCCTAAAAGTTGGCCAGGCATATCACGATGTGCCTGAGAAACAATACGGCAGATCGATCAGAGCAACGCATTCGTCGATATTCCTAGCTATAGAGCTACACACATCGTAATATGCCAAAAAAAAAGAAAAATTTAGGTAAAACGAGCGAAGCGAGGAGTGATTAGGATTAATTGTGACAACGCACGAGCCGAGCGACCGAAGCGAGCGTGCCGCGGCAGGGGCCGGCGAAGTGCCAGAACCGATATGGCGGCGTTTCATGATATGCCTAGGAATTTCATGATTTGCCTAAACGTCACTAGGCAAATCGTTAAACGTTGAGTTTTGAACGATATGACGGATGTCCCTTAGCCAATTCATGAAATGGCGCCATTTCACGATATGCCTAGAAATTTCGTGATTTGGCGGATTTTACGATCGGCCGCCGACATATACACCTTTATGCCACTAACTCTCAATGTTCACATATTTGACACTATGGCTGTATAGATATTTATGCCCTCGCCTGTGCATTGTACAGATGCGCGAGAAGGAATGCCAGCAGCTAGCAGCTCAGATGGAGAAGTTGGACACGGAGGTCGACAGTCTGCGCGCGCGCCTCGCAGCCGCCACCAACGACCGCGACAAGGCCGAGCTCTCGCTGCAGGAAGCACACCATTTGCTTGGTAATCTTTGAATTTATAAGCTTTTCTATACTACTCAAAAGAATATAAGAGCCACTTGAATTTTACCGGTAATAACCTAACCTAACCAACAAAAAGTTGGAAAACCCCCGACTTTGTCACTTCAAAGTTCAATGTCTCAAAAACGGCTGACCCGATTTTGAATATTATTTTATTAATGCGAACGTAAACCGTAAAAGAAAAATGTGTGCCCCAACTATCGTAAGCTACTATTATACTGAGTAAAGGAGCGGCCACACCGCTGCTTAAAAAACGGTGACGGTACGGAATCGCAGTGACGCACCGTTTTTATCCGCTGCTTAAAATACGGAATCGCAGTGACGTGCCTAAACGTCAGATGGGCTACTACGAAACTCGAAAATCGAAGTTCGTATCGCACCGTCCCTTTCACTCGCATATTAAATGACATAAGCGTCAGTGGGACGCGGACGGCAACATACGAAGTTCGAGTTTTGCACTTCGTAGTGTAGGGCCAGGACTTTACCGAACAAAACTCGTGACGTTTGGGCGTTTTAAAAAAAAAGTGTACCCTTTCATTATTTTTGAAATTTTGTAAAAAATATGGTTCAAAAATAATGAAAGGGTACACTTTTTTTTTAAAACGCCCCCGTTCGGCACGTCATTTCGATTCCGCACCGTTTGCGTATTTTAAGCAGCGGTGTGGAAATAGTATTTTATACAACTGTATCGTAATAGGGCTCCTTAAAACACGAGTGTGGGTTTATGAAACGAGGCGTAGCCGAGTTTCATAATAGGGTCACATGAGTGTTTTAAGGCCTATTTACGTACAGTTGCATACAATATTTTATCTATATCCATATATTAAATCCTCTATCATGTGTTCAAGAACCATTGAGTTTGATTGACCTGCATTAACGAGAACTAGGTAGGTATGTCTGCCCCACGAGCTGCGCCCGCGACGACCTGCTGCTGCACGTGGTCGCATGTATGAAATCTCCATTACGATTACGTACGATACAGCTGTATTCATAATAGAATCCAATGTCGTAATGCTGGTCATGGTTTTTGAACGCATAATTGAGGATTTACTATATGGGTGCATGTAAAAAGTACGATGCGTCACTGCGATTCCATACCGTCACCGTTTTTTAAGCAGCGGTATGGCCACTCCTAAAGGGCAAAGTTCAAGCAGGTCGCCTACAAAGTTGCAGGTATGCAACTTTTTTACCGACACTAATCTGTCCGCGACATTTTTCAAACAATTGCAGATTTATTTTTGTAAGTAAACATGTTTTTTCTGAATTTAATAGATGGTGTACATGAATACATGCCATTCTACGTAAGTTCAACTTATTAAACCGTGAAATATCTTGTTGGAAGTACGATTTTTTGGTAACGCCAGAGACAATTTTGGTAACGCAGGAGACGCCCAAAGTGTCGGTAAAATAGTTGATTGGCCCAGATACTGTTAGTCATCTAACAACAAGTTATAGTTAAAAATATTAGTGCATAAAAGTCGAATTAGTTCACCTCTCTTCTGAGTATTGTCTATTGATCATTTACAATTTTATAGCATCCAGTAAACACAAAATTATTGAACTGGAGCAACAAGTGAACACCTTCACAGACAAACTGGTCCTCAGCAATCAGGAAAAGGAGCAGATGCAAATGGACTTGCGAGCCGCTACCGTCAGCTTACAGGATTTGCAGCAAAGACTGCATACAATGCAGGTATTGATTTATCTAACTATACTAAACGCATTTTTAATGGTTTAAGTAATTCTTGTTTGTCTAAAAAAATATTCTCAATTAGAGCAAGTTAAAGTACTTACCGGCCTGATTATTTAACTGGCGCAGCCGGTAAGATTTAATTTAACATGCATAAATACATCTCCTTCATGTTATAAATAAACTTATACTCAACTAAGGAACAATTTTATTGGCAGAAATTGATAGAATGCAAATTATAGTACAATATATTGTTTGTTTATAGGTTACTCACACACATGACACTGATGCACTGTTTAGAGAACAGCAAGACAGGTATGTGCTCAGTACAAAGGATATTTGAAGAAGACACAATTAAAAAAACTGAATATGTAACTTGACATACAAGTTTTGGCCCGCAACTTCTTCCGCGCAGAGATAATATTTATGGTCAACTCCCGTTCTCTAGCCTGGAGGAAATAGAATCGGTTTTAATTCAGTCCTCAAGACTTTTCTTTTTATAACTTAAGTTATTTAACTTTCAGACACAGAGAAGAAATGGATCGAATGCAGACGGATTTAATAAAGGTGAAAAACAGGCTAGACGAAAAAGTAAGTTGGTGAAGAGGTCTATTATTATATTACAGATAAAAATAAATTCCATTTTGCTGTCAACATTATAAATGGGACTCGGACATATATTAATATCTGTTTTACAGGCAAATGAAGTGAAAACTCTTGAAAAAAGATGCATGGAAAAGGACAGGGAAAAAGAGGAACTGCTTATTGAGAAAGGAGGCACCATTAACAGGTTGGCGAGTGAGTTGGAGGCTGCTCAGAGCAGGCTCGCGAGCGGCGAGACCGCGCGTCTCAAGGAGAGAGTGGCGCAGTTACTCACCGAGCGAAACGCCGCCAAGGAACAAGTTAAAGAATTAGGTGTAAGTATCCCCCGTACCCGTAGGGGCGTACGGGTGTATACGGGTGGGAGTCTATACGGGATCGAATCAGAAATGAGGACATAAAAATGATGACAAGGCATTATTCCTTTTTCCATTTAAGTTTTATTTATTATCGCTCAAAGTTAAGTTATTTATTTATTGTTAATATAGTGTATCCTAAAAGGAAAGTTTGTAGTTCACTTACACCTAACCCTTCCCAACCCAGTCGAATATAAAAAGAGTTACGACAATGGACCTTATGTACAATCCATGTCAGTACCGGTACATGACTCTTTCAACTTGGCAACTTGAATTCATATTTCAATAATATATTTTTTGCTCCATTCTTGTCCCTATGAATACCTTTACGACATATACTGTAATACACGTAACGGTGTGGGGACTTTGATACTTGAGCGGTGTTTATCAAGTGTTGCTCATAGCATTTGCTACAATTTTTAGTGGTGAATGCTTCATTTATTATATAAACTGATAGATTGTTCCTCTGCTCGATTATTTTCAAGATATCTTTGTGTCTAAACTTCCTGTGTACTTTGAATTAATAATAATTTGATTTTTAATGCAAATTTTATTTTTTATGATAAAGGCATACAAGATCTGAGTTGTCCCATTGCAAGATAACTAAGATAGATAATGTTATTTACGTGTTATATTTCTAGTCTAAATTAGAAGTGACGGCGCACGAGCTGGTTCTCTGCCGGAACAAACTGGCCTCCAATCAGAAAGAGTATGACGACTGGCGTACTACGCTACACCAGATACTGCGGGAAACATTGCCGGAAAACTCATATTTCGGTAAGTTTTGTGTGTTATGATATGAGCAACAGCTAGTACGAGAGTCTGCGAACCGGTTTTTCACTCAATAAGTCCCTTTTTACAAGTCAATCCACAAGAGCATGGATTGGACGAAAGTAATGCCACTTAGACATTTTTGTAGGAAAATGACTGATGCATTTCATTGTCATATTTGTGTGAAGTTTATTCAAATAGGTAACATACAGATATCATTCACTCATTTAATCCATTCATGCCAGCTCTTGTGAATCGGCCTGTACTAATGGAGAGAGATGCTGGCTTAAGCAATAAGTTTCATACTGACTCGCATAGTCATAGTCAATGTTTATTAATGTTATACCTTTACCAGGTGAGCCACCATCTCCAGGCAAACTGTCGACATTAAAAGAAACTTTAACTCGGTATAAACAACAAATTCAAAAAGTATCCACATTACAAGAAGAAATTGCTAAAAGGTAAACACAAATTCACATTAGTTACTTCAAAAAACAAATTTGGTTTGGTTTAATCCATAGTACTTTTCAACATAACCATTGATACTCTTCTTTGGTTTTATGTTAGATACGTACCTTTAAACAGTGTTGACCTTTATTTTATTTTTAAACCCTCATTCTCAATGTTATAGGGATAAAAGGCTAGAGCAATATCGTAAACAAGATTCCGAACTAAGAGGGAAATTAGAAGAACAAAAAGGCATCGAAATGCAGTTGAATTCGAGGATTGCTGTGCTGCAAAACAAATTGGAACTCCTAAGTACCAACTCTGATGGTGAACTGGTGGAAAATTACAAACAACAGAATGAACGGCTACAGACAGAGCTCGAAAATGTAAGAGCAGACCTTAAAAATGTAAGTATTCCCTTCTTATTTAAACACACCAATGTTTAGAATAAAATTAAGTTGGAGCAACATCGCTTAAATATTCTGATTACACTAAGCAACAAAATAGTGCAGTATCATGTCATGATGGTCGATAGATCCACCAATATTTTGGTAACCGTTCGGCGCAACTCGATTTTTTTGTGTGCACCGTGAGAGTATAGGAAAGAACTACTCAATTTATAAATTTTTAATTTATCAAATGTACCTTTTTAAATATAACAACCCTTTTTAAAAATATTGTTTGCTTTCATTCATTTGAAGCTCATACTGCATTATGTAGAAGAAAAAACACTGCAGTGGATTGGAGTTTCTTTTGTCGCTATTTCACACCCCAGTAACTTGTTTCTGCTGTTCTGCAGCTGGACCTGAAATACACGGAACTTGAGATGGACCATGACAAGTTAAAGGCTGAGAAGGGGAGTCGTGCGTCCATAGTGCAAGAGGCTAACGCAGACTTGCTGCGGGAGCTGGAACGTTGCAGCACGCAGCTCAAAGGAACCATCAAGGAAAATGCAGAACTTAAGAATCTGTATTTGCAGGTAATTTAATTTGATTTACTCTAGTACTATTGTGTACATTTTTTATATCGAAAATACAAACTGAGACATGGATGCACAGAATAACCAGAAAAAGAGACCAGCACTGGGAATCGAGCCCAAGTCCTCGGCAAGCCGTGCTGCGTGCTTATAACCCCTACACCACTGCTGGACAGGAATCTAGACACGAATTTTTCCTATGCATACATATCTCAGGTTGCTTATTTCTACTGTGCTACTTAAGCAGCAGTAATTTGGAAAATTTGGAGTTGAAATAAAAAATACAAAAGACTCCAAAAAAAAACCAATCATACATTTTTATCTTTTTTTAAATAACTCAGTATGTCGCACGCTTTGTGAATGCATAGCAGACAAACCGACTGAGTGTGTAAGAAGCGAGCGCAATAGCGGGGGATCACACGTACTCATGTTCGTTATTTTTTCACTCTAGGCGTGCAGTTCCCGTGATGGTGTATCTAGAGAGTTGAAAGACGTTCAATCAAAAGTACAAAAAGAGAGGGAATTATTCAAATCACAAGAGCAAGACTTTGTAGAAAGGATAGAGAAAGAGAGGCGGCAGTCGGAAAAGCTGACTTCAGATTTGACCAACTCTAAGGAAGAGTTAGAGAGAGCTAATAAAAGGATATCAGAGTTGCAGAAAGAATTCACTGATAAACAGAAAGAATTTACAGTTAAACTTAACAAATATCTTGAAGGTATGTAGATTGTATCTGGTTATTTATGAAATTATTATTTTGTTTTACTCATCTTTTTAAATGTTATATTCTTTGCCTTTGTCTTCAGATGAAAAATGCGCGATGCGAAAAGAAATGGAGCCCTGCACGCAGTGCGAGAAAAACTTAAAGCAGATTCGACAATTGAATGACCAGCTCAGCAAATGCAGTGTTAAATTAGGTAATAAAAATTAGGTCCTCATAAGATGTCATAAGGATGCACACCCAATCCAGTGCAGGTTTTGTCGAGAAAAAATTATAGATATCTGGAATAATAGTGAAATAAGAATTGTTATATTTAATTATGAGGGGTAACAACCGAATATGGCACTTGTCCCACCGCGGACGATGAGCGAGACGCGAGTAGAGCGTGTAACTAGAAACGAGTGGGTGAGCAGCGAGAAGCGAGTAGTTTTGTGGCAGCCGCCAAGCTGACATCGCTGAGCGAGTATCTACAGCTCAGCGAGTTTTATAGCTCTTGTCGCTGCGACAAAAGATGTAAGAGCGAGTTCTCGCCGACAGTGTGAACAGCCAGCGATCAACTATTAATATATGTGGCTCTTTTACTCACACAGGATCTTATATCTTTTGTTCGTTTCTTGAGCGAGAAAATAGTCGATAGCCAATCGTTTCCTCGCTGGCGGTGAGACAAGTGCCTATTACTTGAATAAACGGGATAAAAAATGCTTTTCAGTGCCTCTTACCTTACATGTAATTTTTCTCTTGTCCAGCTACGCAAGAGAGCAACGAAGCTCTTATGAACGAGCTCAAGGGAAAAGCGGAGTTCTTCCAGCAATACATAATGGAGCGTTTTCAAAAGCTTAATGATCTTCGCAACGTTGCCACCAACACAGACGGGCCGGCGTCGCAAGAGCCGGCCGCCCCTACGCCCTCGCCCCCGCCCGGACCCAACAACTCCAGCATTGAACAGCTGGTGCAGAACTGCGACGAAGCACTCGCTGCTAAGGTACGGTTTTTACTTTACTTACTATTTCGGCTAGGTGATATAGTCATCTCTTCTTCTTAAATTTAAGAGCTATGCTCTTGTCGGTGGAGCAATCGCCACTCCGCACGGTCTTTGGCCAGACGTTTGACTTCCTGATACGATACGACACGACACCCACCCATTCCTTCACCTGGTTAAAATAGGTCTATCTTGGTCTTCCTCTACCTCGTTTTCCTTCTATTTTGCCTTCCAGCAGGTTAAGAAAGAAATTGTCGTGGCGTATCAAGTGTCCTATCATATTTCCCCTTCGATATAGTCATACATAATTAAAATTAATCAATTTAATATTAAATTTACCTACAGACTGCGCTTATGATGAAAGAGAAAGCGATAAGGGATCAAATTGCCGAAAAATTCACCTTGGAAATGAAAACGGTCGAAATGAATTGCGCGCGGCGACTCAAAGAAATGGAAAACGAGCAGCTGGCTACGGTGACGAAGTTAAAAGAGCTGTTGGAGCGCAAAATGCAGGAAGTGGAAACTTTGAAAGAATTCATTCTATCAGAGAGATCTAAAGTTACTCAGATTCTAGAATCGAAAGAAAACGAAATATCCGTTCTGATAAAGGAACATAATGCAATACAAATGGAATGTCAAAAAGCAAAAGATAGCATCAAAGATTGGAAACTAAAAGCCGAAAGGTATAAAGAAAAAGTACAAAGACTGGGCTCAAGCGAAAACTTTCTTAAACAGGAAAGAGAAGAATTGCAACAGAGCCACAGTTCTTGCATTAAAGAGCTGCAAAATATGAAAAGTAAAATAAATAGTTTACAAAAAAAGTTATTGTCCTCTGAACAGAATTACGAAAGCTTGCAGACGGAGCACCGCGCTTTACTTGAAAAGTACAAAAATAATAAGAAATGTCTACTTACTCATAAGGTAGTATAGTTCAAACGAAGCATAACCACTTAGTACAATGGCACTGTTATTATTTTAAAACATTAAAAACTGCCTTAGTATTTTTATTTACTTCAAAATAAATGCTAAGTTCAGCTAGCTAGCTTTAAAACCTTGACTATAATAACGGTTTCCTTTATATTTTGTTCCAGGAATACATAACCAAGAAAGACACTCATATAAACAATGAATTGAACAGGATTCAAGATGAATACAGAAAAATATTCCTTAAGTTACAGAATCAAATTACATATCTATCTAACTGTAGAATACAAGAAGAAAGAACCAAAGGGAAATCGTCTAAAGCACAACCTCATCTTGAGGTAAAGTATTATATTTATTACTATCAAGATTTTTACAATGTGAGATAATAAATTATAATATTGTTTCTTTACAGTATGCAGAGAAAATAAATAAGTTAAATGCTGAATTCGCTAAGCTGACTCAAGCCAGTGCCGCAGTAACTTATGACATCCCAGAGTCGAACCAATGAGAGTTTGCACTTCAACTATGCAGCAAGTATATTTTTGAGTTCCTTATGGAGCATCGTAATGCAGGTTTTTCGGATGTTCTACACTATCAAATCCGTGCCGTCCATTTACAGCATAGACGACTTCCTGATAAAATAATCAGTAAGCTCGTCTTCTGTCAGAGGAGTTTCATGACAATATCTGTTAGATATTTAAGCAGAATCTTGATCAAAAACAAATGGATTGTAATATTAAATGAAACTATGGCTATACTTGTTGACAAGTCTTAGCGCATGTTGACTTGTATCCGTTGTAGATTGAGATCTACAACGACATACATTAATATTTCAAAACACAAAAATAATTGGTAGGTACAGTCACCAGCACCAATATCTGACACAACAAGCGTGCATAAATATCTGATACGGCTCTATTTCTAGGGCCGGAAAGACGTGTCAGATATTTTTGCACGCTCCGCTGTGGCAGATATTAATGCTGGTGACTGTACCACTGTCTTTAAGAAACAAAAAAGTATTATAACGACAGTATCTAATAAAATTGTGGGAACAGAAAAGTTACTTTTTTAAATAATGAATTAAATAATATTTGTTGCAAGTAATCCTGTGATATCGAAGATAAGTACAATGTAGATACCTACTTATTCAAGTATTAGCATCTAATAAGTGCCAAACCATAATAACATTCCTCCTGATTCCATGCTCACTATGTTTACTTGCTTTTATTTATAAAGCCACTCAAATACATGAAAATGATGACAAGGTTATTCCTTTTTCCATTTAAGTTTTATTTATTGTCGCTCAAAGAAGACTATAGATAGTTACATGATTTATTGTTAATGTAGTGTATCCTAAAAGGAAAGAGTTTGTAAATAAATAATAATTTTATACGCATAAAAATTCTTTATTTCTTTATGTAATAATTAGAAGCGACAAAAGGTAATTTCGAAACAATACATGGATGATCCTGTCCCCTAATGTTAACAAGAAGTGGGGTTCCGGATTTCTTTAACGATTCCGCTACGTATCCCATCGCTACATTACCGCCGAGCGACGGACTCGGACAACCACTCGTTATTTTACCGACTACTTCAAGAGTATTAGCATTTTTTAAAATAGCATCTTTCCTGGCTGGAGCACCTGACTCCATCCGAATACCCACCCTTCGCTTTCCCACGCCTTCTTTTATTTGCCTTAGAATGATATCCGCTCCTGGAAAATTGGCTTCTCCCCTTCTACGCTTTGAGATCAGCCACGTCAAGTTTGCTTCTACTGGTGTAACGGTCTCGTCGATATCGTTACCGTACAAACACAGACCGGCCTCTAAGCGCAGCGAGTCCCGGACGGCTAAGCCGGCTAGCTTTATTTCTGTAGATTCTAATAAAGCTTCTGTGACGTGGTTAGCTTGCTCCGCGGGGATAGACACTTCCACGCCATCCTCGCCTGTGTAGCCGCAGCGTGTGACGCGGCAACCTTCTACTCCTGCGACAGCGCACACACGAGAACTCATAAACGTCAGATCCGTCAAAGGAAAGTCTGTAAGGGACTGAAACAGTGATGCAGCCTTGGGGCCCTGTATTGCGATAAGAGCCCTCTCACTTACATCCCAGAATTCCACAGTTACATCCTTCCCTTGCTGTCTTAATTTATCGGAAGTATCTATCATGTGCGCCTTATCGACGTCTAATCGTCCAGCATTCGAGACTATGTACAGTGTTTCATCATTTACTTTTGTTACTATTAAGTCGTCTATAATGCCACCTTGGTCCGTCAAAAATACAGTCAAAGAACTGGAACCGTTCGCCATTCCTCTCAAGTCAACAGGGCAGAGAGACTCAAACCAGGTGACGCAATCCTTGCCCCGGACGTTAGTTTGCAGCATGTGAGACACATCGAATATAGAGGCACTTTTTCTGGTAAACAAATGTGAAGCTGTGACGCTCAAATCTGCGTATTGCACTGGCAGTAGAAATCCAACGAAGTTGACTAATTTGCCGCTGTATTTAGTGTGCAAGTCATACAGTGGGGTTTTGATAGCAGTATGATGTTCGTCACTAAACTTGCGAAATTGTAAACTTATAGGCGCAAAAATCTTTGCTTTTGAATATTTACAGGGAAAAACACAAATTCGGTTTAGAAACACCATTTTTTCTGCAGCAAGTATGTAACAGACTTATATGGCAGGCACGCACAGACTGCAGTTAAATTTGTAGTTTGCTATCTCGTACTAATGGGTCAAGGGTCAGCCAGTTACTGGAGACAAACAAAATAAGTAATGATAAGGTGGGTAGAATAACTTCATTGCATAAGCCACTTATTGGGGTACTTTCATCTTATTGTTAAGAAAGTATGTCATACTTTTGCTTTTGCTTAGCTTTTGCCCTGCAGCTTCACCCGCGTGGAATTCGGTTATCGCGCGCTGTTCCCTTGGGAAATGCATTTTTTCGGGATAAAAAGTAGCCTATGTCACTCTTTGGCCCATAAACTATCTCATGCCAAAAATCATGTTGATCTATCGCTCCATTTCAACCTGAAAGACGGACAAACATACAAACACACTTTCGCATTTATAACATTAGTATGGATTTACCACAATGGACTGGTTTTGAACATGAGAACAATAAAAAAAATTGAATTAAGTACAAATTTGTACAAGATTCTGCTGACATATTTCATAATACTGAAATAGTACATTGTGTCTTAAGGGCGGTAAATAAGGAATTACGAACGAGAGTCTATTAGAAGCCCGAAGTCGACGACTGAGGGCTTTAATGAGTCGATGTTCGTAATTCTAGTACCGCCCGTGCGACATACAATGTTTTTCATTTGCGAGTAAAATTTTATATTTGTAAAAAAAAAATATAATTCTTCCAAATATTGGCGATACCTTAGGCTGTGCTCTTGGCAGCGCCGCCCTCTACCTCCCTCAGCATGCGCCGCAACGTGCGTGTGCATGTGGTCCAGCAGCAGGAGCGCGCGCACGGCGCAGCGCCATCAGTACGGGCACTGACTCATTTACCGACCTTGGGCTTCATGACAAGAAAATGTGTACGCGCAATGACTCATTTACCGACCACGGGTTTCATGACAAGCACATTAAGGTCGAGGGTTTTATTTGGGGGGTTGCCACCAAGGTAGCCTGCACGTTATGACACTGTTTACGAGCAAGTGTGATGAAAAAATAGTTTTGTGAGTCTCTCAAACTTCAAGTAGGCTTTGTTAGTTTTATACTGATTTTTTTTCCATGTGATGTGGTCAAATTACGATAGGAATAATAAACTGGTTAAAAATGGCACAAGGGGGAAAATAAAAATGGCTTTAATTATCTAACAATTTATTAAGTCAATTATGTAACAATTTTCACATAATCTTCATGAGACAGCATTTCATTTTTGTTTGCTTCAGAAACTGCAATACTGGACAATATTATGGCTATGAACCCATCAGAATCAGGGTTCTTCTTTAGTAATTCTGGGTTTTTTACTAACTCTTCATTAATTTCTATCAATGTCCCCTTCATGCAGGATAGTACATCAAATTTGGTTCCATTGTTAAACTCCACATTGCACACAATTGATTTAGGATGCAAGGCCTGGCCACCTTTCTTCCCTTTGCCTTTAACTGTGTTACTCAGCCTGTTGATGTTTCCTACAGTGAAATTAATTTTATAATCACCCTCAGTTTTGAAGAAGAAGTGACTAGGTGCTAGTGATAGCAGAGTTATTCTGTTGGAATGGAACATTATCATAATATCATTGTTCTCAATACCATTTACGTTTAGAACATACCTCTTAGTGAAGTATCTCTCTGTAAAAGACTGATAGGTGGATAAATCTGGTATGTCGTCTAAAATGCTGAACTCCATACTTATATTGCTAAAATGCTAAATCTAAGACAAAGTACTCAAGAACTTTTATTGTGTTTGTCCCTGGGACTTCAATATCCTTGCGCGGATTTCAGCTTGTTTCACTCGAGACTCCTCTAGATTCGCTTTCTGCCGGCGCAAACGCTCTCCTTTCAAGCACTTTCTCATATAAAAGTCATGGTCGTTACAATAGCCCATGAACTTTCTGAATGGATGCTGAAAAGAAATAGGTTATGTTATGCTTTTGTTTTGAAATTGATCAAACACACAAGGAATTATATATTACGAAGAACTAAAAGTTGAACTAATGAAAAACTTACTAACGCGTTAAACAGGTAAAGCTAATTACAACGCCTCGTTCAGTAAAACAACGATTACAAAGACAAACAATAGTCTACCTCGGAGTGGCAGTCCATTAATTTTTTTATCAAAACATTACACTCGTCGGTATGGAGATGAGGCGATAAGTCTGTATGCATAACTTAGGTAGGTATGTTAAAACCAGCTAAAATACTGTTCTCCAGTTTTCCTCCAAGATAGCGTTAAGAAAAGATAATCAGTCGATGGAGTGAATGAATTTGACTGACAGTCAATCTGTCAGACTGTCAGTCAAGATCTTGATACTTACTGCAGGGCTACTACGAAACTCGAAGTTCGTGTCGTGCGGTCCCTCTGACACTTATACTATTTAATACGAGAGCGAGAGAGACGGTACGATACGAACTTCGAGTTTCGTAGTAGTCCTGCTGACACACTATACCTGTCAAAGTCAAATCTCTTTTTTTTTCCGGCTACAGGGACGTAACCCAAAATTATGTTTACTAGGACGTTGATAAGATTACAGATAAAAAATAGTGTAAATGCTATAATTAAACAGAACAAGTCCGATTCAAGACTTCTAAAGCAAGTACAGTCAGAGAAAAAGCTTGAATATTTTTTTTACCATCTAATTTTGACAACCCTGACACATTTTCGATGTGTAGTCATAATCTCATCTAGATATTTGTCGATGTTTGGGCGGAGACCAAAGCAGATATTGCCTACTTTATCTTATATATTAAATATTAAATAAATATTAAATATAATGACCCGGATAACTCACGTCTTAAATCGAGTTTAGCTCGACATGTTTCGGGCTAATCCGTAGCCCTTCGTCTTCGGAGCAACGCGACTCAGCGGCTGCTGCAACACGCGCACACAAAACATGTCGAGCTAAACTCGATTTAAGACGTGAGTTATCCGGGTCATTATATTTAATATGAGTGAGTCTCACGGTAGTTTCATGTTCAAAATTAAATAAATACATAGCCAGAACAATTTGGTATGGTTAAAGACAAGGTTCTGTTTTGAGCCTTCTTTTATAATACCTATACACATTGCTTATACACGTGTGATTTAGGAATTGTTTTATCACTAATTAATAACTATTTTATGTGTTTGTTTATTTGCACAAACCAAACAAGAGTCGACATACTTATTAGAAATAATAGTAAGTACGGAATCGTTTCAGCAGCATTTGTTTGAATAGAATAGATAGAAGATAGTTAAACTTAAATGCGCAAAGCGAATCAACTCTTTAAAAATTCCACAATAACTTTGCTATTATTGTCGAAATCACACTACCTACCTACATACTAAACTAGTCGGAACGTTCCCTATCTCCCGACAAATTTTTGATTCACCAGCCGTAGTTAATTCGACTTCGAATTAGACTAAATTATAAACGATATGTAAGTATAGAAATTTTGGACGTAAATCGGATCTAGCTAGGTCTAATCCATAGGAAGACGCGTTAATCTGCTTTTGCATATGTAGCGACTCCTAGCGCCATCTAGTGAGCACATATAGAAACTCCAACCATGTTCTACATCGCGCTATCGAAGTTTCACAACTCGGACGCATATAAACAAATACCGACGCTCGTCCTTCGGACTTCGGTCCCCAGGCATAAAACCTGACTGTAGAGAGATCTCTCTATTGGAGCCTCCCCCCTCATTCATACATACACCGAGCTAGCAATGTACGATTGCCTAGTACCGTACTTACCTAGGTATACCATTATGACTAAGCATTACGCAAGAAATTTCTATTATTTCCAATGAAAGTATTATGTCAACATTATTTCAAACGATTCAAAATCCACGTACCTACACGGAATAAACAAATTGACTTCCACCTACGTCTTACTAAGAGTTTTTGAGCGTCACGATTTAAATGGGTCCCGACTGTTGAACTTTAAATTAGCTACTAAACAGAGTTCTAGATTACTAGAATGATTTTCTTCCTTATAGTTTTGGCAGTCGTGTTTTTTGTTTTTTAATTTAATGTTTTATTTTGCACTTTTTTGGTATTTATGTGAAAACGGTAGATAAAAAGTATTATAACCTATATATATTTAGAATGGGCTAATTATAAGTTTTCATTTGATACCCATATTGTTACAATACAAAATATTTATTTTCAGTCCTCCGCCATATTTTTTTTTGAAGACGCCATATTTAAATATTATATAGCCTATGTCACTCCGACAGTTATGACTAATCCAATGATACCTCATATGTTAAAATCCGTCTAGCCGTTTAGGTTGCAGCGAGGACCAAAGAAATGGACATACATACCCACATACATATACATACATACATATTCGCTCGAAAAACATAACCCTCCTTCGGGCAGTCGGGTAAAAAAAATATGATCTCATAGAACGACGGAGTACGGGAAATAAAACATCATTTAGCAGCTGTCTTCCTAGTCTACACATGGATGAGGTGACACAAAAAAAAATACAGTTGAGTGTCAGATATAAATAGGGGCGAGGCTGAATATATACGAGTAGAGTACGAAGGCCGGCCGGATATGAGCTGGAAGCTGGAAACACATCGTGAACAAAATTATAGAAGTCCTATACTTATTATTCATCCTATATAAATCCCACTGGAGGGCACAGGCCGTTTCTCAAAACGAGAGAGCTTGGGCTGTAGAACCCACGCGGGCCCAGTGCAGATTATCAACTTCACACAAACATCATACACGTTACATTATTTCTCCTAAACTTTAAGCTGCCTGTACTGAAATACTACTAATGATCTTCCCAAGTCCCAACTGAATTTGACCAAACGATCTGTATTTAATTCAACAACTTTCAAATAAATTGATGTTTTCGAAAGCAGATATTATGTACCATGTATCTCCTGTGAATTAGGATTCAGGCGAGGTCAAATATTCTTTTCATCACACTTGCTCGTCAATGACGTTATTCCATGCCTGTATACTAATGGACAATGGCCTCAATCAGGGGGAAAAGTGTTCATATCGCTTTCCTGACGCTAATATTATTTAATACGAGAGTAAGAGGGACGGCACGATACGAACTTTGATTTTCGAATTTTGTAGTAGTCCCCTGTATTGGCGGGTAGCCATATTTTATTCAGTTGTTTTCTTAGCGTCTTGCTTTTGCTGAGCTGTGAAGTGTTTGGACACAAAATAATTTAATTTTTTGCATTTTTTCCTCGCAATGTGATGAAAATCATTGTGTGTATCACGGGCCGTAAGGGGATTACAAACTCGGGTCATTAAAAGCCCTCCGCCTCCGGTGTCGGGCTTCTACTTAATAGACTCTCGTTAGTAATCCCCTTCTTACGCCCCTTAATGCACAATGTACTATTACACGTTAGTACCTGGTCACTGTGTGCCTTCTGATAATTAAGTACCTACTTATGTACAAAATTTCAAACATAAAGTAACAGCGACAATGTAAGTAGTAAAGTATAAACATATCTTTGACTTCGACTGTAGAAAAACACAACAATCTTTATTATAATTTTATTGTTTTTTTTTTTACTTAAATAGTTACATATTGTTTCATTTAAATGTCTATCAAAGAAATAATCAGGCGATAACAAAATTGATTCAAGATCTCTAAGGATTATAGGATCACTTCAAATAAATAACAGTTATCTCTCTTTTTTCATATAATGACTAGATTAAATTAATTAATAGTTTTACGATTTCACATAGGTATAAATAGTGTTAATAAGGAAATTGGAAATTGTCTCGCGTAATCTAAAAATTATTTTCTGCGAATATTGTCACAAATTCTTTATCTCAAAAAATACAAGTTTATAACCTTCATTGATTCAATTGAGTGCATTGGCGCTAGTAAAAGTAAAATATCTGACCGCTGAGACACGTAGCTAATAGATATAGTGTATGAAGTCAACAAAGAAGCGGAATTGCAGAAGAAGCGTTCACATATTTAAAATCTTTGACTAACGTATAATGCTTCTAACCGAAACTTTTCGATATTAAGAATTTGTAAGCTAGTCGCACCATCACCTTCTCTAATAAACGCACGAAGAAACTCGCAATTAAAGTCTTGTGACAAGATAAGAAACCTCATTCATTGAAGAAATAGGAATAAGCGAGTGTAAAATAAGCAAAAATGACAATAAATTATGAAACAGAAATGCGATTCACGAGAAGAACTAATAATCCAGATGCCCGATAAAAAAAGAAATGCAAAATGTGCCCGAAATAAATGTCCAATTGAATTATCTAAAATAAATAAAAAGCAGTGTTAGGAGTGGCGCTGTGCGCGGGTTTCGTTCGTTCGGGGCGGCATCAACTCTTGGGCATGCCCTGAGGCGTGGAGGTCTCGACCATCTTCTTGTACTTGCCGACGATCTCGGGCAGGTCGTACGCGATGGCCACGTCGAGCCGGTTGATGGGGCAGCCGCGGAAGTACGTGCATGTCGCTGCCAGCTGCTGGAACTCGTACAGAGGGTTCAGACGGAAGAAATCCCGGTAGGTCTCCGGGTCTGGCAAGTCATATCTGAAAATAAAATTTGCTATTACCTGCTATTCGCTCCCTGCTATTAAGTTTTGTTGAAATTTTAAGCGTTCAAACCTGGAAATGTTGGTAAGAGTGCTAAGACCCTCGTAGATGTGATAATTCTGAGGATTTTCGATGATTGCGTCGGCTATGAGCTTTTTATTGCCGAATATTGTCTTGTGGTTGTAATATGTCGTCAAGTAACAGTCAACCATCTTCGCGTGATTCCTCACTCGGACCTGAAAGAAAGTTAAATTTAGTCAGGATCAAATTTGAGCGTCAAATATCGTTATATTTGACGCTCAAATTTGATCCGTTGGAAGTCCGCTTCCGTTGGAAGTTAGATGAATGTCATTGAAAATCATTGGATATAGAAGGCGTACGGCGTATCAAATCGGAAGCGTTTGGATAATACCTACATCAGTGTCTTCGGGTTGAAAAAAAGAAGGCGAAATACTAAAGAAAAGACTTACGGCAAATCTTCTAGCGCTAGATATCTTGTTCTCGATACGCTTGTCGATGGCTTGCCGCAGGTCTCGCAGCAGCTCGCGCTCCTGGGCCTGCAGCAGGCGCACGGGCGCGCCCGCCTCGAAGGGCATCGACCACAGCGACACCGTGTACATCACGGGCGGCTGGGCGGAGCTCATCAACGGAGAGATGTTCCAAATCAACGCGCTCTGGACGCGCATCAACTCCTCCGGCTTCACAGAATCCGCCTTGTTCAGTACGATGCGCGTCTAAGACAATAAGAAATATGATTAAAATCATTAAGTCAATAACAAAATATATTAAGTTATTAACAAATTTCGTGATCGCTTTTTATTTCTATTAATTGTAATGTTGACATCTATGGACGTTAAACGACCGATAATAAATTAATTTTAATTATTTTATTTTATTTATTTATTAGTGCGCCTATTTTGCGTAACAATCACCAAAGGAAATAAATTTAATAAGTTTTAAGGCAATACTAACCTGTGATTCCCTGCCTTTCAACTGATCTAGGATGGCTTCAGTTTCAGGCCCTACGTCAAGTTTGGAAGGATCGTAGACGAGGAAAATGATGTCAGCCCGATCGATAAACCACTGGCAAGCATCATTGAAGGGAAATACGCGAGACACTTGTTTGCGCACTTCTAAAATTCCAGGAATCTCCACGATGTTGACCTGAAATTCAAGTAAGATTTTTTTAGCAAAAGTGAAAATCAGGTGTTCCAGTTACCGCGGAAAAAATTACCTTCTCTAAGATTTTGCTAGGGTGTCTGAGTCCTCTCAGACGCTCTTCTAAGCCCTGGCCGAACTTTTGTAGGCCAGAGAAAGTCCAGTCGGCTGCCAGCTGAGTACCATCAAGTACTTCTGGGTCTTTGCCATGCATCAGGATATTAAAATATGCCGGTGATGGTTCGGCGCCTAGTAGGTAAAGAGATTCAAAATTAGGTTATGATTCTAAAATGCTGTGCTATTTGAGATTATAAATTAAGTATAATAATATCCACCTGTTCTTAAGGACCACTCGGTGAATTCGAGCCCCGTCAAATAGTTCAAAATACTGGATTTTCCGCCACTCCATGGCCCCATGAAGAGAACCAAAGGTTTTGAAAATATTTCAGGGTCACCGAAATGCCTGTTGCTTAAATCTCTGTATTTGTAAAGCGTTTCTAATGGCTTGATAGAATTTTCATATAGTTTTTTGATATCTCTAAGAACAATTTCAGCAGACTTCTCGATCGTTAGTTCAGCTTCACTTGTTTCTTCATCTAACCTTAGAATTTGAGAAATGTGATCACGAGATCTTAAGTTTTCGGGAATTTCAGGAACCTGAAACAAATAAAAAAAAACATATTATAAAATAATAATAAAATAATCTCAATTTTGAAATAAATTCTGATTAGTATAAGTATAAGCCTTACATTCAACAACTCTTCCTCAGCAGCTTCTTCCTTTTCAACAGTTTCAGCTTCTGGTGATCCTTCTTCGTCTTGTGATGTTTGTTCACTAGTTTCAGAAGTTTCTTCGTCATCTTTTTCATTGTCAGATGCTTGTTCGCCATCTTCAGATGCCTCTTCACCTTCTTCCGATGTTTGTTCACCTTCCACCGAAGCTTGTGTATCTTCATCAGCTGCTGACTCCACTGCAGTTTCTTTTTCAACAGGTTCTGCAACTGCTTCTTCTTCAGTTGTATCTTCCTCACCTGACTTATCTACTTCATTAGTTTCTTCTCCAGATTTATCAGAATCGTCTTCTTTTGTATCTTCAACAGCCTGTTCTTCGTCGGATTCTTCTTTACTGTCTTCAGAGGTTTCGTTGTCTTGCGCTGTAGGTTCCTCTTCAGATTGTTCTTCGTTTCCAGATTCATCTTTATCTTCTGTTGTTGTGTCCTCCTTGGATTGTTCCTTATCATCATCAGATTCTTCCTTTTCTTCAGATTCAGCCTTTTCTTGAGATCCTTCGTCATCTTCCTGCGCATGAGAATCATCTCCACCGTCGTCCTTCACCTGTTCTTCAGATGACGATGCAGCTTCTTCAGATTTATCATCAGATTCATCAGCATCCTCACCGGCTTCCTGTTCAGTTGAAGCCTCTTCAGTTGCAGCATCTCCTTCAAAATCATCGGTTTCTTTGCTGTCAGCGTTGCTATCTTGTTTATCTTCTTCCTTGCTGTCCTGTGGTTCATCGGCTTGAGCTTCCTCTGATTGCTCATTCTCCGCGTTACTCCCTGTAATTCAGAGGAACTCTTTCAGTAGATATTTAAAAATTTGTATTCATAATGTTTAGAGACTAAATTATTAGTACCTGGGCGACCGAGCTTGTTCCCAATCCGCACTGGGCCCGCGTGGGAACTATGGCCCAAGCCCTCTTGTTCTGAGAGGAGGCCTGTGCCCAGCAGTGGGACGTATATAGGCTGGGGATGATGACCGAGCTTGGCTCGGGCTAAAACTCGATAATAAGCGTTTTCCCAGAGACCAAGCTAGATCGATTTGTCATCCCCGAAAACTCCCACATACTAAATTTCATCGAAATCGTTGTGAGCCGTTTCCGACATTCTGATTATATTATATTATATTATACAAGAATGGGGAATGGATGAAAATTTTAGAACCACTTGAAATTTTTTATCGATAGGAAATAACCTTTCTAATTAACAGAAAAAAAATATCAGATTAAGAAGTAGCATCAATTAATTTAAAAAAATGAAATAGTTTTCTTTACCGACAAATTACGATAGTCCGGTCGGTTGCGGGTTGTTCCAAAGCCCAGAACAAAGTTTAAAAAAGAATTTATGTGTCTTTGACTCGTTCGTTTTGACAGGTAACACTCTTTACCGGCCCGGATTATACCGACATGGAAATACCGACCCTGTTTTTCATGTACACGCCGATAGAAGCTCGTGTCAGTTTCTATATGCGTGTACATGAAAAACAGGGTCGGTATTTCCATGTTGGTATTATCCGGACTGGTAAAGAGTGTCACCTGTCAAAACAAACGAGTCAGACACATTTTTAATTTTTTGTACTGGGTTTACTAATGTTTCGCAAATAAATAAATAAATATTATTATTAATTAATTATTTAGCAAATTATTAGCTCCCAAACTATTTATCCCATATTTTTATTTAGGCGAAAAATTTATTCTCAACTTAACATTTCCCACTGATGTCATTTGCTAACTCATCATTTGATAAATTATTATTATGCAAATTATTACCTGGGATTTTTTAATTACCTTAACTTAGCAACATATTGAATGGCATCAACCAAACCACGCTACCGCTACGCTCCGCTTCGCTCCCACCTTAGCCTTCTGAACCTAAACTATCCAAGTCGCTTCTGCTCCGACCGAACCGTCTTGCTCGCTCGCTCAAATTTTTAAGTAAAACTTTGCAATATAAAAATTGCCCAAATGTTATTTGACAATTTGTTATTTGCCTAAGCCAATCATTTGCTACATAATTATTTGCCACATAAAAGTGTGATGAAGTAAAATTGTACAATATAAAAATGTTGCGAAATAAGAAAAATGTGAAGTAAAGTTTGCCAACGAATGGTTTGCCAAATGAAACTTCGGCGAAAGATTGGTTGCTAAGTGAAATTTTGGCGAAACCTATTTCGCCGAAAAGGCAGTACACCTTGTACTGGGCTACGGACATGGAGCAACCCGTATCAAACCGAGGGCTATCGTTTTTTCTTTCTAGATGGCGCCACTGTTGCGTGAGGTTTTTAAGTGTGGCTTTCAAAGTCTGTTATTACGGCCGTGATAACAAAGTTTAGATTAAAATCATATTTAATACACCTTAAAACCGTACCATAAAAATATCGAGCAACCAGTGTTGCGTAGTCCCGTTTTGTTCGGAAAAAAAGGGAGGACAAAAGTTTCCGAAAGACAAAACTGTCTAAAAACACAGACATTCATTGCCCCGTAACGCATTATTGCCAAAATTAATTTCAGGTAATGCAAAATATTTACAAAATTAACCCGCGTAGCTCACCCAAAAACTATGATATTTGACATTTCGGAGACCTCACGCTACACTAGCGCCTCTAGCGGCGAATTCATACGCAATAGCCCTCATTTGGTGGTAAAGAAAAACTTTCATTTCTTAAAATTAATTGATGCTACTTAAAAATCTGTCATTTTTTTCTGTTAATTAGGAAGGTTAGGTTAGGTTAGGTCCTATCGATAAATAAGATTCAAGCGTTTCTAAAATTTTCATCCATTCCCCATTGCTCGTTTAAAGGTATTAGATTACATAGATAGATAGATTAACAATTATTCACTCATCTACAATTTATAACTGTTTATAGGTTTAAAAAAAGAAAAGTTATTTTTTAAATGAAATTAGGCTCGATGGTGTAACTTTAATTACTGTGACATTAAAATAACGTTATTTCTAAATTGGTTATTTATTAGCTGCCATTACCAGTGTTTCGATCGGTATATTCCCTGCTTGGAATAAACGGACAAGTAATACTATAATGTATTAATATCTGTACACACATTAGGTACGCTCTTGACATAATAATTTAAGCTCCGGTCGCATATTGAGCACCTCAGTTGCTCCGTTTTGTCTTATGACGACTAATACGAGTATTCATAAATTCACATATAATAATAACCTGTGGTAACTTTACTGGTTGGTGTATAATCTAAGAGTTCATTGTAATTAGCCATATTGTACCGTTTGTACCCAAATAAACATTAAAACATTAAAAACATTATACAGTAGTACCTGATTCGGCTGCCTGGTCTTCAGCAGATGCTTCCTCTTTGCTGTCTCCGTCTTCCTGCTGTTCGGCGTCTTGCGCTTCCGCGCTTTCAGCGTCCTCCTCTGCTGGTTCATTATCGGCCTCTTCTTTCGATTCGTTGTCGTTGACTCCACTTTCCACTTCTATCGAAGCATGAGCAACGTAAGGCTCGTCAGCTACCTCAACCGATGGAGCATTCTCTTTACTATCCGCATCCTCTGTGTTCCCGGTGTCTTCTGCTGAATCTGCTTCTTTTGTATCGATGTCTATACTTACTTCACTACTGTCGTGCTTTTCTGAGGAATCTGTAAATAAAAATAAAATGATAAATAATATACCTATTAAAGTTCTACGGCCACGATACGTGATGGTGTTCTTGACACTCCAGCTCGTGTAGATATAATATAGGTATACGTCTCATCGCTCCTAATAATATATGTGTAAGCTAATATTAGATGGCCCTGCTTTGAGATATTTTAGACGACAATGATAAAGAAAAGTCTCATTTCTCGTTACTCCCCAAGCAGCACGACAGGCTGTGTAGAAGCTGTATTTTAGTTTTATTGTATTCCACAGGCTATATAGTGAGGCTGTACAAGGGCTGTATAAGCGCTTATACAACCTCTATAAGTAAAAATTGGGCCCCTTGTTATACAGCCTTATGCGTTATTATAGCTGTATAGTTGCTGTATAGCTAAAAAATAGGCTGTACTATAGCTGTAGAAGAGCTGTAGTATGATGTTGAAGAAAACCATAGGCATATAGTTATTCTCTTATAAGTTTCTTAAAAAGATAATAGTTCTTCATTGGTTTTTTATGAGAATTACAATGTGAAATTTATGAAAACAACCGCTTATTCTTTTTAGTTATGATAATGGTGGGCCGCCAATTTACTGTGAAGTTATAAGTCAAGAATAAATGTTGGACTTTAGGTAGTGATAATTGTAGATTCAACGTGCCGATTTATTTTTACTGGGAAATAGTGCATAGTTTTGTGGAAAAATATTCACGCGCCCGCGAAATACTGAAGAATTCACGAGGAATATTACCAAAACAAGTAAGTAAGTTTATGGTTTTGAGGTTAGAATCATAAGATTGTTAAATAATACTGTACAACAGGTATCACTTATGATTTATTTATCTGAAAATCATAACTATAACTTCAGCAATACTCAAAATAATGTAAGAAGTCATATTTTCTTTTATTGTTATTTGTTCGAAAATGGCGACAGATTTTATACAGCGTAAAAGATATCTGGAGAGTATTATAGATTCCGTGGTTTTACTACGCACTTTCTGGATTCCATTACACAGCTTTTACCCTTTAATAGCCGTTATAATATAATATTTTTATTATATAGGCTGTACATCAGTTTTCAGCAAATAAATTATACAGCCTGTCAGTAATACAGATTAAAGCTGTATTACAGAATTCATTTATTATTATAGTTCTATAAAATCATATTTGACAGAAGTTATGAAACTATTACACTGACAAGAGTGTACAGTTACGCATTAATAATAAGCTTTAGAAAGTAGTTTTAATATACCATTATACAGAAACAAGTATAAAGTGATACCATTTTATAACTTATAGCTGTAGTAAGTAAGTGATCACATGCAAAATACAGCCTCTATGCAGCTTGAAGGATAACATTAGATTGAAGTGTCAAAAAATGCATAGGGTTTTAAAGTGGAGTTCAAATATTCTGTTTTAAAGCTTTAAGTTTACACGGAGTATTTTATAAAAACTTAGTACAGCTTTAGCTGTATAATAACGGATTAATCACTTTTATAAGTAAACAATCTTTTCTTGACACCTTTATGGATCACCAGTAGAACTCTAAGTTCTAATAGTGCTGTATATTTGATGTCGGCAACGCTTGCGTGCTGCTTGGGTCACTCCGCCAGCTGGCATCTATCGTTTATTCTTATAAATTATGAACATTACGTCATTTAAAATATTAGCTATAGCTTTGAGCTATAACTTGTTAAATTAGTTTAGTTTATCGATCTCGCCAGTGCTTGCGATCCATTTATTTCATTAGGTAGGTATATTCGACAAGTTACAGATATCTACCTACCTTTAACTTCGTAGGTAGTAAAGAGTAAAGGAAGTATATAGGATCCGGACCGGACGCGGACGCACAACAACATAGGCTGTTAATGCATGCATTGCTTACTTCCAGTAGGGATAAACCTTTGCCGATATTCCGAGGCGTTGCTAAATATCTCATAAACAGTGATTTGATTCGTTGAACTGTTCGCGATTGTTTATTCGTTAAAATGTGTTTCCGCTGAGAATTCACGACGACTGTGAAGTAAAAGTCGTAATTAATGTTGGCCTCACTGAAACCGGAGCAACCACGCATTGACACTAGTTTTACGGGCTGTTTGCTCTTCCTTGGATCTGGGTGTTGGTGAATCTATTTTAATTTAACGTACTGTGTAAGAGGCAAGACTGAACGACGTGACGTCATCGATACTAATACCGCTTAATAAAGCAGACCAGACGTTTTCAACCGGAATGCCGCGACTAGCGGCACACCAGTGTACCGCGTAAACTCAGGCGTGCCGCGATTTCCGTAAAGTGTATGCTGCATTGAAATAATGAATAGCAATTTTAATGAGAAAATAGTTCGAAAACAACTGACGCGTGGCGTGTGCGATTTGCGTTGTCTTGTCAGGTTGTTACGGTAACGGAGGCGGAAGACATTGCGGAACGGGTGGAACCTCTACGCGCCAGTCCGACGCGCACTGACAATTTTTTATTGGTGTGCCTAAATGATGAACGAATGAATGATGATGAACGAAAAGTGTGTCGTTAAAATAAAGGTTGGAAACGCCTGAAGTAGGCCAACAGATGCTCTTTTGTTTTCAAGATAAATGGGTCATTAATTTAAGTAACAATTGATCTAATCTTAAAAATGGTCCATTTTTATGTAAAGCACGGTCATAAAATCATCGACAGATAGGTTATCTATACTTAAATCTATAGATGTAACTGTGTTGATGGGAGTGAAGTGACCCGAATTTGGCATCCACTTATGCCGGCAGAGCTTTAGAAGTAGATCATCTGACTTTCAGGAACTTGTGCATTGCGTGTGTAGTTGAAATTAAATAAACATAAACAAGTATCAATTGAAAATTGCACACGAAATCTATGATTTGCTTTCAAAACATTTTTTTGTGATATTTGTGATGTGATCGCTCACGCACTTTACTCCTTGTTATGATATAGATTTGATGATATTTAAAGACTGAATATGTTTTAAAGAAAGTTAACTCACCTGTTTCTGTATCGCCAGATTCGAGCTCTTTAAGAGCTTTTTCGATGTAAGGTCGGCATTGCGACTCTGAAGGCACGTCGTCAGCTGAAACCAATAAAATAGTATAAGTACTTATATGATACATACAAGTACGCTGTGTTCATCATCATCGTCATCATTATAATTCTAGCCTATATAGAGTAAGTGCAGCAAATGTGGACCAGCCTGTTAATATATGGACCACCGTAATATTTCGGAGGATATCGTTACTATCAGCGCAAAATTCGCTACTTCTCCCTCCCGGTTTCCCGTCCCGTCAGTCGATCGCTGCTAAGCTACATGAGCGTTTGTGTCTGGTGTTGCCATTTTAAGGTTATTGCCATAATTGATAAAAAAAATTGACAAGTTGTGTAGGATTATTACTACTTTTATTGTAATTATTAATCTTTGATTGTTTTATATTCCAGAAACGTCACTTTGTCGGTACTTTTCTGCATGCAATCCATAGCTTTATCAGTGATATATATATATAAGACCAGTTCAAAGGTTTGAAATATGGTCCAGTATATAATATGGTCTATATTATGACCAAGTGGTCCATATTATCATTTTTGGTAATTTTTGTCTCAGTGGTGATGTTTTTGTGGTTTCATAGCCGAAAAAGGCAAGTCAAATGGATGAAAACAATAATATAGTTCACAATTTCCCCAAAGATAAAAGTTAGCTGGTAAAACGTGGCTATGGTTATTTTTGAATCGAGGACTGTTATTTTGGTGCCCTACAGGCGCATCTATTGAGAGACTGAAAGGTTTCAACAGAGAAAACGTCAATGAATTTTATCAGCAATCGGATTCTGTAATGGATAAGCACAAATTTACAACCAATGACAAATAAAACGTCGACGAGATTGGCATATCCGTGGTACCGTCGAAAACTGATTTTATGTGATAGATAAATGAAAGACTGGTGGTTTTTCAATTTTCAATAATCATGTAAACCAATTTATATTACTAATTTGATTGTTCTACACTAATTTTGTGAAAAAATCTTAAATATTAGTAGTAAATATACTCGTTATGATTTAATAAAATTTATTGTTACTTATTGAAATTTCTAATGGAACTTGTGGAGTGTAATGAATAAAATTTTTTTTTTGTGCACGACGGGTAAATAAACAATGGAAACCTAACCCCTACTTTATCCACACCGTTGTGTGAATTTTATGTTATTGAAAAATTATTTGGTCTATATTAAAACCCTAGTGGTCCATATTAAGCTGCTTTTTTGAAATGGCCAATTTCTCTACATTTTTAAAAACTTAATATTTTTTAGAAAGTTGGTTTCTTTATTCAATTTTTATTTTTGATTTATAGTACCTATCCGACTGATTTTAGTTACAATTTCTTAATTAATTTAAATAGTCTCAGTTTTATTGAGTAAAAAAAATATGGTGGTCCATGTTTAGGAAACTAACTCTACGTCCCACTGCTGGGCACAGATCTCTCAGAATGAGAGGGCTTGGGCCGTAGCTCCCACGCAGCACCAACCAAGTGCGGTATATATAAGTACTTAGTTACGTTATATTATAGTCAAAATACCACGCACAGGACTTATCACGCTAACACACCCGAGTAATATTTACCTCGACGTTTCCGCAACATTACAGTGGCCGTGGTCACGAGTAGACTATGAGTGAAAATTACGAAAGTTTAAAGTGAAAATTATACGTTATATTAGTCATTATGATTATCACAGATCCACAGATGATATAATAATACTTTACACGCCTTAAGTAGGCTTCCGTAGCCATTACGAAAAAAATAAGTAATATTTTTCTAAGGATTTCGTATTTGTACGGAATATTCCAAGTTTAGGTATATTTTATTCCTTAGGCTGTTATTTAATCTTAAACTACTAGTATTTCTCAAGAAAACTTAACCGTTATAGTTTTCCTTGTAAGTTTGATATATTTACCACCATCCTGAATTTTTTCAAATTTTTCCACCCACCGGTTTAGATTTTAGAGGGGGGGGGGGCGCTCGATTTAATGAAAATTTGCACTTTAAAGTTGAATATTTCGCAAACAGATCGCTGAATCGAAAAATCGTTTTTGCATACCCGTAATGGTTTTAAAAGACCTATCCAACGATACCCCATACTATAGGGTTGGATAAGAAAAAAAAAACACCCCCACTTTACGACTATGGATACCCTAAAAAAAAATTTTTTTTGTACTATTTTGTCGGCATGGTTTGCATATGTATCCGTACAGAATTACAGCTTTCTAGCATTGATAGTCCCTGAGCAAAGCCGCGGACGGACAGACAGACAGACATGGCGAAACTATAAGGGTTCCGCTGTTTCCATTTTGGCTCCGGAACCCTAAAAAAGCATTGGACGTCAGTAGAACACACATTGAATACCTACAAATAATAAGTAAAAACCGATCATGCAATGAAAAGAAAAGAAAGCATTCGTTAAAAGCTTTTAGTAATTAAAAATTAAAAAACTCCCGACACAAACAAACGCCTGAAAAAAAACGCTGACTAAAAACGCTGCCAAAAAAGTAAAAAATAATTATGCACTACCTGTGCTTGCTGTTGCCCGCGACTTCATCTGCGAAGAATTCGTTTATCCCTATCCCGCGACGACTATGCTGATTTCCCGCAAAATTAGCCTAAGTTAATTTAGTATAAGTACCTAGTAATATTTTTTTTTATCTAAGCGTCGTCGGTCTCGGGGGACCGCTAAGGTTAACGGGAAACTAAAGTACATATGTTGTATATTTTAAAGTATTAATCTTAGCGGTCCCCCGACACCGACGACGCTTAGATAAAAAAAATATTACTACGTACTTATATACTAGATTAACTTAGGCTAATTTTGCGGGAAATCAGCAAAGTCCCCGCGGGACAGGGATAAACGAATTCTTCGCAGATAAAGTCGCGGGCAACAGCTATAGTTAGTGCATAATTATTTTTTACTTTTTAGTTGTCTTTTTTGGCAGCGTTTTTTTTGTCGGCGTTTTTTTTTCAGCCGTTTTTTTTGTGTCGGGGGTTTTTTAATTCATGTTTTTTAAACTGGTATATTTTTATAAAGTGTATTAGTAGGTGTAGGTGTTGTGTAGGGGTTATATATAGCACGCAGCACGGATTGCTGAGGCCCTGGGTTCGATACCCAGCGCTGGTCTCTTTTTCTGGTTTTTCTGTGCATCCATGTCTCAGTTTGTATTTTCGATGTACTATTGTGTTGGATATCCTGGCTGCAGCATCAGCTCGTCGTGTTGCCACCACTGTATTGTGTGTGTGTAGAATCAATTACTGATCAAAACGAATTTCAAACAAACACGACATATGTGCTATTATTTTTTATAGAGTGTACTATAGTGAGCTGGATATCCTGTATTTTCGATGTACTATTGTGTTGGATATCCTGGCTGCAGCATCAGCTCATCCTGTTGCCACCATGAATTGTATGTAGAATCAAATACTGATCAAAACGAATCCAAACACGATATATCTGCTATCGTTTTATCAAGAGTGTACCTACTAGTGTTCTGGATATCCTGGCTGCAGCATCAGGCCGAGAATTCCATAATCTTGCATAGTTATAATATAGCATATATGGTGTTTCAAATTTTAGGTCTCAAATATGTTTGAAAGTAAAGTAAATACCCATTATGCGTGATCTGATGCTCTTGAAACGGCTGAACCGATTTTGATGAAACATGTCTAAGAACCATCGCTAGAAAACCTGCTTTCAAAAAAAACCGCATTCAAATCGTTCCTCTCGTTTAAGAGCTACGGTGCCACAGACAGACAGACATACAGACACATATAGCGGTCAAACTTATAACACCCCTCTTTTTGCGTCGGGGGTTAAAAACAAACTGACCCACGCCAGATACCTATAGGTACTGGTAATATTCTGAGGTTGCCGGTTATGGTGAAAATCTTATACGATTTCAATTACAGAAATTATGTTTTGTCAAAAAAAAGCAAGTTTTTTTGTGTACTGTACTCGCATTGCCATATAAACTAGGTACCTAAACGCTGACCAGAATTATAAAAAAAACCGGCCAAGAGCGTGTCGGGCACGCTTTAAGTAGGGTTCCGTATTTTTTTTTATATAAGATGTAAATCTATATATGATATTTTACATCTCAATTTTCAAGCGCCTTAGAAATTTATAGGTACGTTTTGATTAAAAATTTAGACTGTGTAAATACTACGGTCAATTTTTTTTTCGAATTGTACGGGTTAGTTTTTCAAATGGGAGTGCTAAAGTCACTAGATCTTATATTTTTGAAGACTGTATTACAGTAAATTGAACTTAATTTCCATTATGTGTATAGCATTTTAAGGTTATTATTTGTAAACAAAAATGGCGTTATTATATCTAACTCTTAATCATTCCGATATCTCTATTGCATCGATAATATGGAATGAATGAATGGAGCTTAGTTCTGTACGAGTTAAAAAAGATGTATCAAACCTAATTTCCAACTTTTAGCTTCAAGTAATCATGTTAAACAGCTTTTGGGCATATAATAGGGCCTTTTACATATGAAACATCTTAAACGGGCTTAAAGAGTAAGTAACGTTCACACAAACATTCTTAAAGAACTTGAAGCTCTTAAAAAGGGCCAATCAACTATTTTACCGACACTTTGGCGTCTCCTGCGTTACCAAAATTGTCTCTGGCGTTACCAAAAATCGTACTTCGAACAAGATATTTCACGTTTAAATAGGTTGAACTACGTAGGATGGCATATTCATATACACCATCTATTAAAATTACAGAAAAAAACATGTTTTACTTACAAAAATCTGCAATTGTTTGAAAATGTCGCGGACAGATTAGTGTCGTAAAAAAGTTGATTGGCTCAAAAAGCTGTACTTTCAATTTCTTTTATAGCGCTATAAACGCTAAAACAGCTACACAGTGTTTCAACGGGTTACCCTTACTCCATTATATCACTCTCTCATTGCGAGTTATTAGAATTGCCATTATAACCTTTATGTAGCTGTAGGATTTTCCTACGGCTTATTTAACACTATAGGCGACATTTAGCACTAGAAGGTAAACATAACACTGAGCGACAGCATTAAGACGCGTTAGTCGACACTCCAAAAGAGCACTCAGTGATAAAATCACCCTATAGCTACAATCTATAACGTGATAACTTATAGCACCACTTTACAGCTTCGAGCTATTATATTTTTCTAATTTCTATTTAATCACGTTACTATCGTCAGTTGGCTAATATATTCAATTAGCTCCATAGTGTCACCAAAAACTATTACTGTAGACCTTATAAAGCTATTATAAGACTCAAAGCTACTATTTACTCTATATTTATCGCCAAATTGTTTGTTGGGTAGGTACCTACCTAGATGCGAAAGCAACTATAGGTATCTAACTGTTGGTCTGTCTCTTACGTTTTACCTAAACCGCTGAACCGATATAGATGAAATTTGGTATGATGATAGTTTAAGACCCTGGGAAGGACATGAATAGGTACTAACTCAGGTTACTTTAGCCCTGAAGGGTAACTGCAGATTGATAACTCGTTCCAGTTAGTTATGTTATTGCATTGAAATTATAACACATTTCCACAGGCTAGTTTTAGTTGACCGCTGACGCTTCATTCTTTTTTATTTTGACCCTTCTATATGTATTTTTAATATGGCCTAAAGGTAACCTTTATAGTAGCCTTTATCCCGGAAAATGCATGTACCTATATTGTCCGTAGGACAGCGATAAACGAATTCTTCGCAGACGAAGTCGCTGGCAACGCAACAGCTAGAGGACGCTGTATTCTACTAAGTATTCAGCGGCGGTTACTTACATTATGCCTACACCTACTTAAGTGGCACTTCCTTTTTTTGGATTAACTTGTATCAAATAAATATCATAACTAACCCAACATTTTAAAATATATTATTTAACATTGTGGGTCCTAGGGCCTAGGCATAAGTATAGACTGTTGATTTTCTTTAGATATGCTTCTACATGTGAATTATGAGCTTTGTATCTTTATCTGACCTACTTAACATACGTATCCACACTATTCGGAAGTAAGTAGAGCAGAATAATTACTACGAGTATATTTACAGACAATTAACTATGATGTGTTTGATGTGACCCATTTCTCCATCACGTTTTTATATGTCGTCACAATCCTATCGTTTTCACAAGATGGCGACGAACAACGACAAATCCCTGTATTTCTATTTGCGTAGCTATGCGAGGTGGCAACCGAGATGACGCTTTCCTCGCCTAACTCCATGCTATTAAGCGATGACTTAAACAATCGGGCGAGCTCTGCGATTCGTGTTACTGGGTTAGTAATTATGTCACACGGAACTTGTCTAAGGTTATTGCCAAAAATAGAGCAAATGGGAGAGCTTTTTACATAATTTCAGCGCAAGTTGTTCTGAAAATAGCAAAGGCGTGTGACGCAGAGCGCCGCGCGGCGAGCGCGAGCGCAGCGGCTCCGCCCGCGCGCCGACTCACCTCGCGCCGCCGCGACCAGCGCCGCCGCAAACGCCGCGCACAACATAAACCTCCATAACTGCACCCTTTTGGTCCACATTTTGTACAATTCCAGCCCGGCTAGGTCGGGCTATCAGTCATTTGCACTCACACTCGCGCACCCGATCGGCCGATCTACGGACGAGAACTTTCCTACATCTACACTGAAAGAATAACTTCACTGGCGCGGTTCGGGCCAACGCGACTCGTATTCCAGGAGGAATGCAAGTCGAGTTAAATCCGTACCATTAAATTGCGGTTCACGGAGCGTCCGTCGCGACCGTAATAACTCAGTGCGGGATGGCCGTTCCGTGTTAACCGCGATTTAATAGATTCCGTCTGCGCTACGTATGTTAGGTACGCGAAATTGCATGCAAAGACTTCGGACGTACTCTATTTCCGGAGACAGCACAGCATCGCTGGTCGGAGGGGTACTGGCGCGCGCGCCGCTCCCCGGTCGCGCTGCGCGCGCGCGTGCCAAGTGTCGCCTACGGTCACAGGAACCCGCGCGCCGCGTACCTACTGCTGCCTTTACGTTATAGGTATCGTTAATTGCTTAACGCAACACAATTACACTCAAATTCATAAGCTTTAATTTAAAATGAAGTAGCATAGTAGGTCAATTAACTAAAATATATAATGTGCCCATCCGTAATACTATTATAAATGCGAAAGTAACTCATGTAGCTGAACCAATTTTAGTGAAGTTTATTATAAAGATAGCTTTAGACCCTGAGAAGGACATAGGATAGTTTTTTTAGCGACAAACGAATTTTGGCCAGGCGAAATCGCAGGCAAAAGCTTGTTTATTGGATACATATCATACAGACAGACTTAGCTCCACATTGATGCATTAGATTCCTCAGAAATTCATTCTTCATGCCGCGTCGCTTAATCAGCATCACATTTTTTTGAAGCCACTCAAAATTTTCCAAATTTATAGTCGCACATCCATTCAAAAAAATATACATTTAACGCTACGAATAATAATTGTTTAACGTCTAGGTACAAGTCAACGTTGCAGAGGAGTAATGATCTAAATCAATTGAGTAGATATTACACGAGTGGTTTGTAAAGCAACCACAGTATTGATTGTGGCACGCCAAAATTATGGCTATCTATTCCTCTTAATAGGTAATTACCTACTCGTATCCAATATGCAATGCCAATATTTAAGACACATGCTTTAGAACGGTTGAAAGCTGACAAATATGTAGACTAATGAATGATTGAAGTTAAAGTAGGTTATAAATAGGTAGGTACTACAACCCTAACCCTGATTCCCTAGTCGGGAATTTACCTGTCATTTGTCTGTCTTTCTTTTAAATAGGTAGTCCTTTGTTATTTTTTAAATTCATTGAACCTTTTCAAACAATTTCGCGAAGATTTTTTTGGAATATTTATATTTTTTTATCAGCAGCACGTTTCACTTAAAGTTATTTTCAAACGATAATAATCTTGGGCGCGCCGGACAGGATTCGAACCCGCATTGACTACCATAAGCATACGAGAATATTCTTCGTTAAACAAAACTTAGACAACAATTTACAAATTGTGAACTAAAGATCCATAGGTCACTGGTTCATATCCGGTTCGAAGGACCAAAACGTATGACCTGAAGATTGAAGACAGTTATAATTTGTAAGTTGAGTTGAACACAAAATTGCAGTTTCACGTAAAAGTTATTAAAGTTTAAATAAAAAGTAACAGGTTAGAGTAAAATGCTTGACGTAGCCGATCGCGGACTGTGCTAAAGTTAACTCACAATCGTGTTCGATGCGTCAAGTTAAGTACTTAAGCTCGGATTTTTAATCTCACGGAAAAAATGAAAATAAAGGTGTTGCCGTTATCGAAAAATATTTGCAGAATTCAAGATACTTATTGTTTCCACATTTGTCAGAAATCGACTTTCCATTAAAAAACTGTATTAGATAATCAAGATAAAATATTTTAATTTATTGATGGAAATACCATCCTGAATTTTTTCCAATTTTTCCACCCACCGGTTAAGATTTTAGAGGGGGGGGGACGCTCGATTTTAATAAAAATTTGCACTTTAAAGTTGAATATTTCGCAAACAAATCACTGAATCGAAAAATCGTCTTAGCAAACCCCTAATGGTTTTAAAAGACCTATACCCCACACTACAGGGTTGGATGAGAGAAAAAAATCACCCCCACTTTACGTCTATGGGAGGTACCCTAAAAAAAAATATTTTTGAATTTTTAACTGTACCGTTTTGTTGGCATAGTTTACTTATATATCCGTGTAAAATTACAGCTTTCTAGCATTGATAGTCTCTGAGCAAAGCCGCGGGCGGACAGACAGACAGACAGACATGGCGAAACTATAAGGGTTCCGTTTTTGCCATTTTGGCTCCGGAACCCTAAAAATATGAAGAGTGATCGTTATGATGTAAAATCGTATGAGAAACATTTTCGGACTTCCGATATTAGGACTTAAAATTTTATGTGAAAAAATGCGCACCCTCTGAACACTATTGTCTTGGCAGTAGAGTCGTGTCGTAGATCATTTTGAGCACCGTAGCCGCTCATCTACTGCTGTTGCTGACTGTACCTAACCATACCTTTTAAGATAATAGGATATCTAAGCTTTATCAGAGTCCTAGTTAGTTGTGCAGATACCACTTGTTATTGTACACTAGCATTGATTAATACCTGTCGTTACCGCATGTCTTTGAAGTTTTATCTAGCCGCACATTGACTTGGCGCTGGCACTCTCGTTCGCAGGCGCTCCGATATTTCACCTGTCAAATTGAAAATTACTGCTTATATTATTTGCACCTCGTTGCACTGAAGCGACCTTACGAGCCGAACGTTACGTAAATAGTTTGCATTTCAGGCTATATTTAACGCAATTGCCAAGTTGCGAGATCACGCGACAGAACACAGCAGGTATATGCTTAAACGAGCCATTGTAAGGAGATAAACACGCAAGCATACACAAGCCCAAGGAGGAAACTAGAATTAAGTATTATATTTCGTTGTGGTACAGTCGCCATCAGATATCAGCCATCGGAGTGGCCAAGGTGGTCAAAAATATCGGAACATGCACTCTATTATTAAAGCATTACAGTTCATGTTTCGATATTTTTAATCACCTTGGCCGCTCCAAAATATCTGATGGCGACTGTTCCGAACTATGGCCTTCAAAAGGCCTTGAAAGCTTTCAATACAATGAAGCAATTTATTATTGCAGGTGATCTTCTCGTTCTTTCACACTTATATCAATTCTAATCCCGTCCCGGGTTCTGTTTTGCCATTTTGGCTACGGAACCCTAAAAACTACATTAAGGTGCGACCAAACCGCTGCTTAAAAAAACGGTGACGGCACGGAATCGCAGTGACGCACCGCATGCGCACCGTTTTTATCACATGCTCTCCACACCGCTGCTTAAAATACGGAATCGCAGTGACGTGCCGTAAACGTCAGGCTAGCTACTACGAAACTCGAAGTTCGTATCGTACCGTCCCTCTCGCTCTCATATTAAATAGTATAGGTGTCAGAGGGACCGCACGACACGAACTTCGAGTTTCGTAGTAGTAGCCCTGCAGGTCTTTACCGAACAAAAGTCGTGAGGTTTACTGCGATTCCGCACCGTTTGCGTATTTTAAGGAGCGTTGTGGAAAGCATGCAAAAAAAACGGTGCGCATAATACGATGCGTCACTGCGAGTCCATACCGTCGCCGTTTTTTAATCAGCGGCTTGGTCGCACCTTTATGCATTGAATTCTTAGGGGCTTTGCACACGTCGTATTTTTAGGCGCAGACGACGCGCATTTAACGTGCGTATACGCACTTCAAACGAGGTTCAGTCACTTTTGTACCAGCTTTTTGAGGATTTTCGGCGCCATAAACATGCGTTCACGAAGCGCCTAAAAATATGCCGTGCACAGGCCCTGCGTGTTTTAGGATCATTATGTTTTTATACAGGGTGTCCCACCCACGGCTACCCCACATGAAAGGAAAGTCCTATCATAAATATTGTTGGTAGAGAATTTTACTGAAAAAGACTTTGATTTTCATTTTAAAAACAATTTAAACTGCATTTAAAGAAATTTGAATATTCCCCTGTCTGAAAAACACCTGTAATTTTATTTTTCCTGATAAATAGCATCTAAAATAAAGGGAAGACCATATATAATTTGACATTTATAATTTCAGGAAAATTAATACATTACGATTGGTTATTTGGAGTCTTTTCGTATTTTTTATTTCAACTCCAAATTTGTTACTTTTACGGTCATCCCGTAAAACCATATCAATCATAATTTGATTTCTTAGTAGCGACATCTCTTGTCTGGGTTAGCGGTTAGTTCCGAAAGGGTGTTAAGTCTCTCGATGAGATGAAACATAGATGTCGCTAGTGCTGCTGCTTAAGTAGCGTAGTAGAAAAAAAATAACCTGAGATATGTGTGCATAGGAGAAATTAGTGTCTGTACTCCTGTCCAATGGTAGTGTAGGGGTATGGCCCGCAGCAAGGAATGCTGACCTGGGTTCGATTCCCAGCGCTGGTATCTTTTTCTGGTTTTTCTGTGCATCCATATCTCAGTTTGTATTTTCGATATGGTTTTACGAGATGACCGTAAAAGTAAGAAATTTAGATTTGAAATAAGAAATACAAAAAGACTCCAAATAACCAATCACAATTTGATTGCTTAGTACTAACATCTCTTGTCTGGGTGAGCGGTTAGTTCCGAAAGGGTGTTAAGTCTCTCGATGAGAGCGAAACATAGATGTCGCTAGTGCTGCAGCTTAAGTAGCGTAGTAAATAAAAGCAACCAGAGATATGTGTGCATAGGAGAAATTCGTGTCTGTACTTCTGTCCAGTGGTAGTGTATCCAGGTGTGTCCAGGGGGGGGTGTGGCACGCAGTACGGAATGCTGAGTACCTGGGTTCGATTCCCAGCGCTGGTCTCTTTTTCTGGTTTTTCTGTGCACCCGTGTCTCAGTTTGTATTTTCGATAAAATTAATACAAACAATTGTAGATATTTTTTTACTGTTTAGTGGGTTCGATTCCCGGTTAACACAAGATATTTTTCAAAAAACTTTGAATGCTGTTTAAATTATTTTAAAGTCTTCTTTCAGTAAAATTGTCTATCTACTCTACAATATTTAAGATACTTTATTACTTTCCCTCCATGTTGCTTAACCTATTGTATTGTCATCAGAACTACACCTAAATGCTAAATGCCACGTTTCGTGTCAATATCACAACAGGGTGTGGGTGAAAATCAAGTTCAAAGATTCCGTGCATTTGGAACCAAAGACTACAGAGGGGAACTACTAGTCCCAGCTCTGATCTATGGCGCTATCTCTTGCCTAGTAGGTGAACTACTTTAGTAATAGCTATTTAACAACAGATGGCATCGTTCTACACGGGTAAAAGTCAACGTGAAAGACTTCAAGGAAAGTTCAATCGCATGCTCAAATAATACTGCTGTATTATTTCCCAGTATAGTAGTGTTTTAAACTGGCGCAAAATAATATGAGAAATGTGATATTTTGTTTGAGCTTATTACATATTCGTCTTATTATACATTGTTATAAGACCATTGAGTGAAAGACCAACTCCCACCTGGATACCTTGATAAGTTCGAATGGGACTCGGTAGAACCCTGTCGCAGGAAGCCTCAGCTGCCTTTATTTAAAAAAATGTTTGGCAAAGTGTGGCAAATGCTGACTTCAACAGGGTACAGTGTCACATATGAACTTGTCAAGGTATAGTTTACTCCACATGTTTTTGGTTGTTTCTCGATTCATTGGATTCCTTTTATAAAGAAGCTCTTATTCTGTAACTTAAAAATTCTTACGAATAAAATAATCCTATAAATCAGCATCTAATTTTTTCTTCAGCATCTAGTTTTTGTTTCTTCTGTTGGCACAGTCTCTAACTCCTGTAGCCAATTTAAGGGTAAGGTAAACAATGCAATGAAACTAAAAATCGTATAAAAACTTATATTTATCTTATTTAATAATGCATTATTATAATTTATTAATACATTCAGCATTTCCAGTTATTCCCAACATTTGTTGATTTCTATCCACAAAATAATGAGAAAACAGAATGTTCTATGCATTAATATCTGCCACAGCGGAGGGTGCAAAAATATCTGACACATACCTAGAAATAGAGTTGGATCAGATATTTCAGTTTAAGTTGAAATCAGCTGTTCAACATCTGCACAATTACCTTTTTCACTAGGGCCCCAGATTTATGCACATTTTGTTGTGTCAGATATTTGTGCTGGTGACTGTACCTAATCCCTTTGCCTCAACAAGTTGCTGATACTTGCACTACCTATAGCGTGCACAAATATAGACACATCCTTATTAGTTTCTATTAACATTTAAAATCTTAGTGGTCAATAATAATAAGTTCATCTATGCTCCAGTCTTCATAGGAATGGTCTGGGAGGTATCTTCGAATAATGATAGGAATTTTGCGCTGCTTAAGCTCCTTCATAGCAATTTGCAGAGGATCTGTTTCACCCTCAAGCTCCACCATGACAGGAGCACACATCGCTATTTGAAGTGCCCTTGTACCTGAAAATTGATAATACACATACCATTGAATATGGAGAAAAAGATTTGTGAGTAATATTATTTAACTTAACAAGTTGAAGTAATTGTTAAGATCTTCTTTTGTAAATTGCAACTATTAGCCGTCGATCATAGCAAGGCAAAAAATAAAAAAACTGAACTATGCTGTTCCATTTAAGATTTCAAGAAGTATGTAATTAGTAGATTGCACAGGGTTTTGTCAGTAAACAGTAGATCTTGGGTCTAATAAAATCCCTGATCTATACAGTCATAGTCATACTGTCAAATATACTCAGCGGCACACAATTTGGCCCACTCTTCATACAAAATAACCTATTTTTGCATACATTTGAGGGCCACATTTTTTGCCGCTCAGTATATATTGTTCATCATACAGAATATTGACACAAATACTTTTTGTCAATTTTGCAAGAAAGTGATTTTAAGATATTAAACCGTAAACTTTAGGTCTAAAACTTGTGTTTTTGTATATATGGCATTCACTGTATTGGATCAGCAAAGTGTATACATGAACCTTATGGTTAGTGGCATAAAAGTGTAAGATATTATGAATGTCTTGGTAAAATTACTTACTATTTAATTTTTAGAACCTTTAAAAGGTAAACTTATGGTGGTTATTTTTCTATATATAAGCCAAGAAACCCAAAAGTCATATTTTACTATGTAAATTCTACAGAGCTAAAGCTTTTAGAAAAATCACATGCAGCAAAATTATTATTGAAATTAATGTCATAACATAACCTTACCTAAGACTCGGGCACGTTCGTATTTGGTCATGTATCGAGTGGTGATCCGCTTGGACTTTTCGACGCCGCCACCGGCCTGGCCGGGCGCGACGCACTGGATGTTGTAACCATCTTCCTCCTGCTCTTCAGTCTCCTCAATGTTATCGTCCTCCTCAGCGATTTCATCATAGTCTACGCCCGCATCGTCAGCCTCATATTCTTCGTCAGCCATTATCGAATAAGTGTACAATAACAAATGCCGGTGTTAAGAGGGCCTTATACAGTAAATGCCTAGAAGTTTCACACAATACAAACAAGGCGAAGAATAAGATTTATGAGCTTGTTTTTGACAAACAAACAGGCTGGCTGACTTGACCGACTGATGTGATGTGATGTATGTATGTCATGACATGACTCATGACAAGAAAGAGATGAGCAGCAGGGCTACTACGAAACTCGAAACTCGAAGTTCGTGTCGTGCGGTCCCTCTGACATTTATACTGTTTTAATACGAGAGCGATAGGGACGGTACGATACGAACTTCGAGTATCAAGTTTCGTAGTAGCCCTGCTGAGTCGCGAGCTAAGCCGAGCTCAGGGTAACCAACTCTAATTTTATTTACCCCCTTAGTTAAAACCCCCTAAAATTAAACATTTTTTTGGAAAGGAAAAAAAATCCCTATGTATAAACTAAAACAAATTATGTCTCAATTTCTTTAATGTTTTAAGTTAACCACTATTTAGGATCAGTTTTATTTTGCGGAATTTGCCAACGCAACACTCAGTCACTCAACAGCCACGCCAAAAATCAAAATTTAGCGTGAAAGCCGCAAAAGATTGTTCAACCGCTGTTGTGCTTTACAAATCACAGTAACGTAAATTGGAACGTTCGGTCGAATATTTCTTTCTCAGTCGCACTTTCGAGTTTGAGCAATATAGAGTGGGCTACACTACGGTATCGAGAACGTTCCATTTTCAATAATAATTTAGTTTCCAATATCACACCAACATGGTATGGAAAAATCCCTAAATATACCCCTATAAATATTAAACCCTTAAAAAAATCCCATGCTTCTTATTTCCCCCCTAAATTTAGGGGTAAAACAAAACCCCTAAGTTGGCACCCCTGGCCGAGCAGATATATAATATATCTCATGTAACTCAAACTTTTCTAGTTAATTCAGTCTCCGTTCAAAATTTGTCAATTTTATGTTTTCTCTATTATTCCGACCAAATTCCGACTGAAGGACTTCGAATCCACGGTCATGAAATAAATAAAAAAACGCGCCAATGTTACCGCCACGCTTCGGATCACCGGCGAACAATCGTTGGCGTTCGCTAAGCCGTCCACTCCACCCACATAGGACCAAAGAACCCATTCGTTGGCCTTCTTTGGCCCGGTGTGGACTGTGGATGCGCCATAAAAGGTATATAATATGATCCGAGCCCCGATATCGGTATCTGTGTCCGATACCGATATTGGATCGGATAATCTGAAAATGCTCTTATTTCCAGGTCGTCTCATTGGGTAAAAACTGGTAAAAACTTTTTTAGTATTTTTTTTCTACGTATAGAATGAGATTAATTAAATTTATTTTACTGTTAATACAATGAAGTTGTAAAGTGGTTTATATGTACAATGAATCTTTTGTTGAATTTGAAAGTTGTTTCTTTTAATGTTTTATTTTGTACAATAAAGAAATAACAAGGAAAAGCAATAAATACTATCTAACATCCAAGACTAAAACTATTTATAAACTAAACTATGTTACAAAATAAAAACGTCATCCAAATTTTCTGCCCCAGGCATTGACCCCAAGACACTGGCAGCATTACCTCTCTGAACTGTTATTCCTTATCTTTGCGAGAGGTAAGTGCCAGCCCTGGGGTCACCTGAGGCCAAAACCAGACGAGTAGATAAGTCCTTGATAAATTTTTTTGTGTCTTCCGACCATGGACCCATTGTCTCGAAAGCAAGCGCCGCAAACTCATGATAGTTTGTTAAAGCTGAGTATTTGCGGCGCTTGTTTATCTGAGCCTGTTCAGCAGCCGCCCCAGCTCTGAGCGCGGTGCTCTGGATGTGAGACGCGGCTAGTGTCGACACACGTCGCGTCCCACACCAAAGTTCGTCCCAAAGTCCAAGTTCTTTTAATTAAATATTTTAAATTTAATATTAATATTTAATATTTTAAAATTTATGACGGTGGAAGCATTCTACACTTCCGCTGAACGTAGATATAGTTTAGATATAGTTAGTGTTTAGTATTGTAACTAAGGGACCCCATACATCCCTGTATTTTTATTATTATTATTTTTTGTATTTTTTTTTATTTAATTGTATAATATAGTTTTTAAGTATTTTATTTGTAATTATATTATTATAAAAAAATGACTTTCTGCCAAGTTTCTTGCGGCGCATTCTTCTTGGCAATTTAAAAAATGACGTGTAAAAGTGCCCATTGCGGCCTATTTACTGAATAAATCATTTGAATTTTGAATTTGAATTTTTTTTTAAAGTATATCATAATTTAATTTTCATACTGATTTTTTATCATAAAGTTATTCTATTTCTCAAATTGCATATTCCTGTAGGACTACTACGAAACTCTAAACTCGAACTTCGTGTCGTGCGGTCCCTTGACACTTAAACTATTTAATATGAGAGCGAGAGGGACGGTATGATACGAACTTCGAGTTACGAGTTTCGTAGTAGACCTGCAGATATTTCTGAACGAAATCTTAAAAGTCTATGGTCAAACATTTATTCTCTTTGGCACATTGGACGCCTTTCCTTTTCCGGTTCTGCATCATAGCTGAAACCATGCCGGTGTGTATTTAATAAAATTTATTGGTTTTAATAATTAAAACTTGCAATTTTGTGTTAAAGTCTTGTGCTCGATGAGTTCTTACATTGTTTCTCGTGATTTTATAAAGTGACTTAACACTAATGAAATAGAAATTGCGCCTAAAATGAGTGATACACATGGCCCCTTTGACATGTCACAAAGATAGCTGATAAATAATATCTTATACTCTTCCATCAATTGAGTGTAGTATCGAAAACGTTGTAGTTAGTTTTCGAAATTACAAGCAGTGTTTAATTATCTCTTTACTGTTATAAGGTGTCTTCTAACCTATAATGTAAACGGTTTCAGCTCGCAGTGGATCTATTGCACCCATCGCCTGCCTCCGAGAGGAGGAAACATAAGTTGAAGAGGCTGGTGCCCCATCCTAACTCATATTTCATGGATGTTAAGTGCCCCGGCTGCTACAAAATCACTACGGTATTCAGTCACGCGCAAAGGGTTGTGGATTGCGCCGGTTGCTCGACAATCCTCTGCCAGCCCACTGGCGGTCGCGCCCGATTGACTGAAGGTCAGTATAATGTGTTTTATGTTTTAAACTCCTAACGAAAATAGGCCCTTACTATGTATAATCTTTCAATGAAATCTAAATAATATTAAAATGCATTCATTGATTTATAACATGTTGATTTCACATTGAGTGCAAATGGAGGTTATGTTGTCATACTGGGACTCATTCTTGAATTAATTGCTTAAATTATTATTGTACTTACTGGATACACTGTTACTAACAATATTACAATAATAAAGAATATTTGTGATAAAAAACAATCATGAATTTTCACTATGATTGCGCATTGTTGGTAAACATTGTAAAACAAGTGATGGTATTTGCAGTTGATTATTTTTCTGTTAAAAATGGATTGGTATGTGATTAATACCCTATTGTAGTAAAGAAAATTTTTGGTGCTTAAGGATTTGTTTAACTTATGTGTGTAAGTGTGCTATGAAGATGCATCATAATTATAATATTGTGCAACTAGTAGATAGTGTCATAGCTGAATATTGATTTTCATATGATCACCATTATAATTTAACTGTTTATTTGTTGAAAAGTGAATAACATGATGTAAATATTATATTTGCATGCAATTACTTACATTAGACATATTTGATTGATAGGCATGTATGATTAATTTTCGTGTCACAATGGAAATTATAACTACCTGCTAATGCAGCTTTAATGGTGTGCAACTTTTTGATCTTCACCCATAAATATTTTGTCACATAATTATCAAGTAGTAATGGACTAGTCACACTGGATGAGTTCTGCATTCTATGATCTTCTCAGCTCATACAATTTGATTTCATTTTATTATGAATGGTCTGGCCCAATGGATGCGAGATGCAACTAGTGTGACAAGACCTTAATGGACAATGGTCATAGCTGAATAGTTAATTATGTTAATAAGTCTGTGTCCACTAATAATAAATTGGATGGGTTTTATAATTATTCATTATGATATAGAGATTACAAAAATTAAAACAATGTGTAATGATAATGAAAGAATTATCATTTTTAGAAAATAATTTTGGAAATAATTATTATTACCATAAAGGTCAGGGTACTTTGGCCCTTGGGATTAACTTGGTCTTGGTTCTCTGCTAAATTAATTTTGGTTGTTTCAGGATGTTCATTCAGAAGAAAACAACATTGAGAAGCCTGGAGAGAGAGCCCTAATTTAAGATTTGCATTTTATTTCCAGTTATATGAAGGAGTTGTTTAACAATACAAATTCATTAAAATGGATCCGTTAAAGCATTACAAATAAAGGCTTTTTCAAAGGGATTGTGGCGTTTTCTTGTATCTTATGACTACCAGAATCAAGGCACTTTACAAGCCTTTAATTACCATAATAGTTATTATTTGAATTGGTTTACTTATTCATATTTACACTATAAAATTATGATTCCTTACAAACTGGTAAACAGAATTCGGCAATTCAATTAAATTTTTATTTTGTGGTCAAAATCCGGCAAAAACAACAAGCACTACACTACAATTCATTTTATTTTGACAAGTTATTCAACTTTTTAGGGTTCCATACCCAAAGGGTAAAAACGGGACCTTATTACTAAGACTCCACTGTCCGTCTGTCTGATTCTGTCTGTCACCAGGCTGTATCTCAAGAATTGTAATAGCTAGCTAGACAGTTGAAATTATCACAGATGATGTATTTCTGTGGCCTGCTATAACAACGAATATTAAAAACAATAAATTAAATATTTAAGTGTGGGAGCTTCCATACAACAAACGTGTTTTATTTGTCCTTTTTTGCTCGATATTAATAAGGGCAACAATTAGATTCTCGAAATGTTCACAGAATATTATTTAGTTTTATCATCTCAGCCGCAGGATGTCCACTGTTGGACATAGACCTCCAGTTGCTTCGGTTTGCCGGGGAGCGGGGACTAGGGGCCTGGCTAAGAATTGTGCTTTCATTTGAGGTTTATGAGGGCGGGTTGGCGAGCGCAGTATAGGATTTAAGGGTAGCCACGAAGACGCTGCTGCCCATCTTCTGATATTATCCCTCAGCCGGTTTCTACGGCGCCCACGGGAAGAGAGGGGGAGGCAACATTCTTACGCCGGCGCCACACGGCGCATTTAGTTGTACATTTCCTTTAATTCAATTAAAATAAATATTTAAGGGTTTTTTTCGCTAATGTTGTATAGATAATGGTATGGTATGGTATGGTCTTCGTGCGGGAGTTTCACTCGCACTTGGCTGGTTTTTTATTCAGGTTTAAGGTAAAGGAATCTAGCCACATAAGTCTAGTGGTCTTCTGTGAGACAAAAGATTAGATTTTCTGAAACTTGAAATAAAATAAATTAAATATTTTGAAAAAAAATCCCGGCCTGCTTAGAAAGGAATGAAAATAAGTCTAGTGGTCTAGAACTCTGTCAAGAAGCTCATTTAAGGTTCAACAGTCGGGACCCATTACCAAGATTTTTTGAGCTGGTTACGAATTGAATGAGTCCCGACTGTTGAACCTTAAATGAGCTTCTTGGCAGAGTTCTAGACCACTAAACTTATTTTCTTCCTTTTAGTTTTTGAGGCAGTCGGGTTTTTTGATTTTTAAATTAATGTTTTTTTTATTTTATACTTTTTGCATATTTCTGTGAAAATAGTAGATTAAAAGTATTATAACCCATATATATTTAGAATGGGCTAATTATTAGCTTTCATTTGAGTCCCATATTGTTAGAATACAAAATATATTTTTTTATTCCTTCGCCATATTTTTTTCGCAGACGCCATATTGAAATATTATATACCCTACCCTATGTCACTCCGACAGTTATGACGAATCCAATGATACCTCATATGTTACAATCCGTCCAGCCGTTTAGGCTGCAGCGAGGACCAAAGAAATGGACATACATACGCTCGAAAAACATAACCCTCCTTCGGGCAGTCGGGTAAAAATCCTCGCACCCTGCACCCCCTCTTTTGTGAAACTACACTGCAATTTTGTTTCCTTGATTTGTAATAAACAGAGATAAAAAAAATTGTCAGTAGGTAGTTTTCTTCTTTTTACCCGACTGCCCGAAGGAGGGTTATTTTTTTCGAGCGTATGTATGTATGTGGGTATGTATGTCCATTTCTTTGGTCCTCGCTGCAGCCTAAACGGCTGGACGGATTGTAACATATGAGGTATCATTGGATTCGTCATAACTGTCGGAGTGACATAGGATATATAATAATTCAATATGGCGTCTGCGAAAAAAAATATGGCGGAGGAATGAAAAAAAAATGTATTGTAACAATATGGGTATCAAATGAAAGCTAATAATTAGCCCATTCTAAATATACCTATATGGGTTTTAATGCTTTCAATCTACCGTTTCTACATAAATATCAAAAAAGTGTAAAATAAAACATTAAATAAAAAAAATCAAAAAACCAGACTGCCAAAACTAAAATGAAGAAAATAAGCCTAGTGGTCTAGAACTCAGTTAAGTAGCTAATTTAAAGTTCAACAGTCGGGACGCTCAAAAACTCTTTTTAATGGGTCCCGACTGTTGAACTTTAAATTTGCTACTTAACTGAGTTTTAGACCACTAGGCTTATTTTCTTCCTTTTAGTTTTGGCAGTCGGGTTTTGTTTTTATTTACACTGTTCTTATCTGTTTTACTGTGATGCATGAAGCGATTTTCTTCTTGCGTGGATTTATTGAGAATTGCCAATTTCAATAGACCTCAACTGCAAAGTAGGTACAGTAGAAGAAACTTAATCACATACCAGGGTGGAATCTTTTCATAATCAATTTCGCTATGATTTCTTTGGAAAATGTCGTAGACAGAGAATAGAGGTACTATACTCCCAATACGGAAAGGAAAATGTATTGTATGTGATGTCAACATGATATTAGCAGCACAAAGGCACAGATTATATTGACACGTGAGGATACGTGATTACGTGATTCAGTTTCCTCGACTGTACCTACCCCACAGTCCCAAATAGGGAGTTCTCGAATGTCTACAATAAAAGGCAATTTCTTTATAATTTATTTATTTTCAGTAACAATATTATAAAAACAATTATCACAAGTGAAGGAATTTCTTGATTATTTCCACTATATCATTATATAAATATAAATTCTCTAGATACAAATACTGTACAAACTCAGTCTGAACAGCAATTAGGCATATTTTGGACATTTTTTACATCTTAAACGCAGGCTACATCGAATAATATTAACTCATTCATTAGATAACACGTCATAAGACATTCGGTATTTCTTTGGTAAATTTTGTTGGTTGGGGTATGATAAAAGCTGGCCAAGTGCGAATCAAACTGGCGAACGAAACATTTCATGCAAGTGTTTTTGTGAAATTTTTCTTTTACTTTAGCCAACTTCTATAATATAAAAGGTAAACAACTTGTCACTGATTCATTGTAAAATAAATCTGAACGATCGCTGAAGCTTTTTTTAATCCAATCCAACGTGAATTACCTTTATGATAAATTAACCTAATTAATTTAATTTCTAACACTACATGTCAATACAGACTGCATTGGTGCAAAATTAATCAACTAATAGTACTCAACATATAATAAAATATAATTAAGTTATAGCAATAATTAATAAATTCAATATTATTTAATAAATTCTGGTCAAATTTGTAAAATCTCACGATTTGTCGTTTTTACCTTTCAATGAAAAAATTATACTAGGTGACTAATATAATTTAATAACACTATTTGCATGTCGGTGCCCCACAATATAAAGCAGAAAATGAATGAAAGGGGAACTAATCGTTCCATACAATTTTTTTGACCCAACTGTGAATGACTGTGATGCTGGGGCCATGTAGGTACAGACAAGTGCAAAAATATGTACTTATTCAAAGTTTCAAAAATATGTACCAGACTTATTCCTACGCAATAAGGCCGTAGTAACACATTTGAGTGGTTCGAATAGATACTAATTTTTGCACTTGACTGTACAGTCAACGTCATAAATAAGTGATCATTTCTATATCTTATCGCTTTCAGTCGATACACAATTTCGTATGGGTTTTCAAAAATGACGTTAAAGTGAGAAGGTACAAAAGTGATCACTTATTTATGACGTTGACTGTACAACAAAGTGGGCATGTACAACAAAGCATTAATTATCGAATTATTCCAGGTCGTATGGCTTATAACGCTAAAGCACACGAGTTGTATTTGCCTCGACGTTTCGACCACATTACAGCGGCCGTGGTCATGAGTAGCCAGTGTCGAAACGTCGAGATAAATATTACTCGTGTGTGTTAGCGTGATAACTTGATAAGCCCCGTTTGTGCTATTTTGAGTATGAGTGAAAATCACTAAAGTTTAAACGTTTATTTTATTTGTTCAAATCGTTATTATTTTCGAAAATTAAAAAATTCACTTCTTTTATGAAGTTATTTAAGAAAAAATTGTGCTGCATGTAATAGGTATATATTCCATAACCGTATCCTCCCACGAAAAATGTGGCAGCACGTAGAAGGTGCCGATCTCGTTTCATTTCTACTTTTTATTACGACAGTTATATTATCGGCTTATCTTACTTTCTCATGATGCTTTACCTACAAAAATATTGGCAGATTTGAGAAGCTGGGCATCGGTTTCTTCCAGTTTTTGTTCAGCGCTATTTATATCTCGCTCAATTTGTTTAATCAGGTCGTCCAAGGAGTTGAAGTTCATTTCACCTCTAAGGTAGCCAATGAGACATATTTTTAAATTTGAGCCATAGAAATCGTTGTCAAATTTGTGCATCACGTGAGTTTCCTGTAATTAATATAAAAATCAAATATGTAGTCACCCACCTGCATTCATATCTGCCACAGCAGAGTGCGCAAAAATATTTGATATTTTTATTGCATGTCACATTACAGGCGGTACCTACGTCCTACCTGTCCTAGAAATAGAATCGTATCAGATATTTATGCACGCTTTGTTGTATTAGATATTGGTGCTAGTGACTGTACCTATATGTAGGGAATATAATGTTTTTTCGGGGAATATCACAATAGAGAGATCTCTTTTGAGGCAGATGTTATGCCTGGGGCCGAAGTTCGATGTCTTCGAAGTTTGCGTTTTCAGTGACTAATAGCGCCATCTAGTAAGCAAATATAGAAACCTGCAGAGAATTTAGAATCCAAATTATGATTTTTTTAATAATCTACTGACTGTCTGACTGACTAATCTGTTGACTATTTAAATTAATAAATTGTTTACTTATTGTTTTTTGAATTAAAACTCCATCATCCTGAATGGCGCTATCGAAGTTGCTCGATTCGTACCTACACATAAATATAACTTTCGACTATCTTCCTTTGGAGTTCGGCCCCCAAGCATAGATAGGAGGTATCTGTCTGGAGAGATCTCTTAATTCTGATCTTTCCCAAGTATAACAGCTTTAAAATCTGAAATAAGCAAAAATGGTAAGCCAAATGGTAAACCTGAGAAACGACGACCGGATGGCTAAGTGGTTAGAAAACCTGACTACGAAGCTTGAGGTCCCGGGTTCGAATCCCGGCCGGTGCAGATATTTGTATGAATAATACGAATGTTTGATCTCGGGTCTTGGATGTTTAATATGTATTTAAGTATGTATTTATCTATATAAGTATGTTTACCCGTTGCCTAGTGTCCATAGTACAAGCTTTGCTTAGTTTGGGACTAGGTCAATTGGTGTCAAGTGTCCCATGATATTTATTTATTATTATTTATTATTGATTGACTCTGGACTTCTTAGTCAAGTCATAATAGATTGACTCGGCCGTATTCTTGAAATTTATACCTACGGCTGGGCGGAGCGCTAGGGGATGGCGTCTACAATAGTACATTGTGTCTTAAGGGCGGTAAACAAGGAATTACGAACGAGAGTCTATTAGAAGCCCGAAGTCGAAGACTGAGGGCTTTAATGAGTCGATGTTCGTAATTCTAGTACCGCCCGTGTGACATACAATATTTTTCATTACATTTGCGAGTAAAATTGTATATTTGTAAAAAAAAAACTAATATTTTTACAAAAAATGCCGATACCGCTGACTACGCCTTGGCAGCGCCAGCCTAAGCCCCCCCCCCGCAGCATGTGCCCGACGAATATCAAACTCATTTACTGACCACGGGATTCATGACAAGCACATTAAGGTCGAGGGTTTTATTTGGGGGGTTGCATGCAACCAAGGTAGCCTGCATGTTTCGACACTGTTTACGAGCAAGTGTGATGAAAAAAGTAAAACAGACGTGAGTAGATTTTTATTGTATGTGTGTAGTTTTAGGTGTAGGGAGAAAAGATAATATGTTAATTTTATGATTACTTATTTATTAATTAAATTATTAGTTGATAATAAAAAAAATGCGTCTATTGCGGCAAGTTCGAAACGTCTTGTCGTTGAATTTTATCACAAAAAATTCTAATAGTACCGAGCGCTATAGCCACGTTACGGAATCGAAACGGGGGCGAATAGAGCGAGCAGCGCGGCACACGCTCCACCAGCGACCGGACTGCGCGGCGCGCGGCGTGGCACTGCGTAGTTTAGTTTTGTCTTGCGAAGATTGGTTAGCGGCCATGTAAATGACGCTTGGCTGTGTGCGTGCGTCGATTCGGGCGCTAGTATGAAGTCGAACTACTGCCTATTACTTGTATTGTGGTCAAGTACACCAGGCTAGGTTACGTTGTTGTCATTACCATTAGCATTACCAACTTCGTCATTGTTATTAGTTTCAATAAGTACATAATTCTAACCATAACAATAAATCACTAAGAAAACCATGCAAAATACTATCCTGCGATAAGAATGTCTGCTAAGCGGTAAACTAGTTGTAACTTCATGACTTGCGATCTCACGATTATTTGTCAAGCATTACTTCTAATTAAGCAACATTGAAAACTTTTGGCTGACATGATGAAGCAAATACAGTCAGCAGCAAAGATATGAATACAGCCAAAGTATCAAAAAATAAATAAATCCATTTATTTCATGTTTCTTAGACACATGTTGTTCAGGCAATTAAGTACTGTATAAGTACATATTTTTGGCACTTTGGCTGTATTCATATCTTTGTTGCTTACTGTACCTTACATACACTACTCTACACTTTTACTAAGGAGTGGTCTCACGGGCCTACGGTGCATCTGAATAAAGAGGCTTAATAATAATAATAATGATGATGTCACAGGCCTACACTACCGAAGTTTGACGCGCTTCATCTACTCATTTTTCGTTTGATTGAATATAAGGGGCTGTTTCACCATCCATTGATTAGCGTTAACCGACGGTTAAATGTGATGCCGTCGCCGTCTATTCGAACAAAACAAAGAGAGACGGCATCACACCTAACCGCCAGTTAACACTAATCAATGGATGGTGAAACAGCCCCTAAGTTTCCAATATTTCCTGATAATCTAACTGACAGATTAAATAGCTATGAAATTGTACAGTTGAATGCAAAAATATATATACAGCCAAACAAAAACAAACAAAAGTACAAATATATACTTACTTATAAATATATATTATATATACAGCAGAAAATATGAATCATCCATCAACCTTATGTTTAGTGGCATAAAGGTGTATAGATTAGACATGATAAATGAGGTAATGTTGATTTATCATTAATAGCATTATACTTACAACAGACATCTCTTTGTTCTGGTAAAAGGGACACCAGCCTATATTGGCGACCATCTTGTGGACAGGACCGGCGTCCACTTGCGCCCAACCGTAGTAGACTCCGGGCACTGTCTCTTTAGGTAGAGACTTTACCACTTCCAGGGAGTAATTAGCTGAAAATAATGAAAAAAACCTTAATTTTTTTCTTGATAGTCTGGTAATTTTGTGCCTAAAAACTTATATGCAGTTGATAGATTCAAGCATAGCTTTGCGGACGTCCGTGTTGAACTACTATCCTTTACACTGCTTCTTTACTACTACACGTGCAAGAAAGCTACGTCTGTACGACAGATGCTTGATTTACTCGGATACTGTAGAGTTACTACGAAACTCGAAATTCGAAGTTCGTGTCGTGCGGTCCCTCTCGCTCTCGTATTAAATAGTGTAAGTGTCAGAGGAACAGCACGACACGAACTTCGAGTTTCGAGTTTCGTAGTAGCCCAGCTGTAGTAGTTGATGTAGCTAAAATTGGCATAAATGACATCATTCTCATCAACCAAATGAACAATTACCATCTATTAATACTAGTTGATGAGAACCTTTGTTTGAGCTTAGTAGTATAGATTTGTCTAAATATTGGAACACTTACTATAATTTAAATGAAAGATAACACTGGTATCAAGATCAATCATAGATAAGCTCAACAAATAGGTAGTCGACTTAAGCTAAATCAAATCTGTTATTATTATTGCACTTGAAAACTCTTATCATTGCGAATTGAGGTGTACTTAATTATGTCATTAGGATTAGGTATAGGTATCTAAATTACGTTTTGAGCTTCAAGTTACCAAGTGTATTAGGAACACAAATTGTAATACATACATGAATAATTATTATCATTATCATCATCCATGACTAAACATCAACGACATGAATAATTATAGGTATTGTGAATTTTAAGTGCTCCAATTTTTTTTTTTGTTTTAATCTGTAATCAGTCGCCAGACTATAATCAGATGAGGTGTATGAAGAATGGCGTTGTGCAAATTTAGAAACCAGTGCCTCTTGCATTACTTAAATAATGTGGTTACGTTTTAATCTTTTAACCACACTGGCAATTTTGGAGCAATCCTGAAGCTAGAGGATTGGAGTGATGGGTGAGGCGAGCGATGTGTTGTTCTTTATAGCGTTCAATCTCTGTTGCCACGGTTGCCATATTCACATATTCGTGTATTTCATCGTTCTTTGCGAACCACGGAGCATTTGTTATGGTCCGTAATATATTGTTTTGAACCCTTTGCAGTGCTCTTACTGGCGACTCCCCATATCGGAATGCCGTATGTCCAGATAGGTTTTAGAATTGCTTTATAAATGAGAAGCTTGTTGTCTACCGAGAGCACAGAGTTTCTTCCCATTAACCAGTAGGTACAGTTGTCGAAACCTGTAATTCACTTGATCTCTTTTTGCCTTTATGTGATTTTTCCAGGTAATGCGTCTGTCCAAATGGAATCCAAGGTATTTCACACAACCCGTCTGGGGTAAGATGCTGTTTGCCAAGTGTACAAGAGGGCAGTTCTCTTTCCTTAGAGTAAAGGTGATATGCGTTGACTTCTGTGCACTAGCTTGGATGCGCCACTTTTGAAGCCAGTCAGTGGTGGAGTCAAGTACTGTTTGTAGCTTTGCACTAGCGATATTGGGATCACTATCTGCCGACAGGAACGCAATGTCATCGGCGTAGGTGGCAACAGTGACGTCGTCTTTGGTTGACAGATCCGCTTTGTATATGTTGTACAACACCGGACCAAGGACCGAGCCCTGGGGTACTCCAGCTTCGATAGGGTAGTGAAGAGCGCGCTTCACCTTGCTTCACTTGAAATAACCTGTTTACGAGGTACGACTCCATTATGTGAAACAGAAAGTGTGGAAGATTTTACTTTATTTTGCAGAGTAAACCTTTGTGCCAAACTCGATCAATAAAACCCACAATAAATTAAATAAACATTAGCATTTCTAGATCTTGCTTCAGTTGTCATAGTTTCCATTATAATGGTTATCAACAACTGTTCTTGGCCCACTTTTTATGAATGAATAAAGATTTCATACATAAATGTACCTAACACAGTGAACAAATATGTAAGTATATCAAAAGATTGTACAGCGAAGTTAAGGAGAAGATAAAAATCGGTTATTATATTTATATCTTTTTGGGAACTAAGATGCCAAACATACGAGTCATTACGAGTACACAGACACGTCATACTTATAATACCTGTATTTTTGCTGTCAAGAGTTAAAAATAATAAAAATACAATTTTTGTGAAATATCGATAAAATAATAAATTACGTTAAATTATGATAAAAAAAACCATACTAATATTATAAATGCGGAAGTGTGTGAAACAGAGGGCAAATCGACGTGATTTTTGGCATAGAAATAGTTTATGGGCCTGAGAGTGATATAGGCAACTTTTATCCTGGAAAAATGCACAGTTCCCGAGGGAAAAGCGCGCGATAACCGAATTCCATGCGGGCGAAGCCGCGAGCAAAAGCTAGTCATACATAAATTAGAGCTAACATTTGTTTTATTGTTTGATAAATTCAATTCAAGATGCAAATCTAATTGAACCAACCCAAGCATAGAGTTTGAAACAATTCGCTAAATCAGCAAAAAATTATCAATTCCAGCTTAGTTTGCAGAGGAAAGTGCAAAAGAACTTCAAATTATTATTTGGTATAAACCTTTAACCTCACTCCAAGGAAGGAAACAATTATGTATCAAAATAAGGCAATATGTGTCACAGTTTACCATAAGTAATGTCAAGCTTAGACCATTAATATAAGGCGATTTCCTTTCAAAAGATTTTCCCTTCTAAGTTTCCTGTTATTTAATCTTTTCCAGACTATTGTGTTGTGACCCACTGGTGAATCATAAGACGATTATGGGTCCTGCAAATTTTTACAAGCCATTAAAGTTTTCTCAATATAATGTTTTTGAGATATTTTAAAGCAAGTCCCAAACTTTGTACTTTTTCTCAAAAGAGTAGTGGTCCACATAACTTCGGAAACCACTGCTGTACTTACTCTAATTCAGGGATGTTACGGTTGTGGGTTTAGCGGTACCGAAAGCGAAACCAGATGTTTCCAACTTAGTTTATCGGAACCAGAAATTGAATCGGAACCGGAACCAGAACCGGAGCCTGAGTGATAAGTGGACGAGATGTTAGTGTAGCACCTGGCAAGCTGGGCGATAAGCGAATGGCTGGTATAAACCTGTTTGTTTTTGATGTACGCCGATCAAGTTCGGCCGCCGCGCTATAACTTCTATTTCAAAAATAATTAACCAGAACCAAAATAGATGTGTAAAACCAAACGGAAGTTCCGACTTAACGGAAATGGAATTGGAGTTCCGTAACATCCCTGCTCTAATTTATAATTTTTTAAAGCAATATATTGCAGCATGCTTAATATTATATATTTCATACTTCCTCTTCACTTTATCCTTTTATGTTAGCATGCTTAACAGTCTGCCATTCCCCTCCGTTAAAAAAAAAATCGTTTCATCTTGTTATTGTCAGTGTACCATCCATAACCAAATGTTATTTGTTTTAGGTTTCCTGTCTATATAAACCGAACAGTCTCCTCATGCGTGTAATGTCTCTACATCGACATTGGCAAAATACATCTTGCTAAGGTAAAATATTGGTAGGTTATAAAAGATTTAATTCTAGTAAGTACGTGTTTTTGGAGGCTTGTCAACTTGAATATTGTCACTACTTCGAAAAAATCTCGTATCTCAAATCCATACATCAACAAAATCAACCCTTCAAATAATGGGCATAAAGCTCACTCGGAAAAACTATCAATTTAAGGTATGAGCTTTTTTAGTGACGATATACACTACTGGTGGGGTAGTGTTTTTATTTAACAGCATATAAAAAAATCGTTAGTTTGCGATTTCAGCGATTTCTAGTGTACTATTTGACTGGCCTAAAAATAGAACAGAAAAAATAATTTAAGTAAACATTCAAATAATAATATTTTCATTTGTGTAAAACTTTTTTTTTTAAATAGGTAAGTTACTTTATTTTATTGTATGGAAGTCATTAGATCAGAGTATTTTTTATAGTAATGTAAACATAAAAAATAAAATAATCATTATGATAACTATACCTGTTGGACATCCCAAATCTTTCGAACCTCTTCCGAATCCTTTGATGACTTCGCCTTCGAGGAATAGTGGTAAATGCGACGCCATGATTTTGCCCAAACTGCTTTTTACGACTGAATTTAGAAATCGCGTTAAATACATTAGTTAGGCGACCTTTGAGTGAGATGATTTTACATACAAAATGGGTTCTATGCTCAATTAAAACGCAACTATTGTAATTAAATCTTAATGAATTCTTGTTGGTTATAACACTTTCCATATATTTGTTCTTTAATTTGCAGAAATAATATTTCAAACAGCAATTTTTGGAATAAAATTTACCCACCTCTACACGAACAAATCCACTGACCACTATAACTCTGACACCAGGTATCGAGTCGACTCGACTGACTGACTGTGACATCTAAGCATCTATCATAACTGACTGGCTGGGCTGGCTGACACAAGGCTGACACTGACAGCACAACAAGACTATTTTATCAACTTATTCCACCAAAAACAAAGGAAGCAACATCCATCCATATCTGTTGCTTGTTGGACACACGGGTTTGATAGCATAATCTTATCGGACACAAGCGAAAGAGAAGCGGATCTTGTAGCTGTTACGTCTAAAGCTAATTAAATACTCAAAGATCTTAAGTCTGGAATCAAAATATTGTGTTAATTTATTAATTGTAAGAAAATGAGCCTCTTTTTGTTAGAACAAATGAAAGTAAAGTACGTTTATTAAAGCCTTTATTAAATGCTTATGCAATCAATTTTGTTTCAGCGTTTATGAAAATGACTGCAACTGCAAGATTGAAACCAAATAAATATGGCAACATCACATCAGTAAAAAAAAAATTATAGTCTGTGTCTGTCTGAAATTAGTATCTTTGATCAAGAAATTCAAGAATAATGAAAATAAATACATTATATTTAACAAAGATATTCATATTTTAAACAAAATGAATGGGTAAAATAAACTTTAAAGTGTAAGCATTAACTTCCCGACATGATTATTGACCAAGGCTTTCCTTGAAGACATATCAGTGTTCCATTCACTGATCAAAAATGACTGAAAAGGGCTTCAACGGTGAGCAGTCATCGCCCTCTTGGGATCTGCCCGGTCCGTCGTCACTGGCCGCTATCTTGGACACGGCCTTTGCGTCCCCATCGTCGGAAGGTCAGCTTGTAGATGGTAAATAAATAGTAAACATACATAGCATATTGTTATTTACTTTCACGTTTTTTCGATCTCATTCGTATGACTTGTTCTCTAGATGAAATGGAGTGCGACGCGTTGTTTGCCGCGAGTGACGACGACGTAGAGGTTCTGCCGATGTTAGAGCCTGCAACGTCGTCGGGCAGTAGCGAGCTCGCTCCGAAACATATGATATCTTCCAACTACGTTAACTCCACATCGCCCGACCTGCCGTTCCGAGTGAACGTGTCACCTCTCGCGCCGCCACCGGCGAATCGCACGCCCGTGCCTGAGGAGTACCAACCTCTGCCTGACAGCTCTAGCTCGTTAGATTACATATTGGGCGGTAGTGACGCAGGACACCTTGCTCTGTCCAACTCCCACATAAGGTACCAGCCCAAACCTGCCATCAACCAACCAAGAAGATATTACTATCCTAATTATACACACTATGGGCATGGAGTGCGACCCATGCAAGAATATATGGTAAATCCTTATAATATCAATAATGTCATAGTTGTCAGTGACGATCAGACTTTCAACAATGTCCCTCCAGGCTACCCTCCACCTGTTGTTGAACCACCAACTCAAGAAAGCTCTCTTCAGACAGCATATCAATCTAATCAACCTGTGCCCCCCATTGCACAAGCTGCCACAGCAGATGTTGCTACAAGTAGTCTGGAGCGGCCAAGTCGTAAATTAAATATTTCTCCTAGGAGGAGGCAGTCTAAAGAGAATGAGGTCAGTCCAAATTTGATTGAAGTGAGTTCTGAGGAAGAAGATAATTCCTCGGCTCCAAGGAAGCGTCTATGTGATAACAGTATGGAGCAACAAGCGTCTGATTCAGAAGTGTCAGGCAGTATAGCTACAGGTAGTGGTTCTGTTGCATCGGATCTATCTTCTCGAGTTAAAAATGAGCCACATGAGCAAATAGATGCATCAACACAAGCTGCTGGAGATGCTGACCCAAATAGACACACTCAAGAACACATTTGTTCAAGGAGAGCAAGCAGTGGCCAAAACTATTTAACACTAGCAGGACAGCCTGCTCATTTTATGCCCACCCCTCCTGTGCAAGTCAAGCAAGAGAACCAAGGATGTGTTAACACTCACGGGCGGCACTGTTCCTGCTCTATGAATCATGTCCATGGCAACTGCATGCACACTCACTCAGGTCACCACCGAGATTTTTGCCACAACAGAATGCCTCACTACAATGCTGCAAATGCCTTGCGTCATCATCACCATCATCACCACCACCACCATCACAGTCACAGAATGAGGCCTGGTGTGAACAATGGAGCATATGAAATTAATCCGTCCAGTTCTCATGTGAAGGAAGAGTCTGCATCACAAACATCAGTAGTGAAGCGAGAAGGGGCGCAATTGGACAGTGCACAGAACCCAGTTGCAGCACCTGTTATTAAAGTTGAGTCTCAGCAATCGCAAGTTAAAATGGAGCCGGGACAGTCAAGCTCTCAAAATAGAATGGACAGTAATGAGCAAGTGACTGTGAAATCAGAAGCAGAGTTAGTGGGCCGGCGCGACGTGGATGCGGCTGGGGACCGGCACAACCCCTCGCCGCAGCCAGGCACCAGCTCCGGAAGAAGCACACAGACCGCTGAAAACAAATCTGTTAATACTTCTAGTCAGGTAATTATCAAGATGCATGACAAGTGCAAGTACGCACTCTGCGGTTAACTGCGCGGTTTTAGCGCACCATCCCTCTAAAATATAGCGTGCTAAAGCCGAGCATTTAGCCGTATGGTGCAAACATAGCCTAAGAGTGTTATGTAGCCTGGTCATAACTTTTTAGCTACCAGACAGTAGGCCTTTAGTGGCACTAATTGGCTTAGACCCAGGTGACTAGATCTTATTGCCTGCATTTTGGCAAAAGTCAATCAAGATAAATGCTTATAGATGTCTACTCTACAAGCTTTTGCCCGTGGCCTTGCCCGCGTGGAATTCGGTTACCTAAGTAAGTTGTACCTTAACACACTGAAAAAAATAACAATAATAAGTGTTCATGGAAACCGCATGTGCAGAGTATAGTAAATAAAATAAATCATTTTGCTTATGCACTCTGGCGGCTTAAAAAAATTGCAAATGAACCAACAGCACTAAAAGCGTACCATGGCTATGTTGGATCAATATTAAGATAGGGTATATTATTGTGGGGAAATTCAGTACACATTAATAGGGTATCAATTGGTCAAAAACAATGTATACATAGCATTTTTGAAATATATAACTTTCTCAAATTACATCCAAAGCACTTTAAAACAAAACAGCAAGTGTGCCATTTTAATACCAGATAACCAAATAAACTAATTTATCCTAAAACTAACACACACTTGTATCGCAGAAACTGTTTTCCAATGGAAATACGAATATTTAATAAGTGGCCTAAAAGCATAGCTGAGTTGCCCAGGAGTAAATTAAGATTTAAATTATATCAGTGGCTTCAAGATAAAGCATTTTACGGCTACATTGACCTACAACTTAATAACTATTATTCAATTTAGATTACTAATTCATATAACAATTTTTTTTTTATTCGACTGGATGGGAAACGAGCAAGTGGGTCTCCTCATGGTAAGAGATCACCACCGCCCATAAACATATGCAACACCAGGGGTAATGCAGACGCGTTGCCAACCTAGAGACCTAAGATGGGATACCTCATGTGCCAGTAATTTCACTGGCTGTCTTACTCTCCATGCCGAAACACAACAGTGCAAGCAATGTTGCTTCACGGCATGATTAGCGAGCAAGATGATGGTAGCAATCCAGGCGGACCTTGCACAAAGTCCTACCACCTGCAAAGTTACAATTGTCTTTTTTGTGAATTTATTTAATAACTTAATATTTGCATGCCAATGTTTTTAGTTAGACGTGTCACTGCACCTTAACATATTTATAAAACAACTTATTACCATGTCGAAAGCAAAATATATATTTTTTTCATTTCATTGCATAAGGTACGTTCACATGTAATTTTTTTAATCAACTACAAAAAACGAGGTTTTCAGTTTGTTACTTTTTTTTTTATTTGTCAGTTACTAATTTGTTCAATGGCATTTTGCTAAGTTTTGACGACATCCACCGTCTTTTTTTGTTGGAGTCTGTATATGTGCAGGTTTCATCGTGATATTTGGCTTCCCCGAAAAGCTTGTGGTAAAAATTGGTTTAATTATTAATAACAAATAATTATCTCAGTATTTATAGTCCTCCTCATCGATTTCAATGACGGCGACCCTAAAAGAAAGTATTCTATAAATTATGACGCCTATTATCTCAGTATTACAAGTGACTAACACGTCTCAATTGATAAAGTAAGATTAACTTTTATAAATTTGAATTTTGTCTTGCTGCATAATATACTAAGCATTGTGAATTTGCCTTTATCTAGGATCCAATGTGTTACTATAACTCACAATGTAACACACTAAGTGGGAAAAATATAAATTGCTCTACAGCCGATATTTTTGAAGCTACTGCCGTGAGTCTTCATAATAAATAAAGAAAACAATCCATACTTCGAATAGAATAACCATTACACTTAGTTTCAATACATATCTCGCAAAAAGTTTCACTTAAAATTTTATCGTTCCAAATTTCACTTTTCCTTGTTGAAAAAATCTTGAATTGTGTAGACAAATCAAATCAAACGTTACCCGATTCAAAAGTTCTACCAGCATACTAATAGTATTGCCCGTCTTAAAAACCTCTAAGACATTGTTGCTACAATAAGAAACAAAAAATTGCCATGCATATAAAAAGTGTGTGTTATGTTTGGAACCATTTTCGGGAACATCCTTAAATATTCAAATAATAGATTGTTGGCTTAACTAGTTTAAGGGCGATTTCTTACCAAGTTTGCTGAGCCTGGTTTTATTTGGGTACTTATTTTCGTTAAGAAATTGTATGTGTTTAAGTTCTGCAAGGTAACACTAAAATTCATGTTTTTGCCAACTTTTTCGCGTTTCATCAGGTTTTTGGTGCTTAATCAATACTGTTTTGTAATAATTAATTATTTTGTCGTGTGGGAAAAACGTTTTAGAACATATATAATGTCCTAAGTCAAAGTCAAAAAAGTCAAAATATCTTTATTCAATTTAGGCTATAACAAGCACTTATGAATGTCAAAAAAAATCTACCACCGGTTCGGAAAAACCTCTGCTGAGAAGAATCCGGCAAGAACTCAACGAGGTATATATATATTTTTTTAAAACAGATTTACAATATTATTAAATGATATGTATACATCACAAGTATTTAACACAACTTTATTTTTAACACAGTAGGTTCGCTATTTGAAGGGATCGCTAATGCGGATCGGAATTATTTCCAAATATCCCTGTCCATGATATAATCATTAACTTTATAATACGCCTTGATATTAATGTCTTCTTGACAATAGATCTGAATTTTGTATCCCTTTCATTTAAATATTTTTTGGAATTTTATTATAAAAACGTATGCAATTTCCCAGAAAAGACTTTTTGGTTTTAGCCAGTCTGTAAGATGGAACTTTAAGCTTCCCTGTGTTTCTAGTAGCCTTTGGCTTATCGACGTTAGTGGGAAAATTACATATGTTCTTCCTAACATACATGATTATTTCAAAAACATAAGGTCCTAAGTTGTTTGTATTATACTTTTGTATTATTTTTTTACGAGGGGTTACGTGCGAGCTTCAATCAAAAACCGGCCAAGAGCGTGTCGGACACGCCCTAAATAGGGTTCCGTAGCCATTACGGAAAAATTAAGTAATATTTTTTTAAGGATTTCGTATTTTATACGGAATCTTCCAAGTTTAGGTATATTTTATACCTTACGCTGTTATTTACACTTAAATTACTAATAATTCTCAAGAAAACTTAACCGTTATAGTTTTCCTTGAAAGTTTGATATAGCTACCATCCTGAATTTTTTAAAATTTTCCACCCACTGGATTAGATTTTAGAGGGGGGGGGGGGGACGCTCGATTTTATTGAAAATTTGCACTTTAAAGTTGAATATTTCGCAAACAAATCACTGAATCGAAAAATCATCGTAGCAAACCCCTAATGGTTTTAAAAGACCTATCCAACGATACCCACTCTATAGAGTTGGATGAGAAAAAACAACACCCCCACTTTACGTCTATAGGGGGGGAGGTAAACTAAAAAAAAAAAAAAAAATGTATACCATTTTTTCGGCATAGTTTACATATATATCCGTGCAAAATTACAGCTTTCTAGCATTGATAGTCCCTGGCGAAACTATAAGGGTTCCGTTTTTGCCATTTTGGCTCCGGAACCCTAAAAGTGCAATATTTCGCGGCCATACCCAATTGGGATGTCCCAATTTTTGACAACATATAATAAATCGAAAACCATTTGGAGAAATAGGCTTTGTAAAGCGTTTTCAGAAATCAGATTCCAAAAGTGTGAATAAAATATACAAAATTTAAGTAATGACCCTCCTTTGATTATATACAACACCTCATTTGACCCCTGCAGTGTCTCGTCACAAAGGTCTACACTCGTAAGCAAATTGTCAATTTGAAATGTTCCTGTCCTGCTTATAATAGCAAAGAGTGACAAAGATAGAACTTTGTTGTCATTTATCGTAAAGTCCGAAATGTATACGAGTATTTCCAATGTATTTTTACACATTTAATTATTAAATTACTATGTTACAAGTAAATACAAAATAATTTAAATATCAGATTTGAATAAACAATTATCTATTTACTACCACACCATTAAATAAACAGGAATAATCGAAGATAAAACAAGAGAGATAAATAAAACTATTTGTCACGGTTCATTTAGGACTAAGCCGTACTTGAAGTAATGCCACAGATTATGTTATCATACCTGATTTTTTCTAGGCAATGGAACGTGGCTGTCTCACTGTGACGTCATCCAGCGTATTTCATATAAAAAATAAAATACTCATCCAAATTCAAAATCAATGAAAAAGGTATCTTAAAATATCCTATTCTTTCCAAAAATAAAATGAAAACTATAGGTTATTTTATTTTGGTGCATCCCAATTGTGCATTTTTCCGGGATAAAAAGTAGTCTATGTCACTCTCTGGCCACACCAGGGCAGGGCTCTCTGGGTGGTGGGATAAACCATCTCTATGCCAAAAATCACGTCGATCAGTCGCTCCGTTTCGACCTGAAAGACGGACAAACATACAAACACACATTCGCATTTATAATATTAAGGGGCTGTTTCACCATCCATTGATTAGTGTTAACTGGCGGTTAGGTGTGATGCCGTCTCTATTTGTTTTGTTCGAATAGACGGAGACGGCATCACATTTAACCGTCAGTTAACGCTAATCAATGGATGGTGAAACAGCCCCTTAGTATGGATTTTCTTGACAGGACGACCATACTACATCAACAGCAAGCGAAGTCCTTTCAGCTCCAGACTTGCAGTTGGACTGGGTGTCTGACTCAGGCTCTGATGATGACGTCCAAGTGCTTGAGGAAGACCCTAGTTTTGTGAGTAATTTAACAATTCAATCTTAAGTTCTTTGAACATAGTAACAAGTTGTTTATTTTGTCGCTTCCATTTACAGGATGCAAAGGCATTAACATATATATATGTATACAAAAAGTATTTCAATTTATAGTTACTATGACTAGGGATGATGGCGTTGGAAGCACGACATCTTGATAACTTGATTCGTTGCTCGCGTGCAGAACCCAGTTTTTCGAAATATAAATCTAATAATATTTGCATTTTGTTTCATTTTCTCATTCAATTTACGCGACAAAACACCAATATTTTTAGACTTGTAAGCGTTAAGAAACTGGGCCAGGTTAAGAATATGTTTGTTGGGCAGCGCGAGGTAATCGACCTGACGTCCCCGCGCACCAGCAGCCCGCTGCCGACCTGCTACCCGGCGCCGCACGAGCCCCCGCTGCTGCCGGGCCCGCAGCTGCTGCGAGCGAGGTACGCTGCCTCATCATTAGAGACCAGAGGCCGTATTGGCTAACGTATTGACGTTCGCAATCGCATTCACCATCTCTTTCTACCCTTATCCTAAACCGTGTGACAGAAAGAAGTGGTGAAAACGATTGTGATTCCAAGTGTGTTAGACAATAGGGTCTCAGGACAGCTGTTGCCCACGACTGTTTACGAACAATTCCGAAATCGCAATAATTATCTATGTCCTTCTCAGTCTCAGGCAATCTCCATATAATTTTCATCACGATAAGTTGAGTACGTACATTAAGTGTGGAAGTGTAAAACTAACAAATAATCACACTCACATTTGCATATTTAGCCTATTTTCATTGGTTATTGATTATTGCATATTATATTTTATCTAAAATCTTGTGATGATAGACATTTTCACTACATTTGCAATATTTCGTGTACGATAAAAACATCCGTGCCAAATTTCGTGTTAATAAATGTAGCGGTTGAGATTTCGGAATTGTATCCCGACCCAGAGAGAATATCGGAATAAACAGTAGCCTGTTCGTTATTCCAGAGTTCTGCATACAATATTTCATTCAAATCCGTTCAGCCGTTTTAGCGTCAAGCAATTACAAACATACGCTCAAAACTTTTGCGTTTATGATATACGTATAAATAGGCTATATGATTGTCAGGGTGCGGATGGGCAACTGTACGCTGGCGTGCCGCGGCTGCTGTTTCGGCTCGCACGCGCACTCGCACGGCCCGCACGCGCCGCACGCCGCGCACGCGCCGCACGTGCCGCACGCGCACCACGCGCCGCAGCATTTCCACAGTAACAATCTATTACCTACTTCATCATCAGCCTACAGCAGTCCACTGCTGGACATAGGCCTCTTCCATGGCGCGCCAGAACACTGTCTTCAGCCCCTCGATCACCAACACGCCTGCCCAGCGTGGTGATTATGGGCAAAACCTTTTATGGCAGTACCTACTTTCACTTATTAAGCCATATCTAAAATGAGTACCTTTAAATGTCATTGGTAGCACTTATAGTACTATAGGGTTTTGCAATAGTCAGCCCTGTGCAGCTTACGCACACATTGACGCGTGTACAGACGTCGTCGTGCCTATGTAGATTCAAGAACGCGTATTTTGTACGGCGTGGCCGCCCTGTGATTCTGTGCCCTTGATGAATATTGTTTTATTTCGGCAGTCGGTGAGCGGCGTGAGGGCGCAGCCGTCGCGCCGCCCTATCGAGTCCACGAGCGGCTCTGGCAGCGTCAGCAACACATGCTGGTAATTTGTTATATACCTACAGCATCAAGAATTCACACTTGTCACAGTCACAGTCACTTAGTCCTTAGTAGAGAATTGTGTAAGTGCCCATGAAGCTGACGTGATCACCTGGAGTATTTGATCCTTTACAAAAAATAGAAAAAAACAAACAATTAAGCATTTTTTAAACGAAAAGCCATAGTCCGGTTTCCTTAGTAAGTCGACCCTTACATCGAATCGGCTCGGGTTTTTTTTGTGAGTAAGTACCTCTTACAGTGAAGAATATTTATGCTAAGTACGAACATCTTACTTGTGACAGTTATCGACTTAGATTTCTTTTTTTTTATGTATTGTTTTTTGGGTTTTGCTTCAAATTTTGAAATGATGTTCTTTATATAGATTTGCATTGCCACCCAAAAAACGAAGGGTATGATTTTATTGATCACCTAATAAATGCGTTTTCGGTAGGGCATTCAAAACTGGTTTTCGGCTACCTAAGAAATATTATTTGTTCCTAAAATAGGAGATCTGTCACCTAAACAAACAAACAACGGGTAGACATACATACATATATACTTAAATACGTACAAATATACAAGACTCAAGTACCTACTACAAACATTTATATTTATCATACAAGTATTAGCAAAAACTGACCGGTTCTGGCACTTCACCGGCCGCTACCGCGGCACGCTCGCTTCGCTCGCGCACTGAGGGTCGCAGTACTACCTAATAATCGTCCTCGCTTCGCTCGTCGTCGTACCTAACCAGACCTGCCTTAGTAGAATAGGTAGAAGCATCGAATTAAGGAACTGATCTATTTATTAGGTGACAGATCTATTATTTTGGTGATCGAATGATCAAACTATAATTTAGGATACAGGTTTACATTAATCTGATGACTCATACTTAGAGACAGATTTGATTAATTTGTTGTCCAATATATTTTTTAGGGATAGATATAATAATTAGGGTATCGCAATTTAGTGACAAATCTAAATTTAAGTGACGGAAAATATAGTTCCCAAAAACTAATACTAGTTATCATATACTAGTTTAGTAGATTCCCACATTCCAGTAATTATCGATCATTTCGAGTGCGTGTCTATACCCTTCCTATTTGTAGCTACTTCTAGAATTAGGCTTCGGGTAATTAACATAATTTTCTTCTTCATTAAAATAATTAGAATGATTTACGGGTGTTATGATTATGAAAATTAACAATCGAAAATGAGTATTTTTTTTGCCGAATACTCTGTCCTATCTGTTTGGTAGAACTTTAATTAACTTTTGCAAAACAAAAAAAAACATTTAAGTCACAACGGGTTTGTAACATTTAATGAATTCACCCGTTGGTGTTTACTCTGTTGTATTAATTGCATTATTGTACACTGCACTGTGTCCAACCGTTATGTTCAGGAGATGCAGCGGCGTTGTATGGGCGGCGAGGCGGGTGCGGGTTTCGCGCACTTCCCGCCCGCCTACAGCGTGCCGCCGCCGCCTACCACTGTGCTCTCTGTAAGTCACATTCTTGACCTTATATGCCCATAAGAAAATTACCAGATCATACCGTATCGCTCTTAATTACCATAAAAACGGGAAAAAAAATCATAGATCTCTTCTCAATTTCGTTTTTCGGTCGAGTTAGGAGTGGTTTGAGTCGTAGCTTGCCAATCTTTGCGTGCTGCTAATGGGTAATGTCTGAAAAATTTAGAAACGCTTGAAATTTTTTATATCAATAGGAATGACCTTTCTAATTAACAGAAAAAAATATCTGATTTTTAAGTAGCATCAATTAATTTAAAAAAATGAAAGAGTTTTCTTTACGACAGTCTGGTCGGTTACGGGGTGTTCCATAGCCCAGAATAAAAAACATTGAAAAAGAATTTATGTGTCTTTGATTCGCTCGATCGTTTCGACAGGTGACACTCTTTACCGGGCCGAATAATACTGACGTGGAAATACCGACTCTGTTTTTCATGTATACGCCCATAGAAACTGGGTGTATAGATGAAAAACCGGGTTGGTATTTCCATGTCGGTATTATCAGAGCCGGTAAAGAGTGTCATCTGTCAAAACGATCGAGTCAGAACACATATTTTATTTTTTTTATTTTTATTCTGGGCTATGCACGGTTGTTCCGTAACCGACCAGACTGTCGTAATTTGGCGGTAAAGAAAACTTTTTTTTTTTTTTAATTAATTGATGCTACTTAAAAAATCTGTTATTTTTTTCTGTTAATTAGGAAGGTTATTCCTATGAATTAAAAAAAATTAAGCGTTTCTAAAATTTTCATCCATTCCCCATAGCGAAAATTGGGTTATATGGGCTGGGAATTAAGCTATCAAAGCTTGCATTGCCAGTAGTTTATTAATTTGTTATTCGTTAAACGTTTATGCTAAAAACAAAATTTCGGATCGTTAGTCGGGATTTGAACCCACGGCCACGTTTCTTAGCTAAGCGTGCCGCGCGAGCTAAATCCAATGATCGCTTCAAGTCGCCAATAGTTTTCGTAAAAAAAAACTTAACATTTCTTTGCTTGTTCTGTTAATAAAACTAAAAAATGAGTGTGTGATAGAAAATGTTGTATTTCAGTTTCCCGATGAAATAGACGCATTGGACCTGACGCAGGATTACGACGCCATGAGACCAGTTTTGATGTAAGTCTACACATTTAAATGTAATCTAATCACATCTTTAATCAAATGGCTACAATTATTAGTCTGTATTTTCACATCACCTCGAGCTGTAAGTAGAATTCATGGGACAATCAGACCCTGAACAATGTTACGTCTTTACCCGAGAAGGCATCAAATTGTGTCTGCAATTGTTAAAGAAATGCGATGCGATATATATATATAAAGAGAGCGAGAGAGAGAGAGAGAGAGAGAGAGAGAGAGAGAGAGAGAGAGAGAGAGAGAGAGAGAGAGAGAGAGAGACAGCGAGCATCACAACACAACACGACGGATAAATGTGAACGCGGATTTAGGGATTCTTGTTTGCCCTAGTTGTGTAATGTACTATAATGTCGTTTTCGTTGGCAGGGCCGGGCCGCACATACACCACCATATGCATCACTATCTGCAGGTCCATCCGCCTCATCTGCACATCTCCATACACCCCTCGGTAATTATGTTCATAATTAATATTCTATGCACTTTGTGGATCAACTACGGCACAGCTAGTCTATTTATTACCAATCATCATATTTATTCAGTCTCGTTTATTAACATTTCCCGCTTAATAAGGACATTTTGGCGCGGCGGGAAGCTACTTACTATTATACTTATCATCATAAATCCCTCTGCTGGGACAGGACTCCCCTCTGAATGAGAGGGCTTGGGCTGTAGCCTGTAGTTCACAGGGAACAGCACATAGACCATTGAATTGCTTCGCAGGCTACCCGCATAAGTTTCCTCGCGATGTTATCCTTCACTGTAAAGCTCGTGGTACTCACGAGCCTGTCCTTGAGAGATCACGGTTAAACCGCTAGGTAACCATGGTTTTTATACTAAGCAAAGGATAAAGATTAATGAAGGTTTCTGTGACAGGCTAAAATTGACGCTTGTATCGAGAGGTCTGTTTGACAATATTGACATTTGTGTCACGTTTGTGTTTTTTACATTAATGGCTTTCACCCTTGCCCTTTTAGCAAGTCGTATTTTGTTACTTTCGACGCACGTCTTACGTCAAACGGATCTAACGATACCAACGCCATCTAGCGACATTGTGTGTGTTGTCAACAAGCAAGTATTTGTTCGTCCAGGGCGGGGGCGGGGGCGGTGGCGGGGGCGCGGCGGCGCTGGCGGCGGCGCAGATGGCGGCGCTGGCGCGGGCGGCGGGCGCGGCGGCGCGGCGCGCGGCGGCCCGCGGCGCCTCGCGCGCCGTCATAGAGCGCAACACGTACCGGCACGCGTACGCGCCCGCCGCCGCCGTGCACGACGAAAAGTGCACCATCTGCCTCTCCATCTTTGAGGTGGACTCGCACTGCAGGTCGGTCGCATTAACCACGGCCACCGGGAAGCCCTAATAATTAGAGGTCTACGCACACTAAACAACTCGACTCGAGTCATGGAAATTTAAGCCTTATGTCGTATTTTCTATAGTACAATTTGAGCATAAGCGGTAAAACAACCTATTGTCTACCCTAGATTTTGTGTCAATATAATTTTTTTGTACTGATTTGTGGTGTGGAACGTGGTCTACGCGGCTCGTCGTAAGACTGAATCGTTGTGACTGGTCTTAAAACGAATGGAAGATGATGATGAAATTGATGAAGACGTCCTGCGGTCTCTTAGCTGTTCAGTGGGAACCTTAAAGGTCGCTATTGCGACTTCCGTTTATTTTTTAGTAAAGTTCGACAAATTAGGCGATGCTAGAGGCTGAAAATTTGAGATGAAGCGGTCGGGACGGCCAATATGACTATTTTCTAAATGTGTAATCAATCGTAAACTGAGCTGTTGCATTGCAGAGCGCGAAATTGTGAGTATTGAGTGTCGCATTGTGTTGTAGACGGTTGCCGTGCATGCACCTGTTCCACATGGAGTGCGTTGACCAGTGGCTTAGTAGCAACAAGCACTGCCCCATCTGCCGCGTCGACATAGAGACGCATCTTAACAAGGACGCCACCTTCTAGAGCCCCCGCCAAGGTACTGTTACACTCTTTTTGGTTTTTTATATATAGTCAACCATGTAAAGACACAAGTCAAGCTCGGAAGTTGCTTAACCCCTTAAGCGCAACGCACACAGAGGGCGGATGCGTGTCAGGTTGTTTCCGACGAGTGAGCCGCTCGGTTCGTTGTATTCACATAGTGAGCGGGTCGGTTCGGCGACGGGCCTGCAGCGGCTATCGAGAGGCAGTGTGTTTAATGATGTCGGAGGATACAGTTAGTCTACCTAAGTAAGGATACTGTATCTAAATATTGTGCGAAATAGAGTGCGGAAAAGAAAAAGGATATGAGTTCATGACATTAATAAAAAAGGTTACAATGGCCCGCGTGCTGTTTATGACGACGGGCAACTGGCGCGGCGCCCGCGCACGATCTGTTCCGCACCCGCGCCCGCCGTCGAATGTGATGTCGACCAAATACCGCCATGTAAATAGCCCAGTCGCGCTCCCAACCCGGCCCGCTACCGACCTGCATCCGTCGTCTGTGTGTGTTGGGCTTCAGTATTTGGTCGCATAAACAATAAATAGGTAGCTGGGCGATTGAGCTTAGCCCAGGCTAAAGCTCGAAAACATGCGGCTTCATCATAGACAAGAATAAGCTAGATAAGTTGCATGGATAAGAGGGTCTTGTTTGTCCCCGAAAACTACTTGATAGCAAATTTTATTGAAATTGTTAGATCTAGATCCCCGAGATCCCCGAAAAAAATACAGGAACTAGCTGTGGCCCGCGTCTTCGTCGTCTAATATAGTTTAAAGCGCAAATTAAGTAATTTCGATCACAAAGCTGTACCTTCTATTCCTAATTGTATTGTACTGTTCTTTAAATATTTGTCACTGTGTTGCTGAACATTTCGTGCTACTTAGACGATTCGGTCCTAACCTGATTTTTAATGAGTTCTAGTTAATGTATATGGTAAAGAAAAGAAAAAAAAAACAAACATAAGACTAAGGGCCTGTTTCACCACTTATTAATAAATTTTATGTGACAGATATAAGTGATACCGTCTGTCTGTGTTTATTTGAGCGAAACAAATAGAGATGGCAGCATCACAGATATGTGGCACATAAATATTATCAGTGAGCAGTTAAACAGTAGGTAAATGTATTATTTTTCCTAGCAAGTTACCAGCTTATGAAAATTATCATCTATTTATTTACAATGTTTTTGTTTGGGGACCTGGTCTAGTGTCCCTGCGGAGGCTGTTTCCCCGGGTGCTTGGGGCTGGCCTGCTTGGCAAGCTGGTCCTGCAGCGCGGGCGCGCTGACGATGGCCTGCTGCTGCATCTCCAGAGCCTCCTGTTGCAGCTCGTGGGTCAGCTGCTTCTGCATGTTGCAGCTCCTGAGCGGGGATCATTCTTTGACTGTATATACTTTATTTACGTTTACCCACTATGTCTTAGTTCACAATATTATTTGTTACATTATTCAATCTTATTACAATGTTAAAAGCCTGAGGAGTGGCTCATGTTGATTTTCGTTAACTTAAGACAAATTGACCTACTTTTGTATAAATCATTTGTTAATTTGATGGATTATGAAATAACTAAGGAAAAATATAGTTAAACTTTATTATAATGTTAGAGTAAAATATATTATGATTTAATAAAGGTGTTTTTATACAACACTGTTTGTTTACTGACCTGCAGGCATGGTCGATCCTTTCACAGATTGCATCTGATGCTGCAATGTTTCCGGACAGGTAGGATATCTCAGCAGCTACTGTGGCTAGCTTTTCTGCATAATCCATGTAACCTTTTGATGAATATGAAGTTTAATTAGCTTAGTCATTAAAACTTGTAACAGTATTTCTATGTGAAATCCAAATACAAGTAAACTAGCAAATATAAATAAATATGATCAGTGAAATAATCACTTGTGTTCTAACAGCATACTTTTTTATTTGGTTTGGCTCCTGGGCACATTTTAAATTAACCTCTTCACCGCCCCAGTCATCCAGTCGTGGCAGCCAATGGAATGCCTCACACGCCACGGTCATCTATACATGACCAACATTCAACTAGAAATTAATCCTTCTGCAATGGAACTAAAAATCAAGTTGATTTGTTGCTGGTTTTTCTGTGGCGTTCAGAGCAAGTTGCATCGTTTGTTTTGTGGTGGTGAAGAGGTTAATAGGAAGGCCCAGAGGCCTTGCCAAAAGAACTGGCCTGGTTGCCATAGGTTAAGATAGAATTCAGATAAGACATACATTTTTATTGAATGTGTGTGACCATTTACCAGAATAAGATTAGTTCTGCAACAGATACTTACTGAAAAGGGTTCTAAGATTATGTTTGAGATCATCAAGGGCTCCACGCACAGCAACTAGTTGATCCCAGTGATGGGGAGGGGTGCCATCTTCACCCCACTCTAATGCTTGCTTCACTAGGCAGATTTCCTTAGACAGGGCCTCTCTTAACCTGGGATATAAACATTTTTTTTTTTAATTTATGGCTATACTTTGAAAGTAATAAGAAAATAAACAATGGTTTCCACACTAACCTCTCACTTGTATCTTGTATGGCGACCATAGTAACTGTGAGCAGTTGTGTGGCAGCATTCACATTGACTGTGGTGGCCTGGCGTATAAGGAATTCATGACCCAATTTCTCTTCATCCCAATAGGCTTCAGAGTCAGGTTCGTTGGCTTCACAGGAGACAGGAGCGAGTAATGCTGCTGTCACAGGCGTAACAAGCCTAACTTTATGAACAACCGTGCGCCTGTGAGCTCTGTAGGTAGCTTTTAAAATTTGAAACAGTCTGCGTCGGTACATTTTCTTTGGGATGGAAATTGTTCATTAAGATCGCCAAGCCCGTTTGACAGTGTTTTACAAGTCCATTGTATTATTTACAGGTCTTTTTGTAAAGGAAAAAATCAACTTTCGGCGGAAAATTTGGAATTGACAGGCTGACAGTGACAGCTGACGTGCCGTGCCTAGCCTAGGGTTGCCAGTGCCAGCTGGGCTACTACGAAACTCAAAGTTCGTTTCGTACCGTCCCTCTCGCTCTCGTATTAAATAGTATAACTGTCAGAGGGACCGCACAACACGAACTTCTAGTTTCGAGTTTCGTAGTAGCCCTGCAGGTGTCAGGCTTTAGATTAGCCTGACAACAATTTTGACTTTTTATGGATGTGTCCGTCTTTTTATCGGGCTGCCGTGCGAATCGAAAGTCGTGAATCAAAATCGAGGAATGCGGAAATGTGAATTGTTAGTTTTTTATAATTTTTTTTAGTATTGTCCAACTTTTAAAATATATTTTGTCTGGCCTTAAAAAAGCTATGTTTGATTAGCTATTTAAAAAAGGATGTCCGGTTTATACGGTAAATGCGGGACGCTCGCTAGCGGCCCGGCTTTTGTCTTTTTCAACCTGGCAACCTTAGTCGTGCGCCTGCAGGGCTACTACGAATCTCGAATTTCGTGTCGTGCGGTCCCTCTCGCTCTCGTATTAAATATTGTAAGTGTCAGAGGGACCGCACGATACGAACTTCGAGTTTCGTAGTAGCCCTGCTGGCTATAAATACTGAAAGCCACAAACCTGATATAAACAAGTTGTTTATATGAAGTCCGCGCTGCTGGCCGTGTGACTCGGGCGGGACGGGATCATAACAGTGTTGCCACTTAAGCAAATTTTTAACTAGATCTAGCCGCATTTACGAAATAGCTAGGTACAAAAAATAAATTTGGAAGTTAAATTTTTAGCCACGCTTTCTATATATAAGTAAGTTAAAATCAATTGTTTCAATCAGTTTAATTTGTAATGTAAAACGTACTTCCAAAGACTACCGTACTTCCGTGCGCTACCTACGTAATTCCTGAGAATTATCCTACAAGAAATAAATAGGAAAAACTAAGAAACCTGAAAAAAATTAAGAAGCCGGACCTTCAGCATCACAAGATGACATCGATTTTGAATACATTTTTCCGTAAATAATAATATAAGAAAGAAATGAGCAGCCGGTGCGCTGGCCAGGTGGTTACTGGAGGTGCAGATGTGGAGAGAACCTCGGAGAGTTCTACTGCGTTGGGAGTCGCCTGGAATATCTATCAGCTTCAGCAAGGGCTCCGTGAGGACAGTCCTTGCCAACCGCAGCAGCCTATTCCCAGCTCTGGTCATAGGGAAAGCCTGGTTCTTGTTGCGGTGGCAATTTAGAAGGCAAGGACAGTCGTTACGGAGTTACAAAAATAGAAAGAAAAAAAAAGGAAACAGTAGTTTATTGAAATAAAATTAAGTTGAAGACCGTTACAGATTTAAATTATAGTGAACAGCCACAGAGTCCGTTAACAAAATATTTAAATTGAAACCGTTAAAGTGTTTAACGGACATAGCTAGAATTTGGAAAATAGAAATTACACAGAGATAGAAGCTTGAGATTAAATATCAGGGCTCACCTTGAGTTCGGCAACGTGAAGATATTAAATTAAAACTTTACTTAATAGATGCATACTTAATTTCAGTACAAAATAACAAATTAAATAAATTGTTAAGAATTAATTAAGAATTTGTTTTACGCAAAGAGTATTATTAGTAACCAATATGTTTTAATACTCGTAGCTGCTTGATGTGCTCGAAGAAAGTGAATCTTTCAGTATAACCACTACCAAGGACAATATATAATTTTGTAGGATTTAAATTCATTTTTTAAACGGTCGATATATTCACTCGCCGCTTTCGCGCTCTCGTTCATTTCTGTTAGCCAGTTTAGTTCCAATAATTCCCGCGCGCCGCGTGCAGACATCTGTCTCAGTCTCTCACGCGGGAAGTCAATCAGTCGCTCTCGCTCGTACGCAATTGGTTCGTTCCCAGCGCGCGCGCCATAACACGCCGGTAGTCCGCTTGCCGCTGCGTTGCGTCAATATTTATCTTACTTGCGTTGCGTGCTGTCAGGAATTGTACCAATATCGTAAGACGTTATTTTTGTGCTTTGTTACTAAAGACCTACCGAGTGTATTACTTGTGTAAATTATATCTTTTTCCAAGTGATTCAACGTTTTATTCATTGCATGATTGGTTATTTGGAGTCTTTTTGTATTTTTTATTTCAACTCCAAATTTGTTACTTTTACGGGTATCCCGTGAAACCATATCGAAAATACAAACTGAGACATGGATGCACAGAAAAACCAGAATAAGAGACCAGCGCTGGGAATCGAACCCAGGTCCTCAGCAATCCGTGCTGCGTGCTATAACCCCTACACCACCGCTGGACAGGAATTTAGACACGAATTTTTCCTATGCATACATATCTCAGGTTGCTTATTTCTACTACGCTACTTATGCAGCAGCACTAGCGACATCTATGACGTCTCTCGATGAGAGCGAAAACATAGATGTCGCTAGTGCTGCTGCATAAGTAGCGTAGTAGAAATAAGCAACCTGAGATATGTATGCATAGGAAAAATTCGTGTCTAAATTCCTGTCCAGCGGTGGTGTAGGGGTTATAGCACGCAGCACGGATTGCTGAGGACCTGGGTTCGATTCCCAGCGCTGGTCTCTTATTCTGGTTTTTCTGTGCATCCATGTCTCAGTTTGTATTTTCGATATGGTTTCACGGGATACCCGTAAAAGTAACAAATTTGGAGTTGAAATAAAAAATACAAAAAGACTCCAAATAACCAATCATGATTTGATTGCTTAGTAGCGACATCTCTTGTCTGGGTGAGCGGTTGGTTCCGAAAGAATGTTGACGTCTCTCGATGAGAGCGAAAACATAGATGTCGCTAGTGCTGCTGCATAAGTAGCGTAGTAGAAATAAGCAACCTGAGATATGTATGCATAGGAAAAATTCGTGTCTAAATTCCTGTCCAGCGGTGGTGTAGGGGTTATAGCACGCAGCACGGATTGCTGAGGACCTGGGTTCGATTCCCAGCGCTGGTCTCTTATTCTGGTTTTTCTGTGCATCCATGTCTCAGTTTGTATTTTCGTTATTCATTGCATCTCGCATCCACCCCACTACAATTTTATATTTGTCCTTGCCACTATGTCTTAAGCTAAAATAAAATACTAGATAATAAAAGTACTCTGTGATGGAGAGGCAATCGCAAACATCAGCGCGATAGACAATACGGACGGCCTTCTTAGATCTCAGCAAAGAGAATATAACCACTACGTTTTATCTCAGTTCATGATCTCACTAACATTGCAAAAAATATTGATCAGATCAAATGTAAATTACATGTATACAAGAGGGTGCTGACAAAAAATAATAAAATATGTATACACTATGTTTATTTTACTTACCTAAAAATTTGTATTGTACATTTTTTTAAATTAATAACTTAAACAACTTGGAAATTAAAAGAAGAGTAGTCTCGCCGCCGCCTTCTCTCAATCTTTGCGTTAAAATTTAAACAGGCCAAAGAAAGGTCTGCTGCCGCCAAAAGTCTTGTGGAGTCGAAATCTAGACTGTATATGGGCGAGGACAGTTTTGAAAGAAAATACATCTGGAACAATAAAGTTTAGGCAATAGTTATTATTTGTTCCAGAAAATTTTCATTATTATATCACGATACCTACATAAAATATCTAATATATAGTATGTCAAAAAAGAGAAGAAATTAAAAAGTGGCAACACTGTAGTGTCATCCCTTTGAAACCCTGTCAAACCAAAAAGGGAGGACACTACAGTGTTGCCACTTTTTAATTTCTTCTCTTTTTTACAGACTATACATACTACTATCCTACGAATATTATAAATGTGAGTTTGTGAGTGAGTGAGTGAGTATGTTTGTTACTTATTCACGCTGAAACGGCTGGACGGATTTGGATGAAATTTGGCGAAAAGTTAGTTTATAACCTGGATTAAAACATAGGATACTTTTTATACCGATATTCCCACGGGATAGGGATATATCTCGAAATAATAACCGCTGGGCTTAGAGTCATGAAATTTGGTATGTTGGTAGCTGGACGTCTGGAATAACACATAAGCGACTTTTTGACCCGATATTCTCACGGGATACCTACCTAGGGATAAAATCTTGAAATAACAATCACTAGGCTTAGAGCCATAAAATTTGGTATGTAGGTAGCCAGACGTCTGGAATAATACATAGGCTACTTTTTATTCCGATATTGCCACGAGATAGGGATAAAATTTGCCGCTGGGTTTAGAATCATGAAATTTTGTGCAGTTGTTCTTAACATAACCTCAATGAAGATCACGATATAAATTTCGGGATTTCCCAGGGGAATTTTGTAAAATCCCGGAATTTCAATTGTAACTACCAGATCGAATAGTGTATGCGTGCGAAGCCGCGGGTAAACTCTAGTATTATATAACATTGATAAATAAGGCAACCATGGACAATATAACGTAGCTTTTTTATGTTTTGACACTTCTGGCTCTGTACTATGAAGTGCAAAATTCGAACTTCGTATCCTGCCGTCCCGCTGACGCTTATACTATTTAATACGAGAAACTTAGATTTTCGAATACCGGAGTAGGCCCTCTGGGCACTTCCAACAAATAAATACATAATGGCGACTTTCCCGTGTGCGGGATTGTTTTACTACACATAAAGCTTGATATTAAACTATCATTATCATCATCACATCAGCCGTAGGACGTCCACTATTGGACATAGGCCTCCCTCATAGACCACTATCCACCCTTAACCCTTTAGCGCGGCTTTCGTGTTTCCACCAGAGATGTGTGAGGATGTATTGCGAGGAATGTCATCCATTCATCTTGTTTGTGGATGTCCTATGCTGCGCTTGCTGATCCATGGTCTCCATTCGAGAACTTGAAATATTAAATTGTAGTAGGTAATAAATATTCCTTTTAAAATCGTACTTAAAGGTGACAAAAATGATTGCGTACTTGAACATGACTGCGAGCGTTTCTTCGATCGTACAGCACACACCTGGAGTGCGCCGCGGAGCCCACCAGGATGGCCCGGTCACCGTCAGTTTTGACGCAATACAGAGTGACGAGGAATGGGTCTTTTGCGTCATAGACCTAAAAAAACATGGTCACTATACACAGTTCTTATTAGGTATCACGGCCACGACTGTGCGCATTTGACCGGCGGCGGGCTGTTTCTCTGTTCATTGCGTTTGCTATCAGAAGCACTGGAGCGAACAGCGTTTTGGTCGCGCAATGAAGAGAAAAGACACTCCCCGCGCGTAATTGGTCGCTTGTAAAAAAAAACTAAACTGAGTGTAAAAACAAATGCTTAACAAAATGTATATATTTACCACATTGTAAGTCCTTGTATCAATGAACTGCAAGTTTCCTGCATGTGTGACATAAGCAACTAAGTTCTCATCATGCCACTGAGCGTCCCTTACAGCTTGCTCTGGCTTTGGAGTCAGATCTTTACATGATAACTCTTTGGAACTGAAAACAATTAGTTGTTTTAAAATTACTTGTTGGTAATACAGGAATATGGTTTCTTAAAACTGTTGCTTTGAATTGCAGATTTAAATGAAGCAATCTATAAATAATTGCTTTGCTCACCCGCAGCCTTACGACAACAAATGTTTGTGCAGCTCCCTCACCTCCATACTGTAAGAATACACACAAATCACACAAACCCAACTATCACCACAACCACCACAACACAATAATCCGTTTCGAACTCAACTAGAGTTCATCCTCAAAGTAACACAACCTTCCCCCATGTTACTAGACGTGAGACAACGAACCACAACAACCATTTAAGTTTGTCGTTGTAAATCCCCAAGTACCCGCTTTATTTTTTTTGGCCACAATTTTTTTAATCGTCACGTAAAACTACCTTCAAATTATATTTATTTATTACTGCATAGACACGTGGCTGTCGTAAGGTTGAGGGTGAGCAAAGTAATTGTTTATAGATCATTGATATGGACCCGCAAAGTAATGCCTGAATCTATATCTATAAATTATTTAAATGAATTAATTCAGTAGATTATATTATGTTTTTAAGAAATATTCAAAATAATGGAAACAGAAATTCCACCTACGTTGTGACATCTAGTAAAAGTGGCTTACTGTTTCCATTGGGACCAATAGCCAATTTTGTTTGAGATTGGTTGAGGGCCAAACATCGAAAGCCTTCTACTGATGGCACAGTAATAGTAGAAAAAGCTGAAAAGATATTGTTGATTACTTAAATTTTATTCATGCATAAATGTAATAAAATAATAATAGAATATGACCTTTTTCAAGCAGCGAGGATTAGGGGTTCCAACCCTGACTCGCACCTCTGAGTTTTTCGAAATTCATGTGCGGAATTACATTTGAAATTTACCACAAGCTTTGTGGTGAAGGAAAACATTGTGAGGAAACCTGCACAAACCTGCGAAGCAATTCAATGGTGCGTGTGAAGTTCCCTATCCGCACTGGGCCCACATGGGAACTATGGCCCAAGCCCTCTTGTTCTGAGAAGAGGCCTGTGCCCAGGCTGGGATGATGATGATGATCATGACCTTTTTTAAATTCATTTGGTATTGGTGATGTGATGTCATTCTGAGAAGCTGAAGGTCAATTTATGCCTCTTAATTTTATTTATATACAGTTCCATTCAATTGAGATTTAATATTTATTAATCTTTGATAGATCTTACCATCATATTTTTGGCTAACAAACAAATTTTTGTCATTTTCATTCCTTCTTAAATTCCAGTAACACAGAGAAGGGCTATTACTGGATACTGTAACCACAACAGACACATCCTCTCTTTGAATCATCTCTACAGCTGACACTTCTGATCTGCCCTCGTTGTGGCAATCTAGGATGTGGTGGAGAAGCCGCGGTGGCTGTTTTTTACCTTTGTATTCATATACAATAGCACACCCGTCTCTGAAAGGAAAGCACAAGTAATGAAGTGTGTACCAAAGCCATGCCTCGCCTTGGACATATGTGCATAGCTTAAGTAGTTTGCTTTAAAAATACTTGGTAGCACTTTTGGTCATGCAATTGTGTGCTACGGGCTTCAGTTTTGAATCATATTTACTTTTAATTTGGCTATATTTAGCTTAATTTTATGTAAGTTATGATTTTAATTAAGCATATTATTATATGAAAGGCTCAAAATACCTGTTACCACAGACAATGAAATTATTCTTCAAGATAAATCGTGATATATCATTTGTCCGTATGTCATTTCGTTCTACTATAGGCACTTCTATATTCCAGGCATAGGGACCATCTCTGACGCCATGTTGGTTTGTTTGATAGCAGCTAAGTTTTGACCCTAATGATAATAGCACAGCATCCGAGTTGTGAAATTTCAGCCATGGCATATATTTTCCATAGTGGGATCGAATTTTCTGGAAGGCATTATTTATAGATAAAACGAAGGTTATTTAACTTTTCCCTGACAATAATATAAATAATAGTGTGGGTAGGTACTTTACCGGTTTGTAAATTCCTTTAATCCAGTTACGGGAAATGCGGCATAAATGGTATGCAGATAGTACCGTTTCCCTGAAAACATTTTATTTCACTGAACATTAGTCTAATTCTACACTTACTTCCAATTACAAGTTACAATAGTATTCGAATCAAACTATGTAATAATACTACTACACCTGTTATCAACACTATTGCGTACAAAAAAGCTAGTGAAAGCCTTCCATATTGTATAGTCTTCTTCAATCACATGTTTTAATGTCTTACAGGTGAGCATTACATGGCGAAGTTCTGCCAGGGTTAAATATTTAAAGATTTTAGACAAAATGTCAAAAGGAAGTTCAATTAATGTTATATCTGACATAATGATAGCGCATATTCAATTCAAGCACGTCCTTTATGTTACTGAAATCTTAACTTATCATTTTAAATAATTATGTATAATTTACATTGTACACTAAAGGTTAAACAACATGTCAACGGCAACAGCTGATGTTAATGTCTGGCGTGTCTGTCACTGGCTGTCATGTCATTCATGACTGTCATCGTCATCTGGTCACTGAGTGCGCTCGAGCCATTGTTAAAACCACGTAGACATTGCTGACAAAATAGAAAATGTTTCTACGGGTGACACTCTTTCCCGGCCCGGATAACACCGACATTGAAATACCGGCCTTGTTTTTTGTGTATATGCCCATACAAACTGACAGGAGCTTCTATGGGCGTGTACACAAAAAAAAAGGGTCGGTATTTCCAAGTCGGTGTTATCCGGGCCGGGAAAGAGTGTCACCCGTTTCTACTAGGTTTCAGCCTTATTAATATAACTTATACGAAAGTGTCAATTGTCTGAATGTTACGCTTTTACATATTATAAAATAGTCCACCGATTGTGATGAATTTTTTTATGGACATAGTATAAGATCCTGAGAAGCATTTTTTTTTTCCAGAAAATTGTAGTTCTCGCAGACGCGAGTCGAGCGAAGAATTTTACGCAGAAGTCACTGGCAACAGCATAGTTTCAAATATATGTGTAGTATTATTATTATTATTCCCTTTAATGGTATCATCGCATCCTATATACGTCCCACTGCTGGGCACAGGCCTCCTTTCAGAACAAGAGGGCTTGGGCCATAGTTCCCACGCGGGCCCAGTGCGGATTGGGAACTTCGCACGCACCATTGAATCGCTTCGCAGGTTTGTGCAGGTTTCCTCACGATGTTTTCCTTCACCGCAAAGCTCGTGGTAATTGACAAATGTTATTAAACTCAGAGGTGCGAGTCGGGGTTCGAACCCACGACCCTTTGCTTGAGAGGAGGTCAAACCACTAGGCCACCACGGCTTATAATAATAATACTATATTTATTATATTCCTTTTAATGGCGGCCTTAAAAATATATAGTAAAAAACACCGAAAAACTTTAAGGGCGCGGCCCCATGCAGTCGCTCAACGCTGTTTCCAGCGATAAATCTGGTCAAGTGACCCCATTTTGAATTTCTCGCGACTCAAATCGGTAATCGCTAGTCGCTCGTCGCTCGTTTGCAGCGACCAATCTGGTCACGTGATCCTATTTCGAATTTCCCGCGACTCAAAAAAGTAGCGTCAAGTCGCCGCGTCGAACAGCAGCGTCAACATGGCGGCTGCTTGAAAAAAAAATTACCGTATTTGTTTGGAAATTGACGAAATGTCGTTTGTTTACAAGTGCTTACCAAAAATGGGTTTATCAGTGTCTACACATTGCTGCTTCCCATTTTGAAGCTCAACATTTTCAGCTTTATCGCTATATGGCACGTGACCAGATTTATCGCTGGAAACGAGCGTCGACCGACTTGCATGAGGCCGCGCCTTAAAAAAACCTCTGTCACTTGCGACGAAGTGACAGACTTGTGAGACTGACACACAAATGACAAATGTCACGAATAAGACAGGCAACACAACGGTATCTTTTTACTACTGCAAACGGTTTTCCTTTTTTTTTACTTAGAAAAAGAAGAATAATCGAAATCGGATGTAAATCATGATATATTTCTAACGTCAAAATTATTGAGCTAATAAATTACAAGTTTACCTGCCACTTTTGTAGATAATGTTTTGTACCATGGAATAGTACTGTGTCAATTAAAAATGGATTTATTTAAGCAGGGTATGTATAATTTCATTTAATAGCTTTCGTAGAATTCGTTCATGCACTCGGTCGGCACATAATAAGTATTTATGCGTTTGTAAAAGTCTGGTCAACGTTATTAGTGTGACGCATTAGCTGCGCGAACTCTATCAAGGCCGTACGATCCAGTAACTGGTACGCGCGCGTATGGCGATAGGGTATTGAGCTGGGCGCAGCGGCCGCCTCGCAGGCGTCGTAGGTGGATGTGGATCTGGATAGTGGTTATCTAGGCTCTGTTATCTGTCGTGGGGCTGGTTGGTGTTCGTTCTGCGCCGCGCGCCACGCTCGGGCTAATTGGATACGCAATCATTGTCTTCGCTTCGCCGGACTTGTGCAGTGTAATAGGAAACGCGATGGCCGCGCTTGTTTGCTAACATTGTTAGACTAGTGTTTGTTGTGTGGATAACAATTTTGTGTACCTATTAATAAAAAGTGTGTTTGGACTACAAGGTGTTCTAATTGATAGGTAGGTGTTATATGTATGTATGGTGTTTTTTGTTGTCATGATGATAACAATGCTTGCTAGGAATTATAAAAAAAAATATGTGTTGGTCAAATAAATAAATAGAAAATAAATAGAATGTTAAGGAACTTTTTAACAGTAACAATTGTAGCTTTGATTGAACTATGAACCAGCCCTTATCTATTGCAATCATTTATCTTGGAACTCTTTTTAACTTTTTAATTTATTTTAAATTCAATAAATACTGTATATGTATATGAATTTGAAATGAAGTGTACTAAAACTCCCCCACATGGTTGTTTGTATGACTTTGTCAAGAGCAATATGTTTGCCTTGTTGATTGATTATCAAGTTGTATATTCTTTTCCTTAAACAAAGTCAACCAGCCATACATATACCTATGCCATCTACATATAAAGCTAGATTAATAAAAAGTTGTCATTGTTTTTTCTTTGCCATAGGTATGAAGGGGCCTACTAGGCAAGCTCCTCCTGTGCCAGGGTTTGGTGTCAATCGCTACTCCCCAGTTACTAATTGGAATGATGATCCCTTTGGTGCTGATGTATTTGAGCCCACACCTCAATTTGGACAGAAAAAGAAGCCACCACCAAGACCTCCACCGCCCAAAGTGAACAAACAGCCAGATGTACCTGCCAAACCTTCTCACTTCATGAGGAAGCCTACAGTCCTCACTTCACTCCTGTCTCGGAAAAGTAAAACCACAGTGACCACCCAGAATCATGTAACTGTCAACCATAGCAATTTGATTATGGATAGTAACAGTGAAGTAGACGCTAGTAGAATGTTTCCGAGATGTGAACCGAAAAATGTACAAACAGGAGCACTAATAGACCTCTCATCCCCTCCCAGTTCGCCAACGTTTACCACTAGATCAAGCAGTGATGGTTTAAGCGTGGACAGCTTTAGTTCCGATGCCACTACTTCCACCAACCATCATAATGCATTTAATAATGGGAATGCTTCACAAGCCGAGAGTGGTTTTGAAGATGACTTTGATCTGTTCCTACATTCTAGGAAAAAGATGAGTAAAGAAGACACTCTTGATGATTTCACAACAGTTGATCCATTTTCACCACCGCCAGTGTCCAATAAACCGCCTTTGTTGAAAAAACCAACATTAAACAAAGATTTATATGAGGTACCCAGTACAAGAGCACCTGTGACACTCCCTAGGGGTCCTACTATAATCCGAGCAAAGCCAGCCAGGCCAAAGCCTCCAGACAACTCAGCATTACTGAAGAGCACCCTTGGAAACTTGCCATTTACTTCCATGAATGTTAACACAACAACTCCCATACAGAAGATAAATAATGGATTTGGAGATAGCTTTGTAAGTATTGCCATTTCTCTGACATCATGATAGCAATGGAATTAATTAATCACAATCATCATACTAATTAGGGTTCTAATTGTGCTATTCAGAGAATAGCCATGAGCTCATTGTTCACTGTAATTGTGCATACTTAATATTACCATCTAAAGCAAATTAAATAAGTTTTAGTAACAGAGAAACAATACGATTTAAAAGAAGAAATGTTCAGATAATTTAAAATTATATCCTGAAGATGAATCTTTCTTTTTTATTTTGCTGGGTATTAGTATTAAGGTTTTTTTCCCATTAAATTTAACAAGGCTCATTTAAATGCAATGAAGAATCAGTAATCTTAGTTTGTTATTGCTGGTCATGGCCACTATAAGCATTTATTAATTTTGCTGCTCTTTAAATAGATTGAGAAGAAATAACAGGTATTTGTTTTCTTTTAAAGAATGTTTAAAAAAATATTTTAAAAAGAGTACCTTGTTTAAAAGTGCGAGGAATAAAAATCAATAAAGAAATTTCCTTTAGACATTTTGCACAATATCAATAGCATCTTATATCAAGCACTGCAAATGATTTCCTAAAAAGTTAATATCAAAGTTCAGCTACCATTTCATCTGACGCCATTTACAAGTATGGAGTTCTGTTAGTAGGTACTTTATGGGCAATGTGGCTTACACTATCTTACATAAGTCTATTCAAAACTATTGTCATTAAGTTGCAAACTATGTTTATTACACTTGTAGTAATGCAAAACTCGGCCAAAAAACTGTTTCAATGTCAAGACGGCAGTGGTTGCGACTTGGCGTCACGCACGCATGAAGTTGTACATGCCACATGTATTATTACAGATGTAAATAGATGTCAATTGTAATTTTTGTCACATGCCACATGGTAGTCTGAGTTGACCCCTTACTTATGACCAGTTAAATGTGCTGCAGCTGGAAAAGAACGCTTGTATACAGGGTTGGAAATTAGATAATTATGTTTAATAATTATCTGGTTATTATCCAGTAACATACCTAAAGTGTAATATAATTTAAAGTACCTACTTTAAATTGTTACGTTTCTCGTGTTCGCATACATATAGACTCGCGACGTGACGCCAAAAAAGTGACGCAAAATATTACCATTACGCATATTTGGATACACACTAACCATCACATCATGCCCAGATATAAACGAATAAATGTTATTATCATTGATAATTGGGCCAATCAACTATTTTACCGACACTTTGGGCGTCTCCTGCGTTACCAAAATTGTCTCTGGCGTTACCAAAAAATCGTACTTCCAACAAGATATTGCACGGTTTAATAAGTTGAACTTACGTAGGATGGCATGTATTCGTGTACACCATAAGTATATTAAATTACAGAAAAAACATGTTTACTTACAAAAATCTGCAATTGTTGGAAAAATGCCGCGGAGATTAGTGTGGGTAAAAAATGTTGATTGGCCCAATTAACACGACGTAATTAATTATCAAGCTATTATATCGTTGATAATTGTCCTAAGCAACGCCGATTTTATATCTACTTACGACATGATTATAACTATTTTCTCAAAAATGTCTGTTAAAGTTGACATTATTCTTTACATATCAGAAGGTGAAGTGCATAGTTTATGGTCAGCGAAAAATTAAAAAGTTAAAAAGGTTGCAGGCGCGCTAGCTCGACAATAATGAATTAGCGCGCCTGCAATCAGTCACATTTTTTTTTGTTTTAAGTTAAATAGGCCTTGGAAATGTTGGTACAAGTCGTATACAGCCAAGTCTAATGGCCAGTATCTGATATTTTGTGGGAACTCCGGACTTTTTCTATTGGGTCTGAAATAGCTTGTGGTGTTTTCGGTGGAAAAATACACCTGCAGTTTATTTTTAATGAAAAAAGGCGGGAAAGCATAAGAAAAATATTGGAATAAATTAAATTTTATAATATATTTGAGAAAAAGTTTATTCTATTTCAGAATTATTAACCATTTTTGAGAAAAGCTTTATATTAGTCTCGGCTGGAATAGCAATTGCTGGCTTCGTATTAGTTAAACGGACTCGCAAGCTCGTCCGTTTAATACTCATACTCAGCCAGCAATTGCCTACTTCCAGGCCACGACAATAATCTACTATTAATGTAGCGTGAACAATAATTTCTTAGTTGGAATACTTAGTCGTCTTACTTGGAACAATATTACAGCTGCCAAACATCATAAAATGGTAATAAGTTTTTGGTAAAAATTTCATTTTTAATACAAGTTTTTTTTGACTGTACTTGTATTGTTACCCAAACTACATTTGCATGCCAAATTTCAAGTCAATGCCATTAACCGTTGAAGAGTTCCATCCTGAGGAGACGATCCTGGCCGGACTACCAGGATGTCACTATCAGATTATTGTATTGTCACGCAATTTACATAAGTATACCAGTATACCAAATTTCAAGTCAATCCAACTACTGGAATTTGGTCGAATTTAACTTGCAAGATTTGATTACAGACAGACAACGGAACATGTGAAACTAAATAAGGTCCTCACTGAAAATCAGCGCCACGGCTTGCCGTGGCATTATACTGAGTGGGGACCTGTTTAGCGTCATGTATGTCTTTATTTGTTCTGTTTGTTCCTTTGTTTGTTTTTTATGGCGTTAAATAAATGTATTTTCTTTCTTCTTTCTTTCTTTCTAAATAAAAGCTTGTAAAAACACCCTTGTCCAATTGTTTGCAGAAGGTAAACATTTCAAAATTCAGCCACTGGAATACCTTTTTAAGCCAAATGTAATAATTACAATAACATTGCTTGGCAAGAAAAACAGTATGATATTTATTGATATAAATTCAAATGCTAGAGCTGTACTTATTTTAAAGGCTCTATCGTAATGAAGTTCAGATAAAACCGTAAGACGCCCTTTAAACAGAGCTTAAGAGCTTGTGTACCTATGTAAATCCTACTTCATATCCTATCCTACTAATTGATTAATGCGAAAGTTTGTGAGTTAGTGAGTATGTTTGTTACTCCTTCACGCTGAAACGGCTGGACGGATTTTGATAAAATTTGGTATGTAGATAGCTGGACATCTGGGATAAAACATAGGCTATTTTTTATTCCGATATTCCCACGGGATAGGGATAAAATCTCGAAACAACAACCGCTGGGCTTACAGTCATAAAAATTGTCATGATTGTTTTTAATGTAAAATCAATGAAAATCACAATTTAATTTTCGGGAATTCCTACGGAAATTTTTAAAAATCCTGAAATTTCAATTCATCTGCAATTCTAATGATTTACGTGTGCGAAACCCCAGGTAAACACTAGTGTGACATAAGCACTATCATCTTCATCGTATTGTAAGTACAGCTGGCGACACGGAAGTGTATCTGCGCAAGTGACAATCGTGCACGCCAATCAGCGCTTAAGCTTGCCACAGTCCCAGTTGCCATACCTTATTTAACGGTTACTGCTATACTACCGTGCCGCGGGCTGCAGTCGCTCAAAGGATATCCTTTTGTTAATTTTTTTTTCGTTGTAGGATTCAAAACCATTCTCTTGGGACCGGGAAGTGTCCCCAATGAGAGAGAGTTCGCCCCCTATGCCGCGCGAGGCGCCGCCGCCGCCGCCGCCGCTCGACGAGCCCGAGACGTGGCCTGAAGAGACAGAGGACTTCGTTGACTACACCGCGGACGATGAAGAGCCCTACGCCATAGCCCTTTTCGACTACTTCACTGATCATGCCGATGATTTGTGCTTTTCGGTAAGTAAGCAACTTTTATATAGCTTTCTCTATCTGCGTTATAGGTCTAGGTATTAGCGGGCTGTTTTCCGCAACTCGAGGTCTAAGTGCGCCTATTTTGCGTGATTAGGCTGTGGGCACTATTCATGCCAGCCTAGCTCCTGGAGGAAGCCTAGTAGACCCTTCACGTTGCCGGCGACTTCCTGCAGTGACCCCGGTGATCCGAGGTGTAGTGCCCTGTAGTTCGCCACACCAGAGCATTACAGAAGGATGTGGATGTGAGTGGCTGTCTCTTCTGCCTTCATGCATGCTCTGCACAGGGGGCTGTCTGTAACACATAGATTATGTAATTGCTTGTTTAGCAAGGCATGTCCAGTAAGAGCTATGACCAGCAGTCGGAGTTGATCCGTCCTAAGTCCGCGAAGCTTGCGGGACAATCCGGGGTTGATCGACGGGAGGGCTTCTCTGGTTTGCCTGCATGTATCTTTGCCCAATATCATTGGTGCATTAACTTGGTATTGTGTCGCAGTTTACCACGCAGCCATCCAAAGGGCAGAGGTAGGATGGGTTCGGGTCCGAATCCGAAGACCTTCATCTCCGACCCCCCTCTATCCAATCGGTCGGCAGCGTCGTTGCCTCGCGATCCACTGTGTCCTTTTATCCATTGTAGTGTTATGGTGTTTGTCTCACTTACCAACGTCAAGAGCTCGATGGCACTCGTAGATTAGCCCTGATGTCATTGTGTCGCTCTGCAGGGCTTGCAAGACCGATTTGCTGTCAGACAGTATACGGATAGGAAAATCCTCTATCTGCGTTCTTGTGATAAAAAAAATAATAGTTAATGCAGCTAGAATCCCCTGAGAGTTAATGTCTATAAACTTTCCTTAATCTGTCATCTCCCAGGATAACAGGATCAAAGGAATTTGGGCACAAATTTGTGCCTCTGGGAGAGGACAGGTTAATATAAGTTGAAGGTTTAAAATATACATTGAAGGTAAGTAGTTTATAGGCTAGCGCTAGTGCTGGTGGCGCGCTGCTGCGGCGCAAACTAACAAATGCCTACTCTGGAATCGATCCAAAGCACGCCATTGTTATTGTTAACGATAACAAGAGTAGGTATCGCTTTCGTAGCGTCAGAGAGCGCGAAGAGTCTTCGTTTCAGCTTAGGCAAAAATGCTTCCGTATATCTGTCCCCATGGGCACCATAGGATTACTTTCAAAGACGTGCATTTATAGGTTTCATTCTGTATTCTTGTTCTATGTATTTTCTTTTACGCCGGGGTCCTTTATCCTGCTGTCAGTTCTCATCTAAAACAAGGTGCGCTGTTCGAAAATTACCTACTTGTATTTTTTTTGTAGATTCAGTTTTGGTTAAATTTAAAAATGGCGCAGCCATATCTCATGTTCATGTAACACCACTCGCTTTGTTTCCATCACTTTTTATGTAACGTCGATGGATGTAGACCGTGATTACCGGATTTACCTATAATGAGCTTCCCATATTTCGACGCAGCGCAGTAGCATTATCGTGGGTAGACTGACCATAACAAGTATAAGTGTTATTCTATCTAAATGCAAGGAAATATACTCGTATGTAAAGTTAACATAAAAAGTGAGCAAACTGACCCATGACTCTTTCAATTGAGCAATTAATAAGTGGCGACTCGCCTCGCGAGCTTGGTGTTTATTAAATGCATTATTATTTTAAAATGAAAACTTCTCAGGTGCCCATTTTATATAAAGTACCTACCTAGTTACGAAATAAACTATCAATAGCGACCATGTTTTCAGTATACTTTTCTGCTGTTTGGCTCAAATGTACTCTGTTGTTTAATTACGATTGCTTTATGTATGAGTCGTTGGTATGAGGTATAGTGCATACCTGTTATAAAGAATCTACTCCTTAGACAATCGATCTTTACTAGGATCAATACCAAAACAAACAATTGGTGTTTGTTATGTTTACGAACCGCGTGGCCAGCGGCCAAGTAGCAGACTATAAATAACCGTAAATATGTAGGTGTTATTATTCTTCACTTCAGTCTTATTACGCTAGATCTTTCTAAGGCAGCTGTCAGCTGCAGCCGAAGCTTCAAATAACTCAAATAAATTACTCTATTGAGCAAAACTGTAAATATACCTAGGTATTTACCAAATTATACACAATGAAGTAAAAAAACAAAATGTTATGGGTATATAAACTCAAACACGTGAACAATCTAAGCCAATTTTAGCGATTCAGTTCCATACAGTTCGACATATTTGAACAACGTTACATAAGTAAGATTGTATCTTGTGTGTACTCTTGCCACATATCTACTTAGTTCGTAAAATGACGAGATAAAACACGTCTACAATATACGTATAGCCTCTAATTTATAGTATGCAATTTTTTAATTTAACGCTTACCCACGGTCATTTATTTAAAGTCATAATTGCCGAATTTAAATACGTACTCATGAAGCGTTAATCAACGATATTTAGCACAAAAACTCAACGATGAGATGACGACGTTAAAAGTTTGTATGCTTTGACTCATACTGGCTTAAATCTTATATGTAAGTCTGTAACAAATTGCAAGCAATGAAGGTGGCTAACCAACCTCCGATAACATAGCGATAATAGTAGCCGTTTATTCGATTCATAAAAGCGTAAAATTGTATAAGCCAGATGGTCGTGTGACGTAGGTTGTTTGGGACGTTCTGTTGACATAGGTGTGGATTTCCAGCTGTGTATTTTGGTGCGGACGTCAGAACAAATTCGCGATGTGCGCGCGCCGTCCCCCGCCGTTAAATCAGTTCCATTATTTCCATTCAGACGACGATAACAATGACAGGAACTCGTTTATCAGGATTCTTGTTTTTATACGGGACAGAGGAAATTGTTCGAATGCACATTTAATAACATATTTATTTATCTGTGTCTGGTCTAACTAAGCTGTTGGTTCAACTTTGTCTGCGAAAAATTCGCGTTTCGCCATCCCGCTGGAACTATGCAGTTTTACGGGATGGGAAGTATCATATTTATTAATCCTTATATATTTGTGCCAAATTTTTTTCAAAATCTGTTCATCGTATTCATACTTTGTGCGTGAAAAAGTAACAAACATCTATAATCACAAACTTTCGAGTTTAATTAAAGCGCAATTCTTCGACCTATTTATTTATTTCTCGGAAACGACTAACGGGTTCGATAAAATTGGTTGTGGGGGTTTTCGGACGCGAACATCCTGTCTAGGTAGTTGTTTCTTATCTCAGGGAAAACTCATGTTTTTCGAGTTAACTGGAGCAAACTAATACAGTTACTACTTTTTGCAAGGATCTTCGGCAGTAGAAATTCGGGGATATCCAAAAATTCCATTGAGCTCTTCATTTATGTATGTATGTAAACTCTTTAATGCACATAAAAATAAAAATACCGAGATACATAGAGACAAGTACAAAGGTGAACTTATCCGTAGAAAGGGATCTCTTCCAGCTAACCTAGATATAAGAAGACAATTTACCAATTTAATTTCATTATCCTTGTATAAAGAGAAAAAAATACTTGCAAAGTTTAATGTCTCTTGACCTAAGTCAACGAACTACATATACAGCTAACTGCTGCTAATAATTGTGATTTCGCGATTTAACCGTATTATGCGATCCAGCTATTTGCATACCAAATTTCATCCAAACCACTGTTTTAGCGTGAAAGAGTAACAAATACGTACACACAAACTTTCGCATTTATAATATTGATAAGTAATTAAGCGCATTATGTTGATACTCACTCGACGGTAATTTTACATTACATTATTACGTTAAGTTGTTATAAAACGTTACATTATGAGTGCGATAGAGAATAAATTGCTTGTTTACTTAGTCTTATTCTTCGTATAAAAGGTTCAAAGGCATTAGTCATCCATCGAAACTAATCAAGTTTACCTGGGTATGTTATTTCGGGATAAAAAATGCTAATTGCTGAATCGACTGATATCGGCAATTAACAAAGTGTAAACGATAATAAACTTTTGTATCGTTCAGGCACTTAAAGCACCATTGTCATTTCGTAAAGATTAGATTGTCAGTTTGTAGAAACCTCATACCGTGTGATTACAGACCTAATCCAAAAGCCTAGATGATTTGAGTCACCACATTTTGATTCCATAAAAAATAACATCCGTGCGCGTTATCGTTTGTGATAATGAACTACTGTCTCATGAACGCGCAGAATTAATATATTCAGGCTATTTCGTACAAACTGTTTCGCATCCTGTGAACTTGAGAGCTATTAAAATGTAAAGCATAAGTGCCCATGGTTCGTTAACTACGATGTAGTAGACGCCACGAGGCCTGATGTGAAGGTCTTTAGATATACTTATCTATTTAAGAGACGCCTTATTTTTTTATTGAGGTCTATTGATAGTATTTGACGAGCTAAAACTCTATTATAGTTTATTACACACTTGACGATTCATTGCGGGTTACGACGAGTCTACGAGATCTTGACGACGTATTATAGCTATTTGATTGTTATTGTTTTATATTTGTATGTATGTATGCTGAAACTTGGAAGATTATCATAAATTAATATTGTTTTAAGAATCACATTTAACGATGTCAATTTTTCCTTATCATTACTGGAAATTTAGATCAAGCAAATTTCCTTTTTGGGGTTCCGTAGTCTTAAACAGGGAAAGTAACCCTTCTAGTTTCACGATGTCCGTCCGTTCTTGGTTTAACTTAGAGACTGCTAGAAGAATTATTTTGCAGGAGTTGATTATAAATTATGTTAACTATGCCGACAAAGTGGTAAAATATTTTTTTCATGGCGCTGCTCAAAAATATGGCCATAGATAACCTAAACCCAGTATACAAAACTGACTATAAATATTATGTACATTTAACAGCTGACTCATTTATGGCTCGCATAACACGACAGCAATGTAACGCATTACGGTAACAGGTCGTATCTATATATGTTTACTTTATGTACCACATTTTATGCAAAATAAACATATTTGTATATGTATTTCATAGTACGATACGAAATTTTAGAATATATTTCAGTATATTTTTCCCGGCGTGCTGAAACGACAATCGGACCAATCAAATGTAATTGTCTGCTGCATGTGAAATTAAATTGACCAATGAAAATGTGTCATTTATAACTTTTATGAGGTGTTTTTTTTCTAAATTAAACTCATAATATGCACAAAATGCTTTAATTTTTTTGTATGAAAAAACGCCAATGCATTCACTTTTTAAGCCTGCTGCGCACGGAACTGCACTGGTTGAACACACCAGACTGCTCAGTGCGCGAGTATACATCCTCGTCATGTCCGACCTGCGGCAGCAAGTTTGACGTTTTTATTTTTTAAATACTTACATATTATTATTTGGTTTTGGTTACTGGAGTTACTGGACTGGTTTAAGAAAAATAATTATGTCACAAAAGAAAAACTATAATCGGCCGGGAGCAACGCAGCCTTTGGTTTGTGATTGTTTGTTTTGTGATATGTTTTTTATTTCCTCGCAGTGGTCGTGAAAAGCACAATGTTTAGTCTCGGCCAAGAGTGCAATAGATGAACTCGTATTATCGAAGGCCGGCCTTCAAACTAACTCGTTCATCTATTGCTTACTTTCCAGCTTCCACAACAATGTAGTATTTTTGGGTATCTCTCCAACACATAAAGTCGGGTGACTTTTTTTCTCGTTTGAATTCATAGTGTGGGGTATCGTTGGATAGATCTTGCACACTTTTACGGAACCCTCCCTACACGGCACGTGGCCCGGACCAACACGTCTAATAACCATTTCCCGTTCTTTACTGTAGGTAGGTAGGTAGGTTTAGGTAGGTTTTTTGTAAAAATAGTTGGATACGGTCTAATTGAGCCGCCTTGCGAATTAGGGACTTCCATAGTATAGAACCGAAAGCCATAGAAATTCTTACTTTATGCCATACGTCAAAGCTTCCCAAGGTAGCTCGCCCAATAAACCCCACTATGGTGTATGAGTACAAAGTATATGAATTAACACCATTGTACTAACGAAACATATTTCCTCATTGCAGGTGAATTCCAGAATACGGCTTATAAGGAAAGTCGATGACGAGTGGTTTTTCGGGAGCCTCCGCAACGGGGCGCAGGGGCTCTTCCCCGCTAACTACGTGGAGGTGAAAGTGCCTCTCGCGGCGGGTGCGGAGGCCCGGCGGAGCGCCACGGCGCTCTACGACTTCGAGCCCGACCAGCCCGGCGACCTACGGTTCCGGCACGGAGACACCATCACAGTCCTCTCTAAACTCAACGACGAATGGTACTATGGGGAATGTAACGGATTCAAAGGACAGTTCCCTTTCAACTACGTTCAAATGAACTCGTGAAGCGTGGTGCCTCTTCGAAACCTCGCTTAGTCTCGTTGGTGAAGGCAAATTTGTAAGTTGTGATGTGATAAACGCTCGAAAGACTGAAGTCGACCATATCGCACCCGAAACCTATTCGTCCGAGTCGGTCGCGTGCGGCAGACGACAGGGATGTAGTGAATAGTTTAGGTAATCGATATTAGAACGAGTGCAATATTGCCATGTATTTGAATGAAAACGTTAGTGAAACAATAAAAAATTCCATAACCGTTAAAAGGCTGCTTGATTTATATTAGGAATCAGGGAGGCTCCTGTGAAGCCATAAGTGTACAATTAATAATTTGCGTTTTCGCACTAATGTTGCCATAATATCGTATTTATTTAGGTGTCTTCTTTAGCACTTTAAGGGCACTATAAAATATTATTAGGAGTAATCGACAAAACTGCTGAATGTAAATAATTCCAATTGTAAATTCAGTATTAATATATGTTTTTAGTTTATTACATTTGTATGTTATTAGGTTTTAGTTTCGATCTGACATTTTAGTAATTGTTATTTTTTAGAATTCAATATTGTTCCGTCCGATGCGTTCATAAAGCTTGGCAAATAATCATATACTTTATATATAAAGTGTGCTTTGTTTCGGCTTGTTTTTTTATCGTTGTTTTTAGTTGATAGTATGAAGTACGAAGTACCTAAACAACAAAGCATCGATCTTGTTGAAACAACGTAGTAATGTGGTCACCGCGTCATTAAATCAAATGATAGCCACTGCCTTATCAACTGCGTCTCGCTATTCGGAACATAAAGAAACCGTAATTATGATAAATCCCGTAATATATTATATTCACAGCTATAATTAGTGTAAATTGTTTTCTTTTTGAAGGGACCATAACTTTAAGTGCCTTGTCTCCAATAATGTGTATATAAATGATCTTATTTATGTAGTTTTAATAAATTCTAATACCAACTTGAATTTGTTTCGATGTCCTAAAATCAACATACACGTATGAAAATGCAAGGAAAAATTCTAGCAACTGGATTTTCATTTAGCGTTCCCGAGAACTAGGCTTTTAGCCTTTTTTTGGTGGCTAGACTCGTAATTAAGGGGCTTGAGAGGCTAAAAGCCTAAAAACTTTTAGTCCTATAGGCTAGGCCTATTTAAGACTACTGGTTGGAGGTCGAAAGGGTCTTGCTATGGCCTAAGCTATTTTAAGGCTAGTCTGAATACAGTACCTAAAGCTTAACCCTCTGAAATGGCTATGGAAGGCTCTTAGTCCTCAAGGCTAAGCTTTTATTCGAGATTATCAACTTTATAAAATTGGTTAACTCTAGTAATTAATTAATTAATTTCCTTAATTTTAAGGTAAGTATTTATAAATTACGGAACAATCCATACTAATATTATAAATGTGAAAGTGTGTGTGCTTGTGTGTTTGTATGTTTGTCCGTCTTTCACGTCGAAACGGAGCGACGGATTGAAGTGATTTTTGGCATAGAGATAGTTTAGGGGCCAGAGAGTGACATAGGCCTCTTTTTATCCCGGAAAATTTTACAGTTCCCGAGAGAACAGCGCGCGATAACCGAATTCCACGCGGACGAAGCCGCGGGAAATTGCTATACAAAAAAGATACGAACATAAGATATTCAATGTGCCTTTCGTCGTGGCTAAATTGTTTTGGCGATACTAAAGTAAAACATTATTTTATTTTATTTTTTAAACACGATAGTTTGTATGGATGGTTGTTTGTTTGGATGTATGTTCGTTACTCTTTCACGCAAAAACTACTGAACGGATTTCCATGAAATTTGGCATACAGGTAATATAATATGTATACCCTAGATTAACATATACGCTACTTTTTATCCCGATATTCCCACGGGATAGGGATAAAATCTTGAAATAACAACCGCTGGGCTTAGAGTCATGAAATGTAGGTAGTCACGGTGGACGTCTTGAACAACACATAAGCTACTTTTTATCCCGATATTTCCACGGGATAGAGATAAAATCTTGAAATAACAACCGCTGGGCTTAGAGTCATGAAATTTGGTATGTAGGTAGCTGGACGTCTGAAATAACACATACATACATAGGCTACTTTTAATCCCGATATTCATACAGGATAGGGATAAAATCTCGAAATAACAACCGCTGGGCTTAGTCATTAAATTTGGTTGGTATATAGATAGCTGGACTTCTAGAATAACGCATAGGCTACTTTTTATCCCGATATTCCCACGGGATAGGGATAAAATTCTGAAATTTCAACCGCTGGGTTTAGAGTCTTGAAACTTTGGACAGTTGTTCTTAAGGCAACCTCAAAGAAGATAACGATATAAATTTTGGGATTTCCCAGGGAAATTTGTAAAATCCGGAATTCAATTGTAACTATCAGATCGAAGTCTTAAAATAAATGCAATGTAAAATACCTACATGTTGTTTATTTCATAATTTATTTGATGATGGCTTTCTTAAGCTGAGTCTCAATAAAACCGACTGCAAAAAAATAAAATATGGAACCGACTACAAAACCCTTGAAAATATTTTTCTAGGTACCTACTCGCTCGAAGTCGATGCCTCAGCACGAGCCAGCAGGAGTGGAACAATAGTCGTCCACCTCACCAACATACTATGGCTTGCTATGGCTTTCAATCCCTCCTGCTGGGTCGTGCTGAGTCACCGACTTCGAGCTAGTAGGTACCTAGAAATATATTTCCAAGGGTTTTGTAGTCGGTTCCATATTTTGTTATTTTTTTGCAGTCGGTTTAACTTTTTTGTTAAAAAATTTCTTTATTTCTCCCTTTTTAGTGATTCGTAGCCAAAGTACATCTCACAACAACGATTACATTAAGCCCGAACACGACTTTGTTACGTTGTTTTATAACAGAGTTCCGTTGCCTACCTTCTGGCTTCATCATCAGATCAGTTCGAAAGAATCATTAACTTAAAGCTTCTTCGTCGCTTTCCTTAGGTATATAATAATCATGATCGTTTCTAGACGAGCGAGCATTACTTAGCTTTGACGAGTTCCATTGGTCATTTACGGTCTTCTTCATCAGGTCCAGGTTACCAAATGATACTTTCTGAATGTAAATGCTTATCTTAATGCGAAAAATGCCAAAATCACCATAGGTGTGCCTATAAAATTTGAGGTTTGCCCTCGATTTCCCCAGGATCCCATCATTAGATCTTGACTTGGTAACAATGGGACCACCTCAGAAGAATACTCTTTCGAATAAAAAAAGAATTTTGAAAATCGGTTCACAATTGACTGAGTAATCGGTGAACATACACAAAAAAAAAGATACAAACAATGGACCATAGAACCTCCTTCTTTTATGAAGTCTGTTAAAAATAGCTTTAGCCTTAAAATAAGCCGATTACTAGAAAAAAAGAATCCATCATAAAAAAGGCCTAACGGCTTTTATAGGCTCATAGACTTTTTAAATTGGCATAGCCCTTTTAATAATACTGACATGGAAATACCGACCCTGTTTTTCATGTACACGCCCAAAGAAACTGACATGTGCTTCTATGGCAGTGTAGATGAAAAACAGGGTCGGTATTATCCGAGCCGGTAAAGAGTGTCGATCGAGTCAAAGACACTAAATTATTTTTTAATATTTTTTATTCTGGACTATGGCACAACTCGTAACCGACCGGACTGTCTTAATTTGGCGGTAAAGAAAACTCTTAATTTTTTAAAAATTAATTGATGTTACTTAATAATCTGATATTTTTTTCTGTTAATTAGAAAGGTTATTCCTATCGATAAAAAAAGTTTTAAGCGTTTCTAAAATTTTCATCCATTCCCCATTATTATGAACTAGTGAGCAGAATAATGACAATGAAAGATTATTTTCATCACATACAGTGAGGTTTATTATATGAACAAAAATAATCTATGCTTAAAAATATTTACAATTACAACTTAATGTCAACATACCCTGTTCGCTTTTCAACCGTTGCTTTAGAATAAACATCGCTGAAAACGTTGGAGGCAAGACGAGTCCGATTGCGTCGTGCGATTTGAGAACTAAAACTTAAGTATGCTGTATTTACAGGTAAGTAATATTAGAACGTGACATGTACACCGACACATGCAAAACAAATCCTCAATCACAACATGTTGAAAAGGGAAAAGAGGGCGGGATTTTTGCCAAGTATTGACTAATTTATCTAATAACACAGTCCCGAACATTGCCTAGTATAAATTTCCCGATTTTACAAAATTACACATAATTTTTCGCTGCTATGTACGAAATGAAATGTAAAACCCTTGGTTTTATCTTGGCCATTTTTAGTAGCGTGAAAGATGCTATATGTATTTTAAAATGAGGTTGCAGCGGGTGGTCTCGTCTAACTGAATGCAGCTCGGATTATGTTCGATCTTCACTTGTCGGTCAGCGGTCTGACCAAGACTTTTTTCCGCGACAGCCAGTGAACGTTTCTGTGTCCCATCCCAACTAGTACCCGCACAGTCAGACCGAGTGTCATACAAACTATTTGACCGGATGACAGGATACAGACCGTGTTTTGTGCGACAAATCCTTATAATGCAACAAGAAATGTAATCCGTTGAAAAATGCGGTAAACACTAAATAGAAAAACTTCACTAGTCTTCATTAATCACACTTTGTTTAATTAAGTGTGTCGCATTTTTTAACATAAAACAAGTACATCAGCAGCTGGCAAGAGAGCTTCTAATATGAAATCGATTTTTTAATCACCTCAATGTTACAAAAATATGTACATATACCTTAACCTTGGCTGCGCAGTAATTAATAAGGTTTGTGCACATACTTTTTTAAATATTGGTGATTTGAAGAGTAATTGTAGTTAAATCACTGGATTAAAAAATTGATACAAACGACTTGATGCAAAATATGATTATTTAATGATCGCGTATGAATTCGCCGCTAGAGGCGCTAGTGTAGCATGAGGTCTCCGAAATGTCAAATCTCATAGGTTTTGGGTGAGCTATGCGGGTTTATGCCAAAATCGCCATAGGTGTGCCTATAAAATTTGAGCTTTGCCCTCGATTTCCCCAGGATCCCATCATTAGATCTTGACTTGGTAACAATGGGACCACCTCAGAAGAATACTCTTTCGAATAAAAAAAGAATTTTGAAAATCGGTCCACAATTAACTGAGTAATCGGTGAACATACACAAAAAAAAAGATACAAACAATGGGCCGAATGGATGAATTCGCCGCTAGAGGCGCTAGTGTAGCGTGAAGTCTCCGAAATGTCAAAACTCATAGTTTTTGGGTGAGCTACGCGGGTTTATTTGTAATTGGAATGATTATGTGAATACGTTACGGGGCAAAAAATGACTGTTTTGAGACAGGCTTGTCTTTCGGAAACTTTTGTCCTCCCTTTTTTCCGTACAAAACGGGACTACGCAAACGCAAATCTGTGGTTGCTCTATATTTTTATGGTACGGTTTTAAGGTGTATTAAATATGATTTTAATTTAAACTTTGTTTTCACGCCCGTAATAACAGACTTTGAAAGCCACACTTAAAAACCTCACGCAACAGTGGCGCCATCTAGAAAAACAAAAAACGATAGCCCTCATTGCTTTCATACGGCAGTTTTAAGGTTTTTTTTTTAGTACAAAAATTGCGTAATAGCAAAGTATTAATTCCAGTTTATAAAAATGGAGCTCCACAAATAAACACCAGAATCTATTAGTTGGATATTCTTATTGCTGTGTTGTTTTTAGGATTCGCTCACAGCCGATATGAACGATCTCATGTTCTTGTAAAATAAGAAAGCCCTAGTTAGCATTAACATAACATAATCACCATTAACTTCAATCAACGTTATGTCTCCAGTTACCCATGTTCTAAGTTTCAACAACCATTAGACCATTCTGCAAATTCTTAAATATAAATACACATTAAGATAACAGCATTTATTTTCAACAAATGGAAGCTTGCAGTTTTCATAAGGTGACAAACTACATACATGAAAAGCATGTAATAATTTCGCTATTTGATGTCCCATTTCATTCATTTAAATTGATATAGACTACGTCTACATAGTTAAAGTCGGTCAATCAAGATTTTAACACTTGTGAGCCTTAGTCATATGCATAAGGTTCAAAAGCGTTGATATCTAAGGGTCGTATATGATGGCCGTCTCTAAGGGCTCGGATTCATTCCGTATTGCGCAAGCGTACAATTTTTAGCTCGTAAAATGCGGAAATAGCAAGCGTTAAGAAAAATACTAGAGCAGCTCAGTAGCTTTCAAGACGTTCGCTACCCGTTCATGTAGTAGGGTGCAATCCGATATAAAATCCCATATTTTAAACATACACAACTTCCCATCTAAAGCAGTACGCGCCTAATATGATAATCGTAGCTAACATATTTGTCGGCTTGGCCATGCGATTTTAAAATTCAATGTTCGAATAACGAAGACACGAGTTATCCACGAGGATTACCAGACAACAAAAATACGTTTTTGAAAACTCTGCTTTGCAATATGTCTGAAGAACAGAAGTTTTCGTGAGATTCTTAGGTGTTAATACTGCTCGTAACAATCAGGAGCTGTACATACTTATTACATTGTACTGTCGAAATTAATGACTAGCACCGAGTTTTACTAAGACCTGAGGACATGTTTTTTAACGCGCTCGAAATCACAATCGCGTATAGATTCTTTCTTCTAAACGGTATAGATAGTATGACAGTAGAAAGAGATGGTTAATGCGATTGCAAGCGCCCACGCGTTAGAAAATAGTTACACCAGGCCTCTATATCATAAGTAACAAGTGCTACAAATCAGGATAATTGTCACTTTTTTAACAGACTTTAAAAAAGGAGGAGGTTATCAATTCAGTTGTTTTTTTTAAATGTTTGTTACCTCAGAACTCAGTCATTTATGAACCAATTTGTATTTTTTTTTTGCATTTGTCTAGGAATGTCTTCAATTAGGTCCCATAAGCACCAAATCAGGATCTGATGATTGGATCTTAAGGAAATCGAGGGAACTCTTTAAATGTTGTAGGATACCTTTAGTAAATTGTATATGTTTAGTAGTAACTCGCGCATTTGCTCTTGAAAATCATCGTTTGGTGAAGTGGAACTGATGATGAACACAGTTGACCATCGGAGTTACTAATCAATAACATTTCACGGGTTGAATTTTAATTACTTTAACACAGTTGCTGAACAATTTATGCTCCTCGTAATGCATATGGTAAAACGGGTGGTGAAGCACAAGGACTCCTCAATAATGAACGTCTCTGCATCGGAAAAAGTAATCTTTCGTAAAAGTTGACGAGCAGTTAATATTAAACTATTGTATCTTAGATTATTTAGATTAAAAAGCGTGAAAAAAAATTTTATAACAAAAAATTCAACTGACTACAAAAAACCATCAAAATAATTTTCTACCAGTCTGACGTTGGTTGGTGTCTCAGCACGAGCCAGCAGGAGTGATTGAAGCCCAACATATAGTGCGTAGGTGAGGTAGATGACTATAGGTTAACTCTTGCTGGCTCGTGCTGAGGCACCAACATACTTCAGACTGGTAGAAAATTATTTTGATGGTGTTTTGTAGTCAGTTCAATTTTTTGTTACATTTTTTTTTGTATGAGAGACTTAACAATTACGTAGAATTGTAACACTTGTAACTTTTGTGTTATAGGGGGCAGAAGTATCAGTTTATATTCTAAATAGAACTCGGTGCATGTCATAGGCTATTTCGTAGTTAATAAATAACACGATTAAAACGCCATAGAATCCTCTAGTGAAACATTTGATAGTCTGATAACCTTCATGGTCGATTTCTTGACTTATGAATATGGTATTTACAAGATGTGCCGTCTGGCGAACCTAGTCCGGCCTGTAGATGGGTATTCGGGGGATGAACTCGATGAGCAGGACATACTCCATCATGGAGGAGGAATCGCAGTGCTGCTTGGTGAGCCGCCAGCGGAGCCCTAATTTGTTGTACAGCCGACTATTTTCCCACTCTAGAAGCTTGTTCAACGAGTGCTGCGTCTGAAAAAGCAATTTTGACTTATACTAAATATACTCAAACCTTACTTTAATGTTTCTGCCTAAAATACCACTTTCACAAAACACCTTCATTTTTCAAAATACTACATTACCTTTTTTTATTATTCCACCGTCACATTGACATTAAAACCTAATTTAAATTATCAATAAAACTATTGAACTTAGGTTTAGGAATGAATAATGCACATATTCAATTATTTTCAACGAAAAATTATTGTTTTTAGAATATAAGACAATGTTTGCATGGCAATGAATCTGCTTAGACATGTCATGGCACATCAGCACTATTTATAAGACCACCCCTAATATTTTATTTTTTCTATCTCCTACTGGTTTGACACCCATATTGGGAATATGCATATCTTTTAAGCCTTTCTGTTAAATATAATCTTGAAAATGTAAAAAGCTATAATACTGATTTTATCTTTAATAAAGTCAGAGTACAATATCAGCATTATATTTGCAATAGTAACTGGGCAATAAGAATCTAAATAAATAAAATATGAGTAAGGACTTAATTCTACAGTCTGTTCAATATAGGAATGGACAGAAGGAAAATAGGTTCTTTATAGTGCATGCTTTAGGAAGTCATTTAATAAATTTAATTTTTTTAGTGTACGGTCCAAACATATATAACGAGGGATTTCAAAGAAAAAAATCCGATTTATCCATATTTGTGAGTAAATTACATACATAAGTCAGTAGAATATAAATAAAAAAAAAATTTTTTTTTTTAAAGGAAAACTGGTGGATTCCTTCTCATTCCTTAGTTTTCCAATAGATAGTAAGCCTATCTTAAAAACTAGGAACTATGTAATTGTTCAGCAAAAACTACTTTATGTCCTTACCAGTGTTTCAACCTATCTCCATCCACATTTTATCTAAATTGGTTCAGCAGTTTAAGCTTGAAGAAGTAACAGACAAACAGAATTGCTTTCATATTTATAATGTAAGTAAGGCAGGCTGGAATTGCTGATCAATTTTTATATAAGTGGGTACCTAGCAGCAACTATTCTTCAATTCAATTCAATTCTTGAAAGTATAGCTCCATCAATAGTATCAATGATTCCGCCAATATAGAGGTTGGAAAAGACACTATCAGTTAGCCATTGTTCCGTAGCTTCAGCGTGCGGTAAACTATTCTTTTACACATGGTATGCAAATGAGACACCAAATGGCTACCAGATGGTAAGTGATTACCACCACCTATGGACTCCTGCAACACCAAAGGAGTACAAAAACATTGTGTACTTTGAGAAAACATTTTACCCTTTTACTAAGACAAATGACGGGCCAGAGAGAGCATCCGAGGGTACAGCAGCAGCAGACACAGCCACAGAACAGCCATTTGACATTGACAGGTAGAGTTTTCTTTAGCACGCTGTTGATGCGTGCCACTGTGGCCTGGTATTCTTCTGGGGCCACACGAGACTGCAGCCCTGATGGGAACTCAGCGTGAAACCGGTTACTTAAACCGAAACTGGAAATAAAAACAATAAATCATATTATAGAATTATTTGCAACAGCACAATAAGATCTCCTTCTCGTAGGTTTGAATAGAATTGTCAAATTTCTAATAAAAAAAAGGAAAGTAGTTTGTGCTAATTGTTTTTTATTCTATTTGACTGGATGGCAAACAAGTAAGTGGGTCTCCTGATGGTAAGAGATCATCACCCCCCATAGACACCTGCAACACCAGGGGTATTGCAGATGCATTGCCAACATAGAGGTATAGGATACCGCAAGTGCCAGTAATTTCACCAGAAATTGTGCAGAAAATTAAGTAGCATAATTACAATGCTCTGTTAATTACTATTAACATGTAGTTTACAAAACTCAATGATTTAAAAATTATAGATCCATTAGATTATTAGATATTTGACTCCTTGTTCAAAATGCTAAAATTTTACAGCAAATGTAGGTCCTTTACATCCCAAGTAAACTTAGATTAATTAAATACATATCACCCAATTTAACATATATAAAACATTTTTGTTATCAAAGAGATTGTAAAAGATCTTCTACACATAAGAAATACTACTAACTTCTATTTATAATAATGAGTCAGTGTACAAAGTTGTTTATTTAAATCACTGTTCACGGTAAATAAGGTAATGGCATAATTTGAAAGTTTATTTAGCTCAGACGATAACATGACCTTTGTACAGGAATAACAATGATGAATGATCTTGAGTTTAAACATTTTGCACAAAGCTACAGTTATTTTGAATGCATTATTCCTTGCAAGAAAAACGTAAGTAAACAATATAAAGTAAGTATAAAGTACCTGTTCTAGTATGAATTAAAAACAATAACACATTTTTATTGCTCAGAATAAGGTGTAGTAATTATTATACTTCAGAACTTCAGGGTCATTGGCCAGTCAAAGAGGTTTCAAGAGCATAAGACTGTCAATCTGTGGTCAGTGTCCTGCGCCAATGTAAAGTCCTTAAAGTGATAGGTCGTACATAACAAAGGGCTACGACATGATACCCTTACCTTACGTCAACAGGTTGTTTAAAGGTTTAAAAACTTCGGTTTTGTATGAGCTATTAGCTCCAAGCATCTAGCACAGAAGAAAGGGAGAAATAAGACCTTACACTGTCATGTTACCAGCTCCCCGCACGATTATTGGATCAGGCACTAATGTCACATGAGTTTCTTCTATATTCTCCTCACTTTCAGTCTCATCAGGGTAAATTGCATCAAAATCTGCCATTTTACTTAATCACTAACTTAAATAAAATACGATCTTGTATATTTTTAACACATAACAAAGCACAATTTTTGTTTGTTGAATTACAACATTCATGGAAGAAAATCTGAGTGACGTTTTCAAACACAAATGTTGTGTTACAACACGGTAAAATGAAAGTACCCCGTGAATGGAAATCAATCAATACGTTACTTTCTGAGCACCGAAAAATACTGCATTTTAGTCAATTAATAATTGCTTATTTATATGATGAAAGTATCCAATTTTTTTTATTATGTTGTTATTATATACATTGTATAGTTCATGATAAATTATTTTGCAATGTTCTAAGGAGTTTTTGATGAGGTGGTAATTCCGGTTTTTCGTAGTTTTATTCATTGCCAATAGATGGCAGAAGTAGTACATGTTAGTAGTTGATAGTCCCACTACTATGCAATAGATAGCGGAATAAACGAAAAACATCATTTCTAACTATGAATGAACTACCGCCGAACGCTTTGAGCCGAACGGGGCTATTTTTTTCAACTCTAGTATTTTTAAGTAGGTAGTTTTTAGGCAGGTATGTAGGATATCTAACTTTAGTTGTGTAATAGAATTGGATTATAATTTCATACATAACAATTGTAGCTATACCCTACCAGGGTGCATAATTTCTGTAAGTACTAGTATAAGTCTTATGTTTTATGTTTTTGCCAAATAAATGAATAAGTACTGAAAAAAAAATATCCTCGTACTTACATATTTTCTGTCTGGTACTGTTTACTTATGGTATAATAGTACATTGTATCTTAAGAGCAGTAAATAAGGAATTACGAACGAGGGTCTATTAAAAGCCCAAAGTCTGACTGAATAAAATATTATTTACCTATTAGGTCGTCGAAAACGCATTTATTAGGTGATCAATAAAATCATACCTTTTTTAGGTTTCTGGAGCCAAAATGGCAAAAATGGAACCCTTATAGTTTCGCCATGTCTGTCTGTCTATCTGTCTGTCTGTCTGTCTGTCTATCTGTCTGTCTGTCTGTCTGTCCGTCCGCGGCTTTGCTCAGGGACTATCAATGCTAGAAAGCTGTAATTTTGCGCGGATATATATGTAAACTATGCCGACAAAATGGTACAATAAAAAAAAAATTTTTTTTAGGGTACCTTCCATAGACGTAAAGTGGGAGTGATTTTGTTTTTCTCATCCAACCCTATATCGTTGGATAGATCTTTTCAAAGGGGTAGGAGTTTGCTAAGACGATTTTTCGATTCAATGATTTGTTTGCGAAATATTCAAACTTTAAAGTGCAAATTTTCATTAAAATCAAGCGTCCTCCCTCTCAAATCTAAACCCGTGGGTGGAAAAATTTGAAAAAATTCAGGATGGTAGTAAGTATACCAAACTTACAAGGAAAAATATAACGGCTAAGTTTGCTTGAGAATTATTAGTAGCTAGTTTAAGAGTAGGTAAATAGCAGCCTATGGTACCTAGGTATAAAATATACCTACCTTAACTATGGAAGATTCCGTATAAAATACGAAATCCTTAGAAAAATATTACTTAATTTTTTCAGCTACGGAACCCTATTTCGGGTTCGGGCTCTTGACTCTTCAAAATGTAATAGGTAGCTATCAGCCTCTGGCATCAACCAAATAATGGTCTCTCAATTTTTAAACAAGATCCTATCAAATGAATATGTCGCTAAAGTAGTTTTACTATTACTTATTCTGTGGCTAAAGGCGAACTTTCAAGTTGACAGACACGGCTATTGGCATTATTGTTTTAAAGTTGTTTTATGACATGCAAACGTTTAGATTTTAGGGTGGTAGACCACATATTGGCTGATGGCTACCTCGATCGATGCATGAAAAATATCTAAATCACAATTATAAATTCCTGAAAATCATGTACCTACATCTAATAGATCTTTGAATAGCTAAATAATTAATTTTCAGATACGTTGTATACTGTGCAACGGGCGATAGTACCTACAACCTAGAAACATAGCATTGTCCTTCGCCATTTAGGTCCATTATTATTAAATGGTCTGTGAGTAGGTCTTATACTCGTACGACCACTATCACATATGAGCTGATAAAGCACAGCTGTGACCCAAAAACCTAACTCGTGTTATACAGCTATTATAATTCTAAGCTTAGGTATAATATTTATGATAAAAAAACTCATTTTGTCTGTACTTATTTTAGAACCGACAAAATTACACTAAATTACATCGTTTCTTATTGTATTACAGAACAGAATGACGGTAATTTTTTTTTAGGGATGGAACACAATAATAAATTAAAATTAGACTAATTTAAAAGTATTAATAAAAGTAAAACAAACTAATAACTAAAGTATAACTAAAATAAATTTGAAAAAGTATCCCCCGCGGCATGGACCCAAAGATGCTGGCAGCATTTCCTCGCTGTATAGCAATGCTGATACGTTGTGCGAGGAAGCTGCCAGCTCTATGGTCCCCTGAGATATCCGACAGACGTTTTGATAATTCTTTAAATATAATTTTTGCGCTGGGCCCCGACGGGCCTAAGGTCTCAACCCCGAATGGAACAAAGACGGTTGTTTTTCTTTCGTTTAATTTTGAGTTGAATTAGATCCGGAATCTAGGAACAATGTTGATGGCCATGCCACGCCACTTTTTATGCCAACTTGCAAAAGTTTCGATTCGCACACCCGTCTGCTGCCTTTTTTAACCGACTTCAAAAAAGGAGGAGGTTCTATGTTCCAATGTTTGTATTTTTTATGTATGTTCACCGATTACTCAGTCAATTGTGGACCGATTTTGAAAATTCTTTTTTTATTCGAAAAAGTACTCTTCTGAGGTGTCCTATTGTCAATTGTAGAATCCTTCGCTACATGCTGGATTCAATGTACCGTCCTCCGGTAATTAGGTATACTTACATAATTTTGCTCCCTTGTGACACAAAAAAAATTTTTTGATCGACTCGCCTTAAGGGTCAAAGACCCTATGTTTTTGCCTTGTTTACTACTTAGCTTTTCATTTTTAAATTTTATAAAAGGTGCTTTGTAGGAGCTTGTGTCACTGTTTTTTCATTTTACAACGCAAACCTATAGGATAAGCTAGTTCAGCAAATAGTGAAGGGTATACTTACCTCCAAGTTGAAACAAATCAAAGTTTTTTACAAGGCGGGCGGTTATTATATGTCCTATAGATAGACGATAGGCACCTGCGCCTGCAGGGCTACTAAGAAACTCGAAACTCGAAGTTCGTGTAGCACCGACCCTCTCGCTCTCGTATTAAATAGTATAAGTGTCGGAGGGACCGCACAACACGAACTTCGAGTTTCAAGTTTCATAGTAGCCCTGCTGCGCGTGTATAAAACAGCCGCACGCGCACCCGTTAGCGTCACTGGCACGTTGGATCACACCGCACGCAACATGAAGGTACACTATGTCATATGGGGAGGGACAAAATTATGGGCCTGTAGGGAAACTGCCTTTTTACATCCTTTTGTTAGCTCATTTCACTCAAAGAAAACGTTCTTTTATTTTTAAAAATAAACAAAACTGCATTCAAAGAGTTTCTAAAACTAATTAAAATTTTCTTTCATGTTCTTTGTATTAAAATTAATGTTAACAGCGCAAGTGTCATACCATAATGTTCTTCCTTGTAAAGCAAAGCGATGATAATATTACTTTTTCTGTGAAAAGGTTCTAAGTGAGTCATGGTTTAGTTAGTTCGATCGTACATATTTTAATGGAAGTACTATTTTTCTCAATTACTTAAGTAGACTAGAAAATTGTGAGAGGGTTGGACCTACCATCTTTGAAGCAAATCATAGCTCGATTTCAATGAAAATTTGCACTTTAAAGTTGAATATTTCGCAAACAAATCACTGAATCGAAAAATCGTTTTAGAAACCCTCCAATGGTGTTAAAAGACCTATCCAACTCTACCCTATACTATAAGGTTGGATAAGAAAAAAAAAACACCTCCACTTTACGTCTCTGGTAGGTATGTACCTACTCTAAAAAAAAATATTTTTTATTTTTTATTGTACCATTTGGTCGGCATAGTTCACGTATATATTCATGCAAAATTTCTAGCATTGATAGTCCCTGAGGAAAGCCGCGGACAGACAGACAGAATAACAGACAGACAGACATGGCGAAATTATAAGGGTTCCGTTTTTCCCATTTTGGCCCTAAAAAAGAACTCTCTTCCAGTTCTTAGCTCTCGCCCTGATCGCGGTGTGGTGGCAGGCGGCCGCCGGCGTGGTCCCGGTGTCCCCGTACGGGTACGCGAGGCCTGCGTTGGCGCCGCTCGCCGTGCCGCATCCGTACGCCGTGCCCGCGGTCGCACGCGTCGCGTCCGTCGCTCCCGTCGACGAGTATGACCCTAACCCGCAGTATTCGTACGCGTATGACATCCAGGATGCATTGACTGGTAAGTATGTGCGTGCACAGGCCTTAGTCATCGAGGCGCCCCGGGCGAGTCATACCTTTGACACCCTTTTATATACAACAAGCGATGAAATGGCAGGCCGTGATTGTTAGACATAGAATACTCACTCATAATACTAACTCCTGCGATCGTTAGATCGTTAAAAAAAGTGTTCAAATTAAGTGGTTAAGTTGAGCTGGCGCGCGCGGCGCGCTGTAGTTGGTACCACGTCCCGGTCGCTCCCCCCCTTAGGCTGTGTTTGCACCAGAGATGTGCGAGGTCAAAGCCAAAAGTCAAAACTCAAAGTCAAATTATCTTTATTCAATTTAGGCTGTAACAAGCATTAATGAATGTCAAAAAAATCCGGCAAGAAACTCAAAGAGGTACGTGTTTTTCACGAACGAAACGCCTCATTTACCTATCCTCCGCAAAACACAGCTGTGTAGAAACAGCTAAGCGGAGCGAGGGTAGATGAATGAAGCGTTTTCAGTGTATCCAAAATGTAATCCTATTTTTGCAGGCGACTCCAAGAGCCAGCAGGAGTCTCGCTCCGGCGACGTGGTGCAAGGTTCGTACTCGCTGGTGGAGCCGGACGGCACGCGCCGCGTCGTGGAGTACACCGCCGATCCCCACAACGGGTTCAACGCCGTCGTGCACAAGGAGCCCCTGGGCGCCGTAAAGGCCGTTGCTCCCGCTTACATCCACTAACTTGACAAACATTGGCGGCTAATTCTACGAGCGTTTCAACCGCTATCAGTTTCCTGTCGTATATATTGAAGAAATGAGAAACCGTAAGCAAATATTATAAAGTAATTGTGTCCCATGCACACCATCACCATACCTATCGTTTTACAAAATCAAGTAAATGTTCAGTATAAGCGACAGGAAAGTGATAGCGGTTGAAACGCTCGTAGAACTACCCTGGTGTAACAGGGTCTCTAGTTGCCAGTTTCATTAGTACCATTATATGTAGTGGTCCTGATCCGTTGTAGGAGTATTCGCAGTACTATGAAAGCAAAAGGAACTATTGCGAAAAATCCTACTATGAAAAAAAAACCTACTATGAGAAAAAGTTGAACTTAATAAGCCCGTTATATAAATCTCTGACAAACAGCAGGAGCGATACTGGAGAGGCTGGAAATTGTATGTGAGTTGTTACTGCAGTTGGTGTTTTCTTTCTATGCTGGCATAGCAATACACCAAAATGGCTACGTCGCACCCGCTTTTTTGGCTAAGGCATAGGCTAAGTTCTTACTTGCCCTGCAGCCCTAGTTATGCCAATGCTGATCCTTAAGAATCCAAATGAAATTAGTTCTATATTTGGATTTGTTGGAAGTTTTCTTGATCCGAGATTATAGGTGTATTGTTAAAGTTATAAAACACCTTTAGAATTTGACACATACTATGTTATGAGCGTATGCGTAAACAGTGTGAAGCTGCACTAAAATTAAATTAAAGCTCACGTGATGAAAAGCTCCGAAGTGCTACTTAAAGAGATTTATTTATAGAACTGGAAATTGAAAAATTGCATGTACCTTCAAAATATATGTTTTTTTTAGTTTATATTATTTTAAAAGTATGTATGAGTACATACGTTTGGACGGATGAAGTATGCGGGAGATAGAAGGGGAAAGGCAATCGTTTTTATATCACTTCTCAATATCCTTGAACACTTAAAGAAATATTAGAGTATCATTTAAAATGTTTAAGACTATAAGTAAATTGGATGTCGTAATAGCAATTACAGTGATTTACGCTACTTTAACCGTCGATGTTACTATTCGCCAACGTGACCTGACCATATTTATTTGTATGTACATATAACTTATTGTTAAATGTTGAGTATTATAGCTAAGGTAATAAATAAGAGGAATCAAATTGCTTCGTTTTATTTCTTCCTTTTAAACCAGTATAAACCACTGTCAAATTACATGACTCTATACCCAGCGAATGAGTGTTCGCAATTTTATCCCGACCCCGTGAGAATATCGGGATTAAATGTAGCCTATGTGTATAAATGTATAGTTATCTTCATACCAAATTTCATGCAAATCCGTCCAGCCGTTTTAGCGTGACAGAATAACAAACATACATGCACACTCACAAACTTTAGCATTTTATAATATTATAGTAGGTAGTATGTATAGCAAAAATATGCATATTGTCGTCTACACTCATTATCATTACAATTAAGCATACATTCGCTATATGTAATGAAGCTTTATGGCACTACGTGACTGCATCAACGCATAAAGCAACCTGCAACATGTGTATACTGTGTGTGTACTCGCGGCCGCGCCCATGCAAATGGCAGTTTGCGTCGCCGCATAGACTAGTAGACGGAGAGCGGACTGCAAAATCTCGTACCTACTTGATACCGCGATGAAATGCACAATGGTTTCCCATAAAACTGATGCTGAGGCCGAATTTGATAGTCTGCCGCGGCGGGACCTGCCGAAAGTACCAAAAAAATAGTCACTTCTGTCCGTTTCCGAATTTCGGAGTAGCCCCGCAGAGCCTATATAGTTAGTTACTACGAAGTGCAAAGTTCGAACTTTGCATCTTGCCGTCCGTAATTATTCAATACGAGAGTGAGAGGGACGGTACGACACGAACTTCGATTTTCGAATTTCGTAGTAGCCTCTCAGGTATACTCTCGCGGGCCCAATGCGGATTAGGAACTATACACCTACGCACACCATTGAATTCTTAAGTAAGCGTGTACCTACAGGTTTCCTCACGAAGTTCATGGTTAATTTCACACATAATTTCGCAATTATAATATGTTATTCTTATTTTGTACATTATAAAAATTTAAATTAAACAACATTTTTTTAGGCATAGCGTAATGCGTAATTTTATTTAGAAAATAGCTTTGCTTACCACCCAAAAATCACACACAATGTCAGTTTGTCTGTACCTCCGCTCCGTTTGCTTTTCTTGTTGCACTCTGTACCCTGTCCTCTCGATGTCAACCTCCGTAAGAACTTTGCTTTGCGAGTGCTCCTAAATAGGAGCATCCCTAAGTTTTATCACTATCTGACAACTGTCAATAGTGGATTTATTGTTGAATAAATGCTACTACATTATAGACTCTCTTGAAGTTTATTTTGGAGATTCCTCAACTTCGTTGTGCCTAACAGCAGGGAACACACTATCGATTCCACTGGCCAATCAACAGTCATTTTTAAATTTGACAAGCTCTAAAGACTTTTTATTTAGGTTTTTAGTGCCAACCCTGCATGTTGCCTAATCTAGAGCGCTCGTAAAAATTAGGCTTGACCTGGACCTGACTCGACTAACAATGCCACTAAACGTTCACAGCCAAATAACATACAAGTACTCCATTAACACAGCTCTAAATTATTCAAGTGTTATTAAGTAGTAGTTTTATGTACGGTCAAGGAGTTTAATTCGTAAGCCACCATGGAACCATTTCACAGTAAACGTCATAGTGACATCGCATTAATTAACAAGGAAAATCTTAATGACTTTTCCTTTGAAAAGGTTCCATTGTGGCTCATGAATTAAGGTCCTTGACCGTACATAATTAGTATATAACTACTTTTGTAAATGGTGATAGTTTGTTTGCTAACGCTACTTATTTCCTTTTTAGGGTTCCGGATTAGGAACGCCTATTTCCTTTGGTTTTGCTTTGAAAATGAACTCGTAATGAGTTAGAAACGCGTTAGTATTATTATCTGTGTTTGTGATAATTGGGTCTGTGTGACATAAACGCGATGTTTTAAATGGAAGTGGAGGAGGCTGAGGTTTACTAAGGTTTAGAGTTCATAAACTTGTAAACAAAAATTTGATCAAAAGTATATGAACATGCTTCTACGCCGTTAACAATAGAGTCATGTTCAGATATCTTTGCTCAAAATTTTGCTCACAAGTTTATGAACTCAAGTGTATTTTCACGTACAGTAGCGGAGAAGTAACGTAAAAGGTTTTACTTGTAATTTATTAAAAAAAATCGTGATGTAATAAGTACATTGGTTTGTGGCATTGGAGTCGTATATGTTACCTAGAAGTCCTACAGACTTGCCTAAAATGTTATAAGACGTCAATATTTTGTTTGCGTAACACCACTAGATGTGGCACTGGTCTAATGATTTGGTCATGTTTGGTCTAGTTTTAATTGGTGTTCCGTACCTCAAAAATAAAATAAGAAATCCTTATAGGATCATTATATTGTCCGTCCGTCCGTCCGTCAGTCCAGGCCCATAAACTATGAAGTCCAAAATTCGAACTTCGTATCTTACCGTCCCGCTGACGCTAATATTATTTAATACGAGAGTGAGAGGAACGGTACGATAAGAACTTCGATTTTCGAATTTCGTAGTAGCCCCGCAGCCCCTTTTTCTCAGGAATGCGTGAAAGGCACAGAATAGATAATAGTACAAGTGAAGGTATCAAGCTGAAATTAATATCAAATAAGTACGCAATCCTTGAAACAGTGAAATAAATCAGAACTTCTATTCTATGTTATCAAAAGATACAGTTATCATTAGAAAAATATTATGTAATTTTTTCGTAATGGCTACGGAACCCTATTTTGGGGCGTGGCCGACACGCTCTTGGCCGGTTTTTCTGCATATCGTCATACGGGTATTAAGTAAGTAATTTCATATCAAATGAATTTGGTCTTTATTCAAGCCTCATTAATTACCCAAAAGCAAGAGTGGATGCGTATAGTCTACGTCGAATCAAAATTTATGTAATACTTATAACATTGAACAAAGAAGGTTCCGTACTAATTTGTGGATATGTCATAGTATAGTAGATTAATATTTCAAAATAACTTTTTGCGAGCCATGAAATCATGTTTTTTGCAGCTGATTTTGTCTATGAATTTTGGTGAGCGATCGTTCGCCCGTTGATGTCTTTTATAAGGAACCTAACAAGGTTGTCCTTGATTAAACTTGTCTTTAAGATTTACAATTTACTCATTTTAAGCAAATGTGTTAATTGTGAACACTACATCAATCAGTACAATTACAATAATTCAATCGAATTTATTTCCACTTGCCCTTGTCTTGGAGACGCTAATTGGACAATTTCCGCCGATGTGAACGCTGTGTACTGTATGTCGACTTATCGGTGCTCAAAATACTTGACGCTCCACAAAGATGCGTTTCCACCTAGGTATAATGTGCCCTCGCATGTGTAATGTTTTGTGAGAAATGTGTTTTTCATTAATCAATAGAAATGCTGTGATTAAGCCTCTAGTAAAATATTACCAAATAATTTAGTTTTGTTTTTTACCCGACTGCCCGAAGGAGGGTTATGTTTCTCTAATATGGGGAAGAGCTATAATAGGAAGATTTTTCCAGGAAGGTAATAAGTTATTTTAAGCAACGGTTTGGAAGTTAGGCATCCAGAAAATGACGCTTCAGCCATTTTGCGTCACTGTGCTTACGGCATTTTTGTGGGCACATTTTTGCTAAAACAGTAGATTCCTTTACAGTTTCCAGAGTATCTAGCAGAAGTACAATTCACTTATTACAATTCACAAAGTTACAATTCTTAAAAAATATGACCAAGAAAATGAGGCGGTTGAAGCGCTCGAAAAATGATCCGTCGGCGTTTTTCGAACAACGCGATAAAATCGTAACGCTTGAGGCTGAGGCAAGCATTTTTATCATCAAAAATTGGGAAGCTTTAGCCATGTTCGCTTAGCCACACACGCTTAGGCTCATAAAGCCTATATGACATTTCTTTATTTTTTTCATTATTATTACTTACTGTGCGTAGTAAACAAGGCGGGAGCGCATTTTTTCACTTTTTAAGTCCTATTATCGAAAGTCCGAAATTTTTCTCATACCATTTTACATCATAATGATCACTCTTCATTATCATTTTTTTAATACTAACGATTGAAACTCATAATCATCGGAATTCATAATATAACTATTCATACACCTTGTTTATAAACCCCCTTGCAAAAAAATAGGCACCTATGGTTTTTCAGATTTTCAGGCATTGAAGCTTAGAAAGTAAGCTTTCATGCACATAAAATACAAAAACCATAGGTGTCCGTTTTTTTTGCAAGGGGGTTTACTAATATTGGTTTTCATATATTTTCTTATACTAACAATCGAAACTACTAATCATTCTAATTCATAACGCCAATATTCATAATTTTGCTAATACTAATATTTTTTTTCATATATTTCTTAATCATAAGTGTTATATATATAATACGCATTATTGAAATTCAGAATGTCAATAATCATACATCTGCTGTATAAACATATATTTAAGTATTGTCATATATCTTTTAATCCTTAGTGTAAATAAAATTGGATAGGTAAAAATAAAAAAACTGGCCAAGAGCGTGTCGGACACGCCCAAAATAGGATTCCGTAGCCATTCCGAAAAAAATAAGTAATATTTTTCTAAGGATTTCGTATTTTATACGGAATCTTCCAAGTTTAGGTATATTTTATACCTTAGGCTGCTATTTACTCTTAAACTACTAATAATTCTCAAGAAAACTTAGCCGTTATAGTTTTCCTTGAAAGTTTGATATACTTACTACCATCCTGATTTTTTTCAAATTTTTTCACTAACCGGTTTAGATTTTAGAGAGGGCACTTTCAAGTTGTTAAATTTGCACTTTCAAGTTGAATATTTCGCAAAGAAATCACTGAATCGAAAAATCGTCTTAGCAAACCCCTAATGGTTTTAAAAGACATATCCAATGATACCCACACTATAGGGTTGTATGAGAAAAAAAAACCCCACTTTACGTCTATGGGAGGTACACAAAAAAAAAATTATTGAGTTTTTTTATTGTACCATTTTGTCGGCATAGTTTATATATATATCCTTGCAAAATTAATTACAGCTTTCTAGCATTGATAGTCCCTGAGAAAAGCCGCGGACGGACAGACAGACAGACAGACAGATATGGCGAAACTATAAGGGTTCCGTTTTTGCCATTTTGGTTCCGGAACCCTAAAAATAGGCAAGAGTAACGGATGCTCGGAAGAGACGGGTGTACTCGTACTCTCTTTTTTCGGCGAAATATGTTTGGCCAAATTGTCAATAACATTTGGCCAAATATTGGAAAGTTTTACTTCAAAATTTGTGCGAGCGAGCGAAGCGAGCGAGCAAGACGGTTCGGAGTAGAAGCGACTTGGATAGTTTAGGTTCAGAAGGCTAAGGCGGGAGCGTAGCTCTCGCCATAGCCTACGATGTTAGTTTTTTTTATAGCAGCAAATACTATAACTGCAACTAGGAAAGTAGGTTGGATGCCATTCAATATGTTGCTAAATTAAGGTACGTATGCCAATTGCCAATCAGTACATTTGACGAACACATAAATATGACATCTTAAAAAAATCCTAGGTAATAATTTGCATAGTAAGAATTAGGTAGTTATGAAAAACAATTATTATGAGTTGAAATGTTTCTTATTATTGCCATTATTAATAAGAAAATTATGATATTGTCTGTTATAAAGGAAAAAATTATGAGAAACAACATTATGAGTTGAGATGTGTTCTTAGTATGACATTATGAGTAAAAAAAATATGAACACTGTCTGTTATGAATTCCGAAATTAGTAAGAAAAATTTATGAACAAAAAAAGTATGTTTTTTTTTATGAAGAGTGATTATTATGAACACAAATCGGTAGTAAAATAAAAAATAGGACTAAGAATTTTATGAGAGTCAATATGGACTCAAACAGGGCATATTGATCGCAGATATGAATTATGTATTTATGCTAATTAGTTAATCCTGTTCCAATCGCACATTTAATCGAAATTCTATAATGAAGTAGAACTAGGGTTATATTTTAAATGTAGCCTTACTGAACATAAGGCCTTTTAATTTTGAGCAGCCTGTGGCAGATCGTATCCTTTTGCGACTGTATTGTTTTTTAACTAAGGATAAGGCGTTTACGCTTATTTACAAGTATACATTATTAGGTACTATGCATTTCCGGCTTGACCACAGAGCTAATAATAAGTAGAATAGAAATGTGAAGTGAGCTAAAAGCATAACTAGCACAAGGCTATTATCTAGCTATGAAGTCATGCATTGTACACATTTGACGCTTCTAAAACTGAGCTTAAAAATAAATCGAGTTTTGTTCAAATCTGAAAAGAAAGTTGCCTTAGTTAGTGGTTATTTATTTACTAAATGGTCTTGCAAATTTACATATTCCTAATTTGGATTAATATTTAGATATTGACATTAGACTTAGAGCCCAATAACAGGTGCAGTTAAGGAAGATATCATTTGATTGCAAGTGCCGTAGGGTTTATAGTAGAATAAGTATACGAAACCAATTTATCAATATGCCACATACCTATTCCTTGGTGAAAAAAAATAAGAAATAAATCATATCTACAAAAAATGAGCGCCCACCCCACAGCGCTTCTATTTACGTCCACGTGCCTGATGAGTACTGTAGATGACGCCGCAACGTGTAGTTTGGGAGCTTGCTCTAATTAATTACTTGCGCAAGCGCAGCTTAAAAGTTCTATGTTCACGAGTGCGACAGTTCCTAGATTGGCAATACTGATGCCGAACATTCGAGTGAATGCAAGGCAATGCTATAAATACGAGCTGCAACAGACCGCGGCTTACTCCAGCCCATTGTTGAGGAGCCGCGATGCACGCGCACGGGGTAAATGTTAAGTAACTTGCTCTTATTTTAATGACGCCATCATGATCATTCATTAAACCATTATCAAGCCGCTATTCTTATAATTTGCAGAAGTTAAAGTTAATTTTTAAGTACATGTGTGTAGATGACGTGTATTCCTTAGCCCGCAGTTATTGTTATTGGTTAACCATAGGCCCAAATTAGTGCCTTTTCCTGCCTTTTCACACAAACACACTGGTTATCGGTGCCGGGTAGCAAGCGCCGGGTACCCGGTGTGCCGGGTAACTTACAAGTAGGTACATGTGAAAGCTACTGTACCCTTATACCCTTGCACGAACACTATCGGAACCCTTTCGACTGACAAGAAGTAATTTAATTATCTTAGTTTTGGTGGATTGTTTCATATCAAATGAAATGGTGCTTAGATATTTCGGATGCCTGCATGATCACTGATAATCTAGTACTTAAGTGCACTTCTTTCTTCCCCAGCTACTCCTTCTCCCAGTGGCCGCCATGAGCATTATAGTGACGGACCCGCCACCCACCGGCGACGAGTACAAATACTCGTACGACATCGAGGACCCAAGTACCGGTGACACGAAGAGCCAGCACGAGGTGCGCCGCGGCGACGTCGTCAGTGGCGCGTACTCTGTCGTGGACCCCGACGGGACGCGGCGCACTGTCAAATACAGCGCCGACCCCACACACGGCTTCACAGCATTCATACACAACGAACCAGTCCTACCTAAGTCAGCACAGTATCAGGACATCCATCAGGTTACAAAACAGCCACTTAGACCGGTTGCTTACGGCCTTTATCCTAAAACGAATTATGAAGCGCCGACCTTCTTTTTCACTCCCGCTAACGAAATTAATTCCGAGCGTGAGATATTTGCACAAGGACAGTATTTCAAGCCAAATGCCGTTAAGAGATTAATTCAATTAGTGTAGAATGGTAGAGTAGCGTAATCACAGATAAGTACTAGGTATAGTATCAGAACTGAATGCTACAGTATTGTTTCACCATAGCGCTCTTAAAGTTGTCCTATAAATGTGATATTAGCAAGTTTGTTATAGTGTCAGTAGTCCTAGTATTTTCGGCCGCAAACTGCAGGGCTACTACGAAACTCGAAACTCGAATTTCGTATCGTACCGTCCCTCTCGCTCTCGTATTAAATAGTATTAAGTGTCAGAGGGATCGCACGATACGAACTTCGAGTTTCAAGTTTCGTAGTAGCCCTGCTAAGCCTAGGTATACTATGAAGTGCAAAATTCGAACTTCGTATCTTGCCGTCTCGCTGACACCTATATTATTTAACACGAGAGTGAGAGGGACGGTATGACACACTTCGATTTTCTTTGTAGTCACTTTTGCCAGCGGGCAGAGGGTTTGGGCCCATCTCTCTCATTTTCTTTTTATTGCCTCCGAGAGCTCGTCGCATAGTAGTTCCATCCATCTCATTCTCTTTTAGGCTTGACATGATGAGGTACTATAGGTTATAGGGCCTTACAGTGCGCGCAATGAACGCGGCTAGCCACGCTGCCCACTGGTATTTATTTCGCTTTTTTAGTTCGTTGATTGGTTGTAAAAGTGGAGTTAATAAATATGTATTACTTAGTTGTATTGTTGTTTTAATTATTTCCGGTTTTAGGTTGACCACACAAGGCATGGATTGATGAGTTAACTATATTTACTCTCTGTAAAAGATGCATACGGACGACGGACGTAATTCAATGTAATGCATCATGTAATGTAAATGCAAAATATATTACTATCAGTCAATATGTTGAAAAAAAACATGTTTTGCGAGAAATACTATTTTAATACGCGATGCGTACACCATAATTTATCTCGTACAGTTGACTGTTAAGTAACGGCTATTACCTCAGACAAGCATTTATGGTAGTAATTGTGAACTGTTCCGGCGCGATGTAGTATAGTGACCGCACTAGTCAAGGTCGTGGTTCGACGCTTAGTGGGTGAACAGTACCTAGCCTAAATTAACAAAAAAGTGAAACCGACTCCAAAAAAAAAAAATGGAACCTACTACAAAAACCTTGAAAATATTTTTCTAGGTAGGTACGTAATAGACATACAAACATTATGGAACATAGAACCTCCTCCTTTTTTGAAGTCGGTTAAAAATATACCTAAAGTTGGAATATTCCGTACAAAATGCGAAATTCTTAGAAAAATATTACTTATTTTTTTCGTAACGGCTACGGAACCCTATTTCGGGCGTGTCCGATACGCTCATGGCCGGTTTTTTTAATTTTATAGCTAACAGATTTATTTTATTATTTTGTATTAAGCTAATTATTAGTTTTCATTCGTTAGGCGTATTGTTACAATATACAAAAAAAATGTAACCCTCCAAATTTTCCACCAACAACCAACGACCAACGTCGACAATCGTTTTTAGCTACGTTTCCTTCCACTAGAAATGTGCGAGAATGTGTTGCGAGGGATGTGTTTTTCATTTTCCACATCTCTGGTGGAAACACTGAGCAGAGCGAGGCGAGGTAAATGAAGCGTTTCTATTGGTTATTGAAAAATACATTCCTCGCAATATACAATCCTCGCACATTTGAGGTGGAAACGCTGCTGAGTTACATAACTGAACTTAAGAACATACGGTCTAGTCACTAAAAATTACATATTTGAATATGCAAAATGTTAGACGGTATCCTTATCATTACTCCTTCCTAACACGATTGTATTTTCAAGATGACAAGCCTTTTCTAGCCCTTGCTTATCCAGAGACATACCAAACTACATTAAAACCACAGTTAAAGTATAAATATAAATATTATCAAGCAACAGCGTCCGTTAGAAGAGGAGCGGCGCGACGGGGCACAGCTCGAACCAGTAGCCGCAGTTGCAGCGCTTGGGCTCGCCCTGGTGCAGCCACATCCACTCGATGTGGTTGGTCCATTCGTTGCACTTGCAGCCCACGAGACGCTGGTTGAACGCGCTCGGCATCAGGTTCGGACGCTCGCGAGTGCCTGGACCTACATGTAACATACTTTTTTTCAAAAAAAATAATGCGATAGAACATAACATAAATACTTATACCTTTCCGACAGAAAACAGTTTGTGAAGAGCAAAAGTTGTATGGCGACATACTTAATCTTTAAAAATGCATGTTTTAGCTGGGAGTCGTCTTGTTGAATGACGGCTTTTTTAATAAATTGTGCCTCGACCATGCAATTCTGAACCAATGCGCATTGTTTACTAGTTTTCATTACTAACCAAAAATTACGAAGCAAGTAGATGAACCTGAATCTGACGGTGGCCCATATAAGTCGATATGAATACTCGAAATTACCAAAAATTTAGTAACAGAGCGGAATTGCATACCTGAGTAATTAGAGACACTGTATGAACAAGATGACAATACATACATCGATAGCACTCCGCGCCTGAACAGCAGAACAGAGAACCAAAATACAAAGCGACGGTGACTATTATCAGTCGGATCTACAATTTGGCCATTTTGGGGTTATTACGTCAAAGTCAATATAAAACAGTATATTTTGGCTTTGGCACAATAATTGCAGATCCAACTCCAGTAAATAATAATCTAAAGATACCTCTCTTAACACAAAGCATGCGGAAGGGGTCGCAGTCTCCGGCCAAATGCGCCAACAGCTCTCGCTTCTCGTTGCCAGTCACGTGGTCCAAAGGGTCAAGGAAGGAGCCGTAGGCGCGCGCGTCGTCCCGGCGCGGGAACGCGCGACGTCGCAGCGGCAACGCCTGGCGCCATAATGGCAACGCTCGACGCCACGGCATGTCCTACTTGTCCGGCAGTAAAATTAGGCATCATCAAATCATTAACAATAGTGATATGGTCACATAAATTAGACTTAGGTGGTGCCACCGTTTATGGTACAGTATATGGACGATCGAGCTTCGCTTGCGCGCGCTAAAGCGGGAAAATACGTTTTTTCGGAGATAAGACCAAGCCAGATCGATTTTTCGCGTCCAAAAGCCGCCCCTCCATAGCAAATTTCGTCAAAATCGTTAAAGCCGTTTCCGAGAACACCGATATAAATAAATATATAAATAAATAAAAAATTGCTCTTTTAAAGATATACAGTCTAATTATTCCTACAAATTAATAAGAATTCAAAACATGCATAAGTAAGTAAAACTAAAAAACAGTTATTTGTTTTTTAGTTTGATCTTGATCAGCCGTCGAAAGCCAAGGAATAAATTTTTCAAGATCAATACTTACGTGTTTTTATGCAATTTAATATTAATTAATCCTTCTCCGTACAATTAATTACTTTGTAAATCGTTATATATTGTATTTACAATACGTTGTCATAAATAGACTTATAGGTTTGACGGCAAAGACACAAGTGACATACCTAACGTCAGCGAAAAACGGGTTGTCTACTATTCCTAATTCGAAATCCCTTGTTGGTTTGCAACGAAAAGTTTCTTGCTATAATTTTAATTAACGATTAAGGTGCGAAGCTAACCATACTTGATATTAGATATATTTAAATTGTCCCCAAAGACAATAATTATTTATTACATCAGCGCCGAACAAAAATGACGAAGCAAGGACGAGCCGCCCAAAGAAAGCCGCCCGCCATGCAAGTGAACTTTACATGCTCGAAATCAATCCAAGCTTGTTTGTTCTCATTCAAATATAATACGGATCAATTCAGTACACCACCATAGCGAGAAGAGATTAATACTAAGATGTTCAGATTGGGCAACTCCCAAAAACAACCGGTTTATATGAACTCGTACAGCTGCCACAATGCTATAATCAGCTATAATGCAACGCCTGAGGCGGTCGAGACGCGTATAAAAAGTTCGCAAGATTCAATTGAGGCACATTCAACTTGAGGTATACTCACAGTGAAGTCACAGTCATCTCTCCCAAAATGGCTTTCAAGGTACGACCGAGCTTTAGCCTTTAGCTTGAAGCTAATTGCTATTTACGATTGTTTATACCACGCTGTACTGTCAAGGTCCATTGTTTAGACTTACCTATCATCTAAATGTGCGGTTCTTACAATACTTAAAAGTTTTTATTTACTTTCATTACGCTATTAAGGCCCTTCTAAGCAAATGACCCTGTTAAATATTCATTTTCGTTCACAGACGAAACATATATTTACCGCAAGTTGTTTTTAGTCGACTTCAGGGAGCTTTTTTCACAAAAATTTCTTTTAAAACTTTGTTATCTTTTCTGTTTTGTTCTCTATTCAACTTCGACTATTTCTTATAGAAAAAACAGTGGCGAACAGCCCGCGGAAATTGCTCACAGGAGCTTAGGGATAAAAATAGTTCATTACCTTTGCCCATACTTGTAAGTCTAATAATGATAATGAAAAACTGTTTTATTTCAGCTGGTAGTGCTGGTGTGCGCGATCGCGTCAGTCCGCGCGGGAGTGGTTGCCCCCGCCGTGTACTCACATGCGGCCCCGCTCGCGTACGCGGCGCCCGCGCCGGTCGTGCACGCCGCCCCAGTAGCCTACCACGCCGCCCCCGTCGCCAAGGTCGTCGAAGAAGTCAACACGCACCCGCAGTACAGCTTCGCGTACGACGTGCAGGACGGACTCACTGGGGGACTCTAAGACCCAGCACGAAACTAGGATGGTGATGTCGTACACGGATCTTACTCTGTTGTCGACCCCGATGGCACCAAACGCACCGTGGAATACACCGCTGATGACCACAATGGTTTCAACGCTGTTGTGCATAAGGAACCTCTCGCCGTGAAAGTGGCCGCACCCGTTGTCGCTAAGGTTGCCGCTCCGGTCGCTTACCACGCCGCCCCGATCGCCTACCACGCTCCCGCTCCCGTGGTCGCTAAGGTAGCCGCTCCGGTGGCCTACCACGCCGCCCCCGTTGTCCACGCCGCCCCTGTAGCCTACCACGCTGGCCCTGTTTACCATCACTAATTTGGGACCACTGAAGTGCTAGTCATTATCTTAACCCATTGAAATCTTAATTTATTGTTTAATGCAACCATAACATAAAAATTAAAGATCTTTTTTTAATTTGATTTATTTTATTTACCTACCCATTGCAACACGACTCCCAAGTTAAAGAGTAGAAAAAACCTGCTTTCAAATAAAATACCGGCCAAGAGCGTGTCGGACACGGCTAAAATAGGGTTCCGTAGCCATTACGAAAATATTAAGTAATAAGTAACTAATATTATAAATGCGAAAGTAACTCTGTCTATCTGTCTGTCTGTCTGTCTGTTACGCTTTCACGCCTAAACCGCTGAACGATTTGGATGAAATTTGGTACAGAGATAGAATAGACCTTGGAAAAAACATAGCTATCTTTTATTGCGAAAAAAAGGTATTAGGGGTTGAAATAGGGGATGAAAGTAATTTGGTAAGTTCTCGCCGTCGAATAAAAACTATGAAACTTGGCATTTAGGCTCTTAATAAGAAATAAATCGATTTTGTTTGAGCTTTTTTGAAAATTCGACCTGCGAGGGGATAAATAGGTTGAAAGTTTATATGGAAGGTCGTCATTATCGAAGATAAATCGATGAATCTTTATTAATCTAGCCATTTGGCACGTGATAAGAGATAAATGTATGTTTGTTCACGCGTTTTTAAATTCTCCCTGTGAGGGGGTGAAATAGGGGATGAAAGTTTATATGGAAGATCGTCTTTGTCGAAGATAAATCGATGGTTCTTTATGAAACTTGACATTTGGGCACGTTATAAGAGATAAATAGATATTTGTTCACGCGTTTTTTTTTTTAATTCTTCCTGTGAGGGGGTGAAATAAGGGATGAAACTTTATATGGAAGATCGTCATTGTTGAAAATAAATCGATGGTTCTTTGTGAAACTTGGTATTTGGACATTATAAGAAATGAAAAAAAATTTATTTTATTTGCAAAACATCTGTTCATGTTGAGATGTTTAAAGTATATAAGATTGATAGTCTCAATTATTACAATTACCTTTTAAGAGTAGGCACGCAAAACATGTTGAATATGTAACAAGACGCAACAAGGATAGTAATAATTAAATTCAATGTCAACAATACAATTATTTAAGTATGAATACAAATCAAAATTGACAATTTAAACGAAATTTTGAAAATTATCATAAGCTTTTGGACCAAGAATAATTTCGTAAGGAAACCTACATACGTCGTCAACAGCCGGAACATACAACAGTCCACTGCAGAACATACTATTTGGCCACAATGAACGACATCGCCACTTGCATCCACCGGTTATGGTGAAATGAATAGTATTTGTTCAAGCGTTTTGAAATTTATACCGGCGAGGAGATGTTAGCAGAGGAGATGATGCAGTATTAGCAGTGCCTTTTAAACTTATAGCAAAATGTACGCAATGTGGGCTTATTATAGATGGCTTATTGACATAGACGCAGTCAGACATAAAAATTATGATTTTCAGATTAATCTTATTTATTGTGCTATATAAGAGCTACCTTTATGCAAAAAAAACAAGCTTCTAGGCCAGCCGGAAGTGCCCTATAATTTTTCTGTTAGAGGCAATTTGTATGGACACACCTTTTTAATGACTGTAGCTTTTGATTGCCTTGACCTTAGAAGTTTGATTTTTTCACAGCTTTCGAGACTATTGACCTTAGTTTAGGGTTTTTAATCTCAATTCGATACCGATACTCCGCGCGTTTACGAGATAGAGGATCTTGACAGACAGACGGACGGACGGACTGCAAAGTGATCCTATAAGGGTTCCATTTTTTCCTTTTGAGCTACGGAACCCCCAAAACACTTTTTTTCCGCGGCGCTTTTAAAATTTCGACCTATTTATATTAAATATAATGACCCGGATAACTCACGTCTTAAATCGAGTTTAGCTCGACATGTTTCGGGCTAATCCGTAGCCCTTCGTCTTCGGAGCAACGCGACTCAGCGGCTGCTGCAACACGCGCACTGCGCCCTATTTATCTACCTATTTATTATATATTTATTATTATTTATTTTATTTTCGACCTATTTACTTAAAAATATGGGGATGAAAGTTCTTAAGGCATTCCAAATTTACTATAAGTATGTTTATCGGAAATATGTGTAGCTATGCTTAGTAAAAATGCCGTTTTAATTATAATCCTACCCTCAGGTGTCAAGAGTTCACTATGAAGAATAATAATTAGTCCTTTTGTGTTGGTAGGGTATAATACACGTCGTATTGCTAAAATGTGGCTACCCGCAAAATATTTAAGTTTTACCAAAGAACATGGATGTATGGATGGATGGAAGAACTAAAAAAAAATAGTTTATATTTATAGCAATGTATTAAAGTAGGTTTTTTTTTCAGTAAACTGTGGAAGTTTCTATGTGCTATTTGGCAAAATAGGTATCCTAAATAAATTAAATACTTCCCAAATTTATTATTCCACGCGGACGAAGTCGCGGGCAAAAGCTAGTTAAGTAATATTTTTCTAAGGATTTCGTATTTTATACGGAATCTTCCAAGTTTAGGCATATTTTATAACTTAGGCTGCTATTTACTCTTAAACTATTAATTAACGTTTATGTCACACAGACCCAATTATCACAAACACAGGTAATAATACTAACGCATTTCGAACTCATTACGAGTTCATTTTCAAAGCAAAACCAAAGGACATAGGCGTTCCTAATCAAATGACGTGCGAAGGGTAATCTTGGTAGTCTAATGTTGAATTGACTTCTATTTGTCATACTGAGCTCAAACTTGGCATATTTAAGTATGTGTACTCACAAAGTAAGGTTCCTAAAAATGACGAGTTTTAAAGATTTTAGTTTATCTTAGCGCTATGTTTTTTGCCGCTTTTATTGTGCACTATTTATTTTGTACAATATAGAGTTTACTTATTTACGTACACAGGTACAATTATTATATATATTTTTTTTATTCTGTGGACTCTTAGAATTATTAAAAACCGGCCAAGAGCGTGTCGGATACGGCCGAAATAGGGTTCCGTACCCATTACGAAAATATTTACTAATATTTTTCTAAGGATTTCGTATTTTATACGGACTCTTCCATTAGGTATAGGTATAGGCTGCTATTTACTCTTAAACTACTAATAATTCTCAAGCAAACTTAGCCGTTGCTAGCCGTTTCTTGTATAGTTAAACGTTAAAATATTTGAACTGTCCATTATTTTTTGTCTTCTCTTGTGGAGTGTCTTATAAATCTCAAATGCATTTCATAGTTTCATAGTGAATGCGTGCGTCTTCGAACTTTAAACATTTTTTTAGACTTTTGTATCGATTAGTATACCTTATTACTACCATTACCTTATTACCTACCATTAGAACATTACCTACATTTTATTATGTAGTATTTATCAATGACTGGGTACTTCATATAAAACGTCATTTCAAAGTGTCCATCTATCACCATAAAAATAATATTGTGAAATATAGGAAGAACAGGTAGGTAATCTATAAATACTATAAATATTTTCCTGGAATCTGCCTGTTTTCTACCACCATCTTGCTCGCTAATCCGGCCGTGAAGCAGCAGTGCTTGCACTGTTGTGTTTCGGCGTGGAGAGTAAGACAACCGGTGAAATTACTGGCACTTGAGGTATCCCATCTTAGGCCTCTAGGTTGGCAACGCATCTGCAAAACCCCTGGTGTTGCAGATGTTTATGGGCGGTGGTGATCTCTTACCATCAGGAGACCCACTTGCTCGTTTGCCATCCAGTCGAAGAAAAAAAATCTCTCTACCAAACTAATAGACATCTACTTATCGGAACTTTATGTATTTCAATAGCACTTTTCACATTAGTAAGGGAGATCCGATGTTTCTGTCAGCGACGACACAATTATCGGTCTTTTAGCCAAGATTTCGATAGAGTCCGATATATTTAATATGGTATAATGTAGGTTTCTTTTTCTACTCAGACTAGCGACTTAGAATATTAAACAGTTAGACGCAACAATCAGCCAAAACGGTAGAATATTCTCGGTCCGAAGTAATCTGAACTTTCTGAACTACTTAGCTCTATATCTCTATCCTTTTGTTAGCTACGTGATAAAATCGTATCCAATATTCCTATCAAAGTTTCTTCAATAAGAGTCTAGGAGCATACTTTTAGTTCCCATCTACGTCTTTTATTCATACAGTCTCACAAAAATACGTCTATAGTCTTTTGAAGCGCCCTTTTTATGCAGTGCATGCACAAATTAATTAATAGGTATAACATGTATTGTATTGTGTTCAAGGCCTCTCGTATGATGCTTGTAAGTACAATGACAACGGACTCAAGTCCGTGTCTGGAATGCTCGGACTGGAAGAGCTCATTACTGGGTTATTATTTCGAGAGGTTCAATTGTGTTCAGACTCAAATTTTCAGTTATAAAATTAGAAATATATCGTTTATTGTTTTTAAGTTGCTTAAGATATTATCACTGAAACTTGTGGGTAAATACATTTTATTCTATTTTATCTTTTTTTCACAATAACTTAAATTTCTGCACAAAAGTCAGTTACGTGGTCAGGTTCGGATTATCCCTGACTACTTTGTAGTATTGTAAAAAATACAAGGTATAGAAAAACTTGCTGTTTAACACATGGATTGAATGTTCATAATATGATATACCATTCATGCAAACACAAAAAAATAGGACATTGATAAGACTATTTTTCTACATTTCCCGTTGTTCCAAAATACACCGTCATTTTCGTAGCCACACTTATTAAGTATATTTTAAACAAAAAAAAAGGTCAAACCTCCTGTAAATCCTTTTTAACTATAAGCAACTTTGAAATAAGACTGCGTAAATATGACGTTATAAGTTTATCGCAAGCTATAATTATTTATCTATAATTAATGTAATAAAGGTTCAAGTTAGATTTGCGTCAAAGATCGAGCGTCATTTTCGTTACGGTTGCGACTTGGTGAGTATGGGTAAATAAATATTAATGTTTTACTGGTGCTGTGTCATTTGCAGTTAAGTTATTCAATATTGATTTCATTTGCTTCAAACCTATAGGATATTTACTGCAGAGCCGCGAAAGTAAGAACTTTTCAATTTCGTGGTCATCATTTTCGTGGTGCTATGGGCCACGAAACTGATTAAAGACCACGAAAAAGATGATTTTCCCTACAAGTAGAAAAATACAGAACACTTTTTATAGAATTTTCTGCTTTTTACAGTGTAACCGTTTATGCCGTTATTTGGTTTAATTGATTTAAATGAAGAATGGTTGACCGTCAACAACATTTGCTCCAGGTTGGTTATAGGAATTATGACCAGTGCGACGCCAATTTCGTTAACTGGCGAGAGGTTCAAGAATTATTTGCCCTGAATGTACGTGTGAAATGTATATATCTAAATATTAAAAAAAAACTTCGTCATTTAGAGGAGCATTTTGTTGTGTTTGTTTCGTTGTAACATAATTTCGTTCGGGTCTACCGTAGACCTACACGGGGGAAGGTATTGAAAGCTGTTTTGGTTTGTGAGTTGAAGTTATTAATCTTACTTTAATTAAATAATTTCTAGATAGTATTAAAAGGTTACAAAAAATGACAATTTGTAGTCGTCATTTTCGTGGTCAAGTTTTAATTTTTTTTTATATAGATATCGATTGTCTATTTCTGTTGATACCTGATTAATTAAATAATGCTTATTCTTTTCTCATTATGATCGAATTTTCATTCAAATAGTACAATTATAAGATTTTAAAATAAACAAAATGTTCTTTTTCGTGGTCTCGTGCTCATTTTTGTTACCGTTAAAATTGGATTTTTGCTTTTTTTAACCAAAATAAACTTTATCGATCTCTTATAATATAAAGCATCTTATCGGTACATATCCTTATGTTCAAAATAAAACAGACCACATCAAAATGTGTGTTTATATTTCTGTAAATTTATTCTTACACCTCAAATAATTACCCACTTATCTCCGTAAATATTTTTTATAGTAGCATTCAATGTTTTACTTCCAATACGTGTTACAAAATAACCCATAAAATATAATAATGATAAAGTGAAAAATATTGTTAACCCTAGTAAGCTGTCAGAGGGTTATCAAAGATTGTTTTAAATGTTTTTTGTGGAAATCTTGGCTGAAAGGCCGATAATTGTGTCGTTGCTGACAGCTACATCGGATCTCCCTTACTAATGTGTAAAGTGCTATTTAAATAAATAAAATTCCGATAAGTAGATGCCTATTAGTTTGGTAGAGAGACTGGATGGCAAACGAGCAAGTGGGTCTCATGATGGTAAGAGATCACCACCGCCCATAAACATCTGCAACACCCATACATCTCACCCATATATGGTATTGCAGATGCGTTGCCAACCCAGAGGCCTAGGATGGGATACCTCAAGTGCCAGTAATTTCACCGGCCGTCTTACTCTACGCCGAAACACAACAGTGCAAGCACTGCTGCTTCACGGCAGGATTAGCGAGCAAGATGGTGGTAGCATTTTTAATTAAACAGGCGGATTCAAGGAAAATATTTATAGTATTTATAGATTACCTACCTGTTCTTCCTATATTTCACAATACTATTTTTATGGTGATAGATAGACACCGAAATGACGTTGTATATGAAGTATCCAGTCATTGATAAATACATAATAAAATATAGGTAATGGTCTAATGGTAGGTAATAAGGTAATGTTGGTAATCAAGGGCGGAACCACCGTTGTGGGCACGATGGGCATGCCCACAACCCTAGACTTGTGACGACAATTTGTTCATGAGTCATGATTGTTCATGAACGAGTTCGTGCTCCGACTCGCGCTTGGCCGATTTTCGAGTGGCTGTGACCACAACCTTTTTTGAGGGCTGGATCCGCGCCTGGTAGTAATGAGGTATACTAATCGATACAAAAGTCTAAAAAAATGTTTAAAGTTCGAAGACGCACGCATTCACTATGAAACTATGAAATGCGTTTGAGATTTATTAGACAGTCCACGAGAGAAGACAAAAAATAATGGACAGTTCAAATATTTTAACGTTTAACTTATACTTTGTTACAAAACGAAGGCTTAGAAAGTTTAATTACACTCTCTTAAAAATAACGATCCGTTTTGTCCCATACAACAGCGAATTTCATAACGCTTGGCTAGCACTCAAGTAAACGCCCGAATTTTCCGCCATTGACAAATTGCAGCTCATTTCCAATTGCGTGCACATTCATAGTGATGCGCACCATAATACTAAGTGCGAACTTGAGCTGGTGTCACAACGGCTGCTGGTATATATACTGAGCCGGACTCTTCGGGAACATAGTCGCACTTGACTGCACTCAAGATATCATCATCTGGAACAATGGCCTTTAAGGTAATAATCTATTCTCGAACATCCTTTACAGCATCGTCGTTTATCGATTAATGTGATTATCTATTTTAATTTGATTGATTTCAGGAAAGTAAGACTCAATCTTACTTTCATGATATCAAATACAATTTTTTTTTCTAAGTTGCTATAACTCCTGGTTCAATTAAAATTGAACACTTTTATTTAACTCAGTATCATTTATCAATAACTCATGCTTCCATTATTAGAATCTTGAAATTGTTATGGATTTTTTCCATTAATCACCTACTTAACAGGTTTCCATCTCATGAGGCACATGTGCCTCATGTCATGCGTGACTTTACTGGTACGTCTATGAGACACCAGTGCCTCATGCCCACTGTATAGATAATGCAGTTGTTCTTTCGATAAATAATAAATTTTATTAGGTTTATATTATATTATTTTTATTGTTGAACCACATATAGATAACCAATGAAAATTACTATGGGGACATTGCATTGGGGATATTACATTGCTTTATCATTACATTTCTGTGGGGACGTGTCAAGAGAACACTGCTCATTGCTCCAAGTAAGGGAACCATTTAAATATAATTATAACGTCTAGACAAGCATTATATTTTGGTGTAGTTTATAACTAATCACATTAGACTTGCTGTATCCGTAATTAAATTTGTAGTAATTCCGCTTAGCTGGTATATTCATAAACAACTAGCTGGTGCACGCGGCATCGCACCGGTGTAGTTTTTTTTTTAAATTTCTATGTCTTCTTTCATAAGAACCTTCTCCTGACAAAAGCAAACACAACAAAAAAAATTAGCGAAATCGGTCCAGTCGTTCACGCGTGATACCGTGACGAAGGGAAATAGGAATTCATTTTTATATATTATGATTTCAGTCTTGGCTTTCCCAGCTTTTTATGTAATTACCTTGTTACTTTAGATTACAAATCACAGGTCTCGTAAGGGATACGGGTGGCTTAGCTTATGCAGATAAAAATATATGAATAGTCGTCGTAACGCACGAGCAGTAAAACTACGTATTCACGACAATCAAATACACATCTTCCCTAGGTGACACCTGTCTCTGGTAGAGGTCGCTTCGTGTAATTCTGCCATGGTGTGTATTTTTACTTATCATCAAAACGTAGTTTGACTACCTATTCGTATATTCATATTTCTCACATTATAATTTATCGTAGAAAATAATGGCTATTCTCATTAGGATGCGCGCGGCATCAGCGTTGTCCTTGACGGCCGTATCCTCAGCTTGTTAGTAATTTCTCCGCGCGGCGCTTGCGCAACTGCTCTAGTCTCGCCCTCGCTAAACCGTGTCACTGTTTCAAGTACAACTATTATGACTTACATTAACTCGTCAGGTGTCACAGGCATGAGTTGAGATTATTATTTACTTATACGTGAGTGTCAGCATCCATTCTCAAGGTAGTTTGTTGGTATCACAATTGATTGTCTTTGTTTGCGCTTTATAAGCAAAGAAATCTGGCACCATATGCGATTAAAACAGTAAATAAGGGTTTTACAGTTTTAATTGAATATGGTACAAATGTCCTATAGATGAGGGATATGCCTAGTTAGGGATAACAGGAACACATATCATCATCATCATGGTGCAAATTATGTAAGAACAAAATATGTGAATTATTATGTTTATTTTTGCAGTTCGTCGTATTCTCCTGCCTAGTGGCTCTCGCTAAGGCAAGCGTAGCCCCTGTGGCCGTAGCGGCTCCGGTGGTGGCGGCGGCGCCGGTGGCAGCCCGCCTGGAGGAGTTCGACCCGCTGCCGCAGTACCGTTTCGGGTACGACGTGGCAGACTCGCTGACCGGCGACTACAAGAGCCAGACGGAGCAGCGCGACGGGCGACGTGGTGCAGGGCCAGTACTCGCTCGTGGACCCGACGGCACGCGCCGCGTCGTGGACTACGCCGCCGACCCCGTCAACGGGTTCAACGCCGTCGTGCGCAAGGAGCCGCTGGTGGCCGCCGCCCCGCCGTCGTCGCCGAGCCCCGGTTGTGTCAGCCCGCATCGCCGCCGCTCCCGTGGCTGTCGCGCCCAGGTACACGGCTGCGTACACCGCGCCGGTGGGCGTCGCCGCCGCGTACGCCGCGCCCGCGAGGTTCGCCGCCTATACTGCGCCCGTAGCCGCCGCTTACACCGCTCCAGTCGCCAGGTTGGCCGCATATTCCGCTCCGTTCGCTTACAGATACGCTGCGCCCGCAAACTACGTAGCTGTTTAAGATCTTCTCAACGAACGACTGATATTTTATAACTAATGGCCTATTAAACGTTTTTATAATCGTACATGTTTATTCACTATCCCTGTGTACATTAATATTGATAAATTAATTTGAGATCTAGCTATCGTTCTTGTGACGACGTTCAAATAATGATGAACCTGGGTCCTATTTAATAAACGTTACAATCTTGAACATGAAACTACCGTGAGACTCACTCATATTACCCGGATAACTCACGTCTTAAATTGAATTTAGCTCGACATGTTTCGGGCTAATCCGTAGCCCTTCGTCTTCGGAGCAACGCGACTCAGCGGCTGTGTGCGCGTATTGCAGCCTGCGCTGTGCCAAGTTTCATAGGCGGGAGAATTATTCGGGTTGCAGAAGCCTCGTTGGTCGGACTAATTGATCTAACTACAACAAAACAACACCAATCAACTTTTATCCTGAGAAAGTATAAAGTTCCCGCGGGATAGAAATAAGTCTGTTTAAAAAAACCATTAATGACAGTGAATAAATGAATGAATTCGAATATGACTATTATATAGTATGTATGTATACACATATATAGTATATATAGTAAGTATGTATATATTATACATACATATAGTATGACGCAGTATATAGAAATTGGCTCAGGGAAAATGCAAAATTCCCGCGTGATAGAAGTAAGTAAATATAACTTCGGGACCGATTCTAAAAAAATAAAATATTTATTAGCAATCGATCAGTATCAAGCAACGGAGCATAAAATCCTCAGGACGCATACATGTAACCTGAGAGCCACGTCACGTCATAGGTATGTTGAACCTAAAGCTAATAATTATTACGGTAAGAGAACGAGAATATACATCACTCCACGATTATTTAATAATATTCCTCTGGAAAATGATTGTAAATAGTCTTAAAGTTTTTTAAGAATAAACTAAAAAAGTTTTTGCTAGAAAAATTGATTCGCAAAGATAAGTGTATACTGTAGTCGTAAAATATAAAAACAGGTTTTTATTATAATTAAGCTTTGTATAGTGTGCGGCCCAGGGCCCGGTTGTGTGTGGGGAGTTGCGCCGTATTGCAATGGAATAGGGTGCGGGCTGACAGCACAGCTCGTCTGGGCCGGTAAGCATAACATTAAGTAGATAAGTTTTAATTAAGTAGGTACAATGTTTCTAAAGTGAGCGCAATATTCGCCAATAAACGTCATAGTTTGGCGAAATAGTTATGTAAATAAAATTATGTACCTTTTTGAGAATAAATAAAAAACAAAAAAACAAAAAAAAAAATCTTTCAGCAGTAAAAAGCTTTATACTATGCCTGATTGACAAAGGCTAATTTTCCTCGGCAAAATGCTAAATTCCCGAGGGATAAAAATATATAAGTGGATCGACCGAGCAAAATCATTTTTCACTCATAGAAAGCTCTACTGTTTCGGATTGAAATAGGTCTTTTTTGCCCCGAGAAAGCGTAAAGTTCCCGTGGGACAGAAATAACTTTTAACCCCATTTTTAATTTTTTTATTGTTAATCAGAGTCTGTAGCTTTCTATTAGTGTTTTTTTTAATCAGCCTCGATGTTGAATAAACTTATTTCCATCCCGTGGGAATTATGCATTTTCCCGGAGAAAAAGTAGCCTACGTGAGTGAGTGTGGTTTTTCTATTGGAGAATTTCTAAAATCAGCCACGAATTTTAATTCGCTTACTTCTATCCCACGGGAATTTCACATTTTCCCCGAGAAAAATAGGATATGTGAATCAGGGATAGTCCAGCTTTCAATAGGTGAAATTTTTTTTTAATCAGGCTCGAAGTTGAATTCACTTACTGCCATCCCGCGGGAATTTTGCATTTTCCCTTAAATGAAGTAGCCTCCGTCAATCGGGGATAGTGTAGCTAGTTGTTGGTGAAAGAATTTTTAAAAGCAGTGCCAAAGTTGAATTTACTTATTTCTATCCCGCGGGAATTTTGCATTTTCCCTTAGAAGAGAAGTCTATAAAATGAGGAATAGTGTAGCTTTCAATAGTCACCAATAGGTGAAAGAATTTTCAAAATCAGCCCCGAAGTTGAACTCAGTTTTTTCTATCCCATGGGAATTTTGTAATTTCCCGAAGAAAAATACTAATAACTAATTTAATAAGACCCTGACTTGGTTATAAGACGTAATTGGAGATAAACAACCAAAAAAACTTCGTTTCGGTTTATGAATAACGGAGTTCTGAGGTAACAAACATAAATAAAACAAAATATTCGAATTGACATCCTCCTCTTTTTTAAAGTCCTATATAAATGTTGTTAGGTTATTTTTAGTAGTACCTCTTTTTAGTTAGGGTTCCGTTTAACTAGGAACCCTTATAATAGTTTCGCCATGTCTGTCTGTCTGTCCGCGGCTAAGCTCAGAGATGGCATCAATATTCATATCAGTCACGTTGACACAGTGGTAAAACAAAAAAAAAATTTTAGGGTACTCCCGGAGACGTAAAGTGGGGATGATTTTTTTTCTCGACTAACCCTATACTCGTAGTATGAGATATCGTTGGTTGGATAGGTCTTAAAATCATTGGAGGGTTGCCAATACGATTTTTCGATTCAGTGATCTGTTTACGAAATATTAAATTTTAAAGCGCAAATTTTCATTAAAAAAGAGCGTCCCCCCTCTCTAAAATCTAAACCGTTGAGTGGAAAATTAAAAAAAAAAACATCATGGTAGTAAGTAGGTATATCAAATTTACAAGGAAAATTATAACGGCTAAGATTGCTTGAGAATTATTAGTTGTTTAAGAGTAAATACGAGTAGCAGCCTAAGCCTTAGACCCTAAGCTAAAATATCTAAACTTGGAAGATTCCGTTCACAATACGAAACCCTTGGAAAAATATTACTTGATTTCTTCGTAATGGCTACGGAACCCTATCTTGGGCGTATCCGACACGCTCTTGGCCGGTTTTTTACCTTTTATTTTATAGCATGTACCTATCTCCTTAGCATCTCCTTGGTCTTTACATATAGATCGAATCACATGATCGAATAGAACTATGATAGAAAGTCAAATATTTATCTATGATATTGTCAAAGTAATGGTCGCTTTTGATCTTAGAAGTTATTTTAGTTTTTTGATGGATTTTGCGCTGTCATCGTTCATCCACCATTACGTCTCATATTTCGTTTTCTAGATTTTTTTTATCGTACAACGGCAAAACTTACTAGACACTGGCAAAATTGTCCTCCAATGGACAGCGCCATATTTTTCTAAAAAACAACCACGTAGTTTTTTGATATGAAACTTTATTTTGTTAGAATTTTTACGGTTTAAGAGACATTTTATAAATCATATTACGTTTTGAGACATATTTTATATATCTATACCTAAATCATGGATCAAGCAAAGCAGACTTTCGGCGCGTTGACTGTATATCGAGAACGCGGCGCTTACCTGAGACGGCTCGAACAGTTCGTGAAAGCAACTGCTGCGTACGATGAAGCATCTAATAACTGTCCTGAGGACGTGCGCACGCTAATCGGGCGCAGCCAGGTGTGCGCGGACGCCGTGCTACCCGCGCAGGCGTACACCGACGCGGAGCTCGCGCTCAAGCTCGAGCCCTCGAGCATGAACGCGCGAAACATGCAGGCACGCGCCATGTACGCCATGTGCGACTTCGAACGCTCGCTCATCATGAACTACCCGTGGCCGCAGATATCGACGACAAACACCTACTTCAAAGAAGGCATCGACGTAGGCCTGGAAACCATAGAAGACTGCATAGGAATTAACGCCGGTAATGTCATGATGGATTTCTTACCTCTAATCAAACAAAACATGGAGATATTTACTGATGCTCATGAACCACAAGCTTTCCAACACGTTTTCTCGAATCCCGCGACCAAAAAAACCGATTAAACTGACACAAATGCAAGCAAGAAAGCACGAAATACTGGCGCGAGTGCTCGCCATGAAATATCTGGGACCCATGGCCTACGACAAGTTTTTCCTGCAAAGTCTAACTAACGCTCGGTCTATCAAATCTGCGAATGCCGAAAGGTAGCGTCCAACTAAAAATAATGATTGCAGAAACCCTCCGAACTTTGACTGAGCGACAAGATATGTTGCGGACTCAAAGACCTTATTATTCCATTAGGTTAGCTGAGAAAACTGACTCTAAGTATCAAAACAAGTATAAAGGGGAAGTTTTAATAAAAGAGCGTGAAGTTGGCGCACGCACCGTCGAGTCCCTTCTGAGGCAATTGGACCAGAGCTTGCGAGACAAGCGAATCATGGACCTTATGTCACAAGCCGAACGAACGCAACGGTATCTCGATACGAAAACACCCGCACGCTACCCGACAAAGAATCGTATACGGATCGCTTATACAGAGCTGTCGGGATGGTTATTTATGCCAGCATCGTTTGTCCTACACCCTTAGTGAAAGGGGAAATCGACGGCGCATAGCATTCCTCATGGGCTTACCGGTTGGACGACCAAAATCCTTTGATTCAGTAATGGCGAAATATCCGTACAAATTTGTTGACGTAAAGCTAGCTACTCAAAAAGTCATGGCGACCTTAGAAATGTGTGAAAATGCTACAATGAAATGTTGGCTACAATACGAATTGGCTCGGTTGCTTTGTGAGCAGAAAAATTACGCACTCACTAAATATTACGCGAAACGTTGTCAAAGAGATGCTCAGGAAATCGGTAATCCAGCGTGGTGGCTCAACGGATGTTTTGTTCTCATGAGTGGGGACATGCAACAGGTAATTCAAACGAGGTTCGCATTCAAGTCGAAGAAGCATACGAATGGGCGAAGAAAGTGCAGGAGGTGGAGCAGGTTCAGGCGTTCCTTTATAAATGCGGGGTGATGGCGTCAGAGACGCCGTCAGCAGATGAGCGTAAGGCGATCGTGCAGCGTGAAAAGCAAATTCTGAAGATCATGGACGACACTTCTAAAGTGGACACACAAGTGCTTTTCAAGCGCATGTCGAACGTCCCGGCGGGTCGGCGCTTCTCGGTGCTGCCGCGCAAGGCGGCGCCCGGTGCGCAGCCGCCCGACCGGCGGCGCCGGCGCCAGCGCGGCTGTCCGTTATCCCAGGCGAAGAGGCGGCGCTACCTGCACCACCCAAATCAAAAGTATTTGGCTACCAACTTTTTGATCTTTGACTACGTTCCTTTACAAAGCTATTCAATT